>NC_045971.1:12222047-12537009 GCF_010909765.2 Amblyraja radiata | reverse complement strand
GCCCATTTAGTGTTTATAGTTCAAGCTTTGGGTGATCCGCAGACAAGGACATTCTACTTGTATCCATATCTAAGCACTGATCCCCTAGGAAAGACCCTACTTGTTATCCTGTTCTCAGAAATAAAAAAACATTTATCACTTTTCTGCTTTCTAGCCTCGAGGCAATTTTCATCCTATGATGCTTAATTTTTCTATACCTCTATTTTGCTAACCAACTTTATTTTTATGTTTGAGACTGCCTTCTGAAAGTGTGCTGATAACATCCACTGCATTCTCTTCACCAACCTATTCTTGACCTTCTCAAAAAACTCATAGGTTAGTCATGCAGGATATGCCTCTAATAAATTGGCGTTATCAACTAAAACTCTCCCAGTTCCAATTGTTTCCCCATATTTCTTGTTTTAATATTTCCACACCCAAAGCAGAAAATGCTGGAATCCTCACGATGTCAAAACCTGTCGAAAGAAATATAGTTAACATTGAAGGTCTGAGACAGAACAGGGAAAGAGTGAAAGCAAGTTGGTTTTCAGTATCAAAGAAGGAGAAAGGGGAAATAACTCTAATGGAGCAAAACCAAATGAGTTAATATAGCAATTACAAAATCAGATTATGCTGCCTTGTCTGTGCAATTGGTTGTTAACAGCAAGGCTGTGAAGGCCAGATTATATTAATTGAATAAGAAAAAATAAGCCAAAATGATGACAGGCAGAAATTGCAACTCTGATACAGATAGAAACAGCGAGTTACCTAAAGTTGGAGAATTCAATATTGAATCTGGAAGACTGCAACGTGCAGACAAAAGATGAGGTGGTGTTCCTCAAGCTTGCATCGGGCATCACCATAACACTGCAGGAGGGCATAGGCACAAGATCAGAGCGGGGTGGAGAATTAAAGTGCCAGGCAACCAGAAGCAAGACACTCCTGTTGGACTAAATTCAGCTGCTCAACAACACCTGATCACCCAATGCATGTTTTTTTTTTTTTCTATTGCAAAGACCACATTGTGAACACTAAATGCAGTACACTAGATTGCCAGAAGTAGAAGTGAATCACTGCTTTACCTGGAAGGACTGCAAGAGTCCCAGGGCAGTGGGAAAAGAGGTGATAGGAGGATGGTTCATATGAAAGATGATGCAAAGTAGCAAATAGAAGATCAGGCCAGGGAATCACAATCCATTCAAAGTTCTGGAAGAGGAGGGGACGGGAATGTGCCCATAGTAGTGAAATCTCGCAAAGGATGATCCATTGAACATGGAGGTTGGCATGGTAGAAAATGAGGACCAAGAAAACTTTGCTTCTTGCTCTGCACTGAAGGAGGGGTTGAGAGCAGAGGTGCAGAGAAAGACGAGACGCAGTCATGGGTTCTGTCCACTATAGCAGAGCGAAGTGTTCAAGAGGAGGAAGACATTTTAGAGGCACAAGCAGAGGTGAATTCCTGAATCAAGCAGCAATCCATACAAATATCTTCATAATACAAGATACCATAAAGGGATTATTTTAACACGACTCGCTTATCTTCCTCACAACCTAATGGAGAAAATATGTGATTAATTAGGTACTCTAATTTTATAAAACTGATAACTTTCTATCTGAAGGCAAGCACTCAGCTCATAAACACCTTTTGACAGAAAACTTGCTGCAGGTTGTAAGTTTACTCTATGCATTCCTCCCATTGATTTCAGGGCATACAAATGTTTACACCTGCGGTTACTTTCCAAAATAAAGAGGCAGAATCATTCACTAGATGAATGGGGAGTTTTATTCTCTTGCATGTAAGTTTCCCTTCTTCTTGTGTTTACCCACTATCCGCTCCAGTGCAGGGGACGATCACCAGAGATAATCATGCCACCACAGATGTGGCAAACCAAGCTGGATGTACCTCCTTCCTTTTTGGGCAACATCAGAAGGCCTCACCAACTCTAACAGAGGTGCAAATCTACACCATCCCACATGGAAAACATTGTTATTCGAATGTAGGGTACCACCTAATTTTCCTATTATGAATAGTAGCAACCACTTTCACATAGGATAAAGCAGCATTAATTAATCCTTACATTGGTTGTGAACGTGCGTTGCAACAATTCCTCGCGCTCTCGATCCAGTTGTTCACGTGAATAGCGGTGGTGCTGGAAATTTTTCAAAGCCGTTTGTAAGTGCTGGCAGTCATATTTCAGTTGATCCACTCGGCTAGAAGAGAGAAGGGAAGCACTGAATGCCATTTAAAACCCAAAGTTAACAGATATTGTGAAAACATCAGTGCAAAAGTTATTGTGGAGGGCCCATTGATCAGGGAGATTTCAGACAACACTTTGGACTCAGCAAAAACACAAGATGGTTGGAAGCTGCACACATACAAAATGATGTAATCCAGCATCCAATTACATATGTTATGCAGTTGTGACTGCATTGTGGAGGTAAAGTCGATTGTTTCACCATTATTACAACTAACATTCAAAATAACCTTGTTTTCCAGACAAATAAAATTGATTTATTTTGGTCCAATTTTGACATAATTTTTTAATCTAAATTATGCACTAGAAACTCAAACAACTCCACAAAATTCACCAACTTATTCAGCTTTTTTAGGACTAGGATTTTTTTGTTGGAAATATTCAAAATTATTCTGAATAAGTAAGAATATAAAATAACTTTCGCACTTACAGCTTGGCATTCTGCCGTCTGTTTGGTGGCTCTTTGCTTGTCAATATTTCTAGTCGCTCCAAACTGCTAAATATTTGATCTATTCTGGCTTGGATTTCGTTTTCCACCACTGTAGAAGCATCAGAATTGTCAGTTTATTAAAACAATGAAAGAAATAATGGGATATTTACACAAGCTCCTCAATTAATATTATAGGTAAGCACCATGTCAACCCAGCTGTATACCTGCAATGCAAAATAGTGTATACATCTTATGATAGTAGCTGATCACTGGTAATATTCAGGTTAGGTTATGGATACAAGTTAAATTTGAGCATAAAACCGAAGATTTACGTTCCTAATCAAGTGTTGAAAGAGATCCTGTATTCAGAGGTGCAGTCTTTTGATAAGACTTAACAATATCATATGCTTCAGGTGGACACAAAGGACTTTACGCCACTATCTTCAAAAATAGGGACGTTATTGCCCATCATTATTTATTCCTCTGCCAATTCCTCTGTAATTTATCCAGTCATTACAAATAAGTTTGAACAAATGAGCTTACTTTGTACATATTGACTGCTATATTTCTAACTGAAAAATGAACTACACTTAAAGAAAAATACTTCAGTGGCTGTAAAGGTCCAAGATAAACCTTAAAGTCATGAAAATGATCCCTACAGGAAAAAAGCCTCCTAATCACTAGGTCCATTTAATTTCAATGTTGTAGAATTTTTTAAAACCAATAATGTGGGCACAATTAGGCATCTGGTAGAAATCTGAGTTACTAATTCACAATTTGATAAAGGAAAATCATGTCACACCAATCTGGTTTGATGATCTGAACAGATGATGAAGGAGGAAAACAAATGAATCTCCATGGATTATCGGGAGACACTTGACAAAGTCCCTCTTAAAAGGCTGTTAAAGAATAATAAGGCACATGGAATTAAAACAATTGCAGGGATGAGAAATTGGCTCATAAGCAATAACAGATATAAGACGTAAGCAGGATAGTGGACAGTGGGGATACCCAAGAACAATGAGAAGACCACTTTGATACTTTGAGGAAGAAATTGGTGAATCAAATAAATTCTAGAATAGAAAAACATGTTATGTTGAAGAGGTATAAAAGATTGACGAGGCCAAAGTTGGAGTGCTGCACTCAATTCTGCTCACCACACTATGTATTTGAATGTTCTGGAGAGTATATGGGAAAGAATTCTTCCAAGGATAAGAGGTTTCCTTTCAGCTACAAATGTGCAGTGGAGAAACTGGCATTTTACTCTGAGCACAAGTATGAAAGGAGAGAAAAAAAATGCTGGAAACACTCAGAAGCAGGTCAGGCAACATCTGTTGAAAGATAAGCAGAGTTAACATTTCAGGCTGATGACCCTTTGTCCATTTCCAGCATTTGCAATATTCTGCTTCCAAATGGAAATTTCACACTGGTGCAGTCAGTGATGTTTATTCCAGAGTCCAGCTGGAATATCAGGCTATGTAGACTCATCTTAATCTAGATCAAAACATGTATCCTGCCAAGAAGAAAGAATCATCATCCTCAATATTCCATTACCTTCCTTTGTAATATTTTCTTTTAAGTCTATATAGTGAAATAAGACTGAGGTACACGAATTTCAGTTACAAAAGCTTTTTCTTCAGAGCCCGGAAACCCAAGGATAATATCAGTTCAGTCCCACTTCTTCTACAAGTTACAATAAGCAAAGATGGGGAGTCCTGGAAATACTGACGTCGCATAAGTGGGAAAAGAATGGGTTAAGGTCTTCATCAGAACTAGAAATGCGAGCAAGCAAGCATGTCAGGTTGCAGTGAGAGTGAGGGGTGGACAGAACAGAATGAATACCTGTGATAGTCTCCTTAAAGACTGACTGAAGAAGATATTCAGCAAACTGGACAATTGATCGGTATATGGTTCTCCAATGTTGAGGAGACAACCAAATGCAACACACTAAATTGGAAGAAGTGCAAGCGAGTAGTTGCTTCACCTAAAAGAGATGTTTGGGTCCCTGATGGTGGGAAGAGAAAATGGGCAGGTTTGCTTCTACTGTGGATCTGGACCATGTGAAAGTGAGAGCTGGGTGCAAATTGGCAGCAAAAGTAATGACATTTTCAAGTGTTGTACGAGTCCAGGAAGCAACACCAATATGGTTACCAATGCATCAGAAGAGTTGAGCGAGTGGGCCTGAATAATACTGGAACAAGGACCGTCCGTGAATCCAATAAAGTGATCGGACCTAACGACCTTCACCACCAAGCCGGGCTGCTGACGCCGCTTCCAGGCTAGGCTACCGACCTTTGCCACCAGGCTGGGCTGCTGACGCCTCCCTGGCTGCCGCGAAGGCAGATCTACTACCGCCACCGTCGGCCCTCACAGCTTCCTTGGCCGCTTCTAGGTCATGCCTGCTGCCGCCGACCCTTGCCTGCACTCTGCGCGCAGGCCACGACCAATGACCCCGCCGCCCACACCTCTCCCCGGCTGCCACCAAGCCAGGATCATCAACTCACCTGGATTCCGGGCCCAGTTCTAGACTGAGAGTCTGAAGAGGAATCTCAACCCAAAACGTCACCTATCCCTATTCTCCAGGGATGCTGCATGACCCATTCAGTTACCCAACACTTTGTGTCCTTTTGTGTATTAACCAGCACCTGCCTTTGGCTGTTTCTACAACTGATACAATGGTTATCCCTTACTTGGCTACAGCGGACAATCAGCAATAAAGGACACCATCCCCCCCCCCCACCCACCCCATATGGTCCACTATAACAAGGGTACACAGTCCACACCTTCATTCTGCTCATTACGAAATTGATATCAGAATGCTGCTGTACTCGCCCTAACTCGCTGTACATTTTACTCATCATCCCCAATTATGTTAAATCTTAATTTGATTCGAAATTATCCAATTTAGACCCCCTGCTGCACAATTAGCAAGCTCCACAATTTCCTGTGTTCCTCCAATTTGGCCTCCCAATCAATGCTGAACGTATTTGCCCCCCCCCCCCCCCCCCCAAAATCCCAAGCACAGATTTTGTTTGCTAAATGTTTGCACCTCTTTTCCTTCCTTAAAGGCATTTAAACTCTGCCACACATCTAGCCAAATACCTCCTTGTGGCTCTTTATCAAACAAGATTTGACTACGCTCCTGTGAGGCGCCTCGGAAAATTTCAGTACATTAAATGCGCTATTCAAATACAAGTTATTGTTGTTGGATGCGTCACCTCGTAAAATGCAACGTAATAAGGAACCCCACCAGGAGGAAAACATTATCATTATTTCTTTTGGCAAAGGTTTATGCCCACACCACTCCCCATCCCCTGACTTGGCACCAGGCAGACTCTGTTTACTTCTCTTAATTACGAATACTCACAGTGAACAGACTGTGCGTCCACCTTCTCCAGCCGCCCCATGTGGGTTTGCACCTCATGGATCTGCCTGTTGAGGAGACGCAAAGGAAATGGGTGGATTAGCATCTATCTACAAACATCTGGGCAAGGCCAGTGAAAGGAAAGACTTATTTTTTGCACTGTGTTGTACAAGGACTCCGTATCAGCCCTGGGAAAAAAACATGACAAAAGCCAAAGGAGTGGTTCAGTTTTCACAGCACAATTGGTGAGAAAGATAGTTGGAGACGGGATACGTGCACTGCAAAAAAAAGAAATGGTCTGAAACAGTGACGAATCTCTAATTCTTCCTGAATAAATTATACCCATATAGATCTTAGCCTCTGTGAAAACAGACATTAATGGGGAAAGCGAGAAGGTCCGTCAAATGGGGCCCGCGGCAGTTACAGGAAAAGGAAGATGCAGTCAGTAACTTGCAATAAAAAAACCCAAGTGGTAGTAATCAAATCAAATACTAATCAGATACTACGATGTTTAAGAGGTATTTAAACATGCACTTATATAGGCACGGCATACAACCCAATGTGGGCAAATGGACTAGTATTGATGGGTAAATTGGTGTGGACATAGTAAGCCGAAGAGCTCTGTATGTCTGTGACAAGTTCAGTTTTTTCAAGTGTCGCAACATTTTTTTTGTCGCCGCTGGATTTTGAAATGTTCAAAATCTTTTGGCGACATTGATATGACTCCGGCAGTCGCAGAAAAAAAAATCGTCAAGTGGGACAGGCCCTTTAACCAATGCAACTCGACTCTCCATCTGTACCTGCACCAGGTTTCTAGCACCAGTTCTATGGGCAGATGTGCTTGTAAGAATTCCTTCCATCCTTGCTCAATGCCCATACTTTTTAATTATACTTCTTGGCATAATTAACAATTTTGAAGAATGAAAGCAATTAAAAAACGGAATTAAATCTCTCAAAACAGATACTGCTGCAAAAAAAATGCCTTCTTTCATAATTAAACTACAAGGAAACATGTTGCCTCAAGGACAAGCAAGGAATTAGATTTTGGAGATTTTCTCCAAGACTACTCTTGGAGAAAATGGATTTAAAGCAATTTAGTAAAATTGTTCCAGTGTTTTGGGAATAAAATATGCGTACTTTCGAATGCCAAAACTGCAGGGTTAAATTTCTTTTTTCACAGCCAATGCACATTCATGCAGGTTTTTATTAAAACATGTTAAGCTGCTGAAGGTGATAGTGCTGAATGGGAACATTGGAAGAGTACCAAAGATTGTTATGACAAGGCTGCAAATACTACGGCAAAAACACGTACAAAATATTGGAATTATATGACAGTAATTTTATTTAAGGAATACAGCGTGGAAGCAGGCACTTTTGCCCACACCGTCCAACATTCACCCATACACTGGTTCTATGATATCGCAGTTTCACATCCTACACACTGGGGACAATTTTACAGAAGCCAATTAATCTACAAATCTGCACAACTTTGGAATGTGGGAGGAAACTGGAGCACCCAGAAAACCCACGTAATCACAGGGAGAACGCGGATTCTCCGCACTGACAGCACCTGGAATCATGACCAAACCCGGGTTTCTGGCACAGAAAGGCAACGCTACTGCTGCGCCACTGTGCCGCCCTAGTGGAAACATTCCGATCCCTCTTCCTGCTTTCTCCCCATATCTCGAGATCTCTTTGGTCATGAGTACTATATCCAATGCCTTCTTGAATAGAGTTAATGAAGTAACCAAACTGTCGTGTCGAATCCACAGGTTCTCCACTCTTTCATCTTAGTCCTAAAATCGCCTATCTTGCATCCTGAGAGAGCGGTCCCTCGTTCTGGACTTCATACCATCAGGAACATCCTTCTTGCATCCAGTCTGCCCGGTCCAGCCAGGATTATATGTTTCAATTCAAAGACATTCCCTCTTATTCTTCTAAACCCAAGCAAATAAATTCCCAATCATCCTAATCACTCTTCATACCCCAATCAAACCAAAAAGTTGCAATATTAGTCCAAGGATCCCCTTGCATCATTATATATTTGTTTCCAAAAACAGAAACATGTACAATTTTTTTAAGAGATAAGTTATATATATAGTTGTGCACCAATGAAAAAGTTAAAGATTTGATACAAAATGCCTTTTTTAATCAAATTTGAGATCCAATGATATCTCAATTAGTTAACCTGAAGAGAGGTTTTGCCAAACAGATCACGTTGACCACAAGCTCCACTTATGATTTATAACATTATTTGATCTCAGCAATGGGTGAGATGGGTGGTGTGCATGGGTGCTGTAAAATAAATTCAGTGTATTTTTCATTCTCCATCCACAGTTGCCTGCTGGATATCTATGAAGATCTGACCATGCTCAATCTTGATGTTACCCATTGTCAAATAAATGTACACCTGCTGCAGAGTACTATAATGCATAATGCAGTACAGATGGCAACATAGCTCGTAAAGCTGCTAATGCGCAGCTCCAGTGACCCGAGTCTAATCCTGATCTTAGGTCTTCCTTGTGTGGGGTGCGACGTTCGTCTTATGGGTTCCAAGTGCTCAGGTTTCTTCCTAAGATGTACGAGTTGGTGGGTTACTCGACAAATGTAGATTACCCTTAATGAAGCAGCAGGAGAATTGTGGGGAGATGGACCTGTAGGAGAAAATAAGTTACAGGGAAATAAGTGGGGGAATGGGCTGCCGGGATTACTTTGATAGACATCAGAGGTCCTGCAGTTAACGTGCCCCATTCTATGCCATACGGAAATATGGGCAAGGTGGGGAAATGGTAAATTAAGTCCAAGTAAGACCTTCATGAAGGGAAAAAATGAAAAGAATAAATAAAAAGGAATCACACGACCCAGGACTGACAGGTCAGTTAACCTTCTTTAACTGTTCCTCACCTAACCATGCATTTCCTCCAGCTGTTGACATACATCTTTCCTGTTAATGGACACCATTTGGAATTTCTAGGTTTTCCTACATGGAAACAGGTGGGAAAGCTGAACATCAGAGATCGCAGAGGAAACGCAGTGCTGCCAAATTATTAACTGCGTCACAACCAATTTGTAGTTTTAAAGATAGGACATTATAAACAAATCAACTCAAAACACCCAGAATGAGGCTTAAAGTACTTTCCCAATTTTAATCTGTGATTTGGTGGCCTGAACTTGCCACTGCTTTTACACTTCCGGGTTCTTACTTTTCAATTACAAAGTTCCTGCTGTTTTAAAAGAAAGAGCAAACCACAACTTAAATTACTGAATAGGAAGAAACTGCAGATACTGGTTTATATCGAAGATAGACACAAAATGCTGAAGTAACTCAGCGGGACTGGCAGCATCTCTGGATAGAAGGAATGGGCGATGTTTCAGGTTCTGAAGAAGAGTCTCGACCCGAAATGTCACCCGGTCCTCCCATCCAGAGATGCTACCTGTCCCGCTGAGTTACTCCAGCATTTTGTGTCTACCTAATTTACTGAGTTACATTGGAGAATCACACAGATGAGGAGTTGATTCAGTCCAGCATCCAGATGTCTGCACTATCAGAGCTATCTAATTAATTCCATTCTCCTCATCCACAGTTACCCTATTCCTCCAAACCAGTTATATAGAAGAAATAGGAGTAGGCAGCCCGTTCACGTGCCTGATCTGCCAATGGATAAGATCTTGTACTTCAACGCCACTTTCCTGCTCTAACTCCCATATTCCTTGAATCCCTCAATATTAAAAAAATCTGAGAATTACGAGTAAAACTGCTTTAGACATATAATTCTACATTGCAACTCAGTGTGTACATTTTTTTAACCTTGTCTCCTCCCCGATTCTTTTGCTAACCACCTTAAATCCATGCTCTCTGGTTCACGACCATCCAGCTACTGGAAACAACTACTTCTGATGTGGAATGACTACTTCCTCAGAAAAACAAAATACAATTACTACGTAAATCAGCCAACTCTAAACAGAATCAATCTTTTTGGAAACCCTTTTGCTCCAAAAGTGCAAGATCCAAATTATGCCCAATGAAATATAATCATCAGTGCCATATAATAAGTATGAGTTGAATTAATAACTTACGCTAATCACTAGTGACTAGTCATTGCAGCGATTTGGGTAAAAGTATTCAATGAAGAAAGAATGCCCACTTTTAGAACTTTTGTTTCATTTTATCAGCTGATAATTTCCTTATTGCTGTACAATAATTCTTATTGTTGGGTAGACCTTCAAGATTGAGAATTAATTTGGCTCCAGTTCTATTGGTTCTGACTTGGTTGATAAAATCAACATAGGGCTCCAGAAGCATTTCTATTGGTTACCGTTAAACGATCTGTGGTAGACAAAAAAGCTGGAGAAACTCAGCGGGTGAGGCAGCATCTATGGAGCGAAGGAATAGGTGACTTTTCGGGTCGGGACCCTTCTTCAGACTGATGCGGGGGGGGGGGAGTCTGTGGAAGGTAATTGACAAATAGAATTTGAACTTAAATCAACTTAATAGGAATCTGAGGGGTAACTTTTTCACACAAAGGGTGGTAGATGTATGGAACGAACTGCCAGTAGTTGAGGCAGGGGCTATCCCAATGTTTTAGAAAGTAAGACAGGTACGTGGATACGACAGGTTTGGAGGGATATGAGCCAAACACGGGCAGGTGGGATTAGTGAACCTGGGACATGTTGGCCAGTATGGGCAAGTTGGGCCAAAGACCCTGTGTCCTGTATGACAAGCAGAAGTTGGACATTCAGATCCTCATGATCGCTCTACCTTAAAATAAAATAGTTTGTTAGCCCCATTTTCCTACACAAACCCCATGTCTTGACTCTTTAACATCTAAAATTCTATTGACCTCCATCTCAAATGCAATCAGCAACCGAGCAGTACTTTCTAAGATTCACTACACTCTGGGTGAAGAAATGTCATCTCATCTCAACCATGAATGACTATCCTTTTAGAAACTAGCCTAGGGGTAGCCTGAGAAAACAATCTCTATATACACCTTGTGCAGCACTTTTAGGCTTTTTCATGTTTTAATCTCAATTATTTTATGTCAAATATGATAATTAGCTAAATCAAAGATTTGGTCCAAGAGTCGTTAGGTGCAGTAAAAAGAAAGTTGTTAAAAATGTGTTTGGGCAGTCTGGAAGAATCCTTACTCCAACTACTGAATGGCTGCAATAATTCACTTTATTACAGCACATACAGAGGAGAAAACTATGAATATCTAACGTACAATAAGTTAAGGTACTCTCAATTTCATGGTTAACATTCAATTTTCACACAAGATTACGGTTTCAAGTCTGCATTTCAAAATTCCAACAGACTTCAGTGTTACTCTTGTGAATCTTTCTGCTGCTGCTCCTATAATTTTACTGAAATACTGAAGCTATTTCTCATATATTATTTATTTTAATTTTTTTAACAACATCGGAGGCCACGAGACTCACAGTCAACGGCAGCACACATAGCAATCCCACTCACATGCTTATGTCCGTCTACCTATTTTCTCTCACATGCCCATCAAAACCATCCTAATTCTCCTAGCTGGCGGTAATATACAGTGATCTGCCCACTGTGACAAATTTGGGATATGGAAGGAAACCAATGTATGTGGGTTAAATTAATGTTGTCACAGAGAAAACATGCAAACTCCACATGGACAGAGCCAGCATTCAGAACCAAACCCAGGGACAGCAGCACTACCAACAGCTCCATTCTGCTGTCCTTTTTAACAACACAGTATAAGTTACCTGCAACAGTTCAAAAACTAATTTAAAGACTCGCAATAATAAAGTACAGAGCGTGTTTGACTGCATTAATTGAAAGGTACAACATGGAATTAAGCCCTTTGGCCCACCGACTCCAATCTGACCCTCCATCACCCATCCATACCAAAGATAGATACAAAAAGATGGAGTGACTCAACGGGTCAGGCAGCATCTCTGGAGAAAAGGAATACATACATAGAAAATAGGTGCAGAAGTAGGCCATTCGGCCCTTCGAGCCTGCACCGCCATTCAATATGATCATGGCTGATCATCCAACTCAGTATCCCGTACCTGCCTTCTCTCCATACCCCCTGATCCCTTTAGCCACAAGGGCCACATCTAACTCCCTCTTAAATATAGCCAATGAACTGGCCTCAACTACCCTCTGTGGCAGAGAGTTCCAGAGATTCACCACTCTCTGTGTGAAAAAGTTTCTTCTCATCTCGGTCCTAAAGGATTTCCCCCTTATCCTTAAGCTGTGACCCCTTGTCCTGGACTTCCCCAACATCGGGAACAATCTTCCTGCATCTAGCCTGTCCAACCCCTTAAGAATTTTGTACGTTTCTATAAGATCCCCTCTCAATCTCCTAAATTCTAGCGAGTATAAGCCAAGTCTATCCAGTCTTTCTTCATATGAAAGTCCTGACATCCCAGGAATCAGTCTGGTGAACCTTCTCTGCACTCCCTCTATGGCTATAATGTCCTTCCTCAGATTTGGAGACCAAAACTGTACGCAATACTCCAGGTGTGGTCTCACCAAGACCCTGTACAACTGCAGTAGAACCTCCCTGCTCCTATACTCAAATCCTTTTGCTATGAAAGCTAACATACCATTCGCTTTCTTCACTGCCTGCTGCACCTGCATGCCTACTTTCAATGACTGGTGTACCATGACACCCAGGTCTCGCTGCATCTCCCCTTTTCCTAATCGACCACCATTTAGATAATAGTCTGCTTTCCTGTTTTTGCCACCAAAGTGGATAATCTCACATTTATTTACATTATACTGCATCTGCCAAACATTTGCCCACTCACCCAGCCTATCCAAGTCACCTTGCAGTCTCATAGCATCCTCCTCACAGCTAACACTGCCCCCCAGCTTAGTGTCATCCGCAAACTTGGAGATGTTGCCTTCAATTCCCTCATCCAGATCATTAATATAAATTGTAAATAGCTGGGGTCCTAGCACTGAGCCTTGCGGTACCCCACTAGTCACTGCCTGCCATTGTGAAAAGGACCCGTTTACTCCTACTCTTTGCTTCCTGTTTGCCAGCCAGTTCTCTATCCACATCAATACTGAACCCCCAATACCATGTGCTTTAAGTTTGTATACTAATCTCTTATGTGGGACCTTGTCGAAAGCCTTCTGAAAGTCCAGATACAACACATCCACTGGTTCTCCCCTATCCACTCTACTAGTTACATTCTCGAAAAATTCTATCAGATTCGTCAGACATGATTTACCTTTCGTAAATCCATGCTGACTTTGTCCAATGATTTCACCACTTTCCAAATAGGTGACGTTTTGGGTCTAGACCGTTCTGCAGATGATCTCGTCTGAAGAAGGGTCACGACCCGAAATGTCACTTATTCCTTTTCTCCACAGATGCTGCCTGGCCCGCTGAGTTACTCCAGCTTTTTATATCTATCTTTGGTTTAAAGCAGCATCCTTCATACCTATTCATACTAGTTATATGTTAAACTTACTTTTGCATCCACTCAGGAGATGGGCAATTTACAGAGGCCAATTAACCAACAAAACAGCACGTCTTTGGGATGTGAAAGGAAACTGGAGCACCCAGAGGAAACCCACGTAACCACAGGAAGAACATGTAAACTCCATACAGACTTAACCCGAGGTCAGGATCAAACCAGATCTCTGGCACTGAGAGGCAGCAACTTTACCATCTACACTACTGCACCACCCTAAAAAGATGAACTTTTATAAAAATTTGAATAGAAAGAACACAACAATCTCACATATTGAGGGTGCCTTTGCGAGCAAACACTGACCAAACAAGTTGGTACAGGTAGTAACCCAAGAGACACAATTTGTACTCTCTCACTTAACCTTTGGGAACATGTATCCCTTAACAAAATATTGCAGAGCCCAGAAATGTACTTTTGCAAAGCCTTTGACAAAGCACCACATGGTGGGCCAGTCCCAAAGATCAGATCACAAGAGACCCAGGGTGAGCTAATTGTATCCAATAGGATACAAAATTGCCTTAGTGGTAGTAGTCAGGAAGTGGTACTGGGTGCCTGTCACTTGTGGCCTGCTGCAGGGAACAGTGCTGGGCCCACTGCCACCTATATTAATGATCTGGATGGCAAAGTTAACAGGATTAGTAAATTTGATGACGACACCAAAATTGAGGTATAATGGCTAGTGACGATGGTTATCTAATATACGATAGGATCTAAATCAGCTGGTGAAGTTGGTCAAAGAATTTAACTTGGTCAAATGAAACTTGCTGCACACAGGTAAACATAACCAGGGCAGGACTTACACAGTAGATGTAATGGACCTGGAAATTATTGTAGTACAGAGAGACCAAGGAGTACAGGTACATAACACCTTGATGTGGAGACACAAGTAGACAGAGTGGTGAAGAAAGTATTTGGCACACTTGCCTTCATCACTCAGGGCACAGAGTCCAGGAGTTGGAATGTCACATTAATTGCAACTGTATAAGTTGTGCTGAGACTGCACTTGCAATACTCTGCACAATTTTGTTCGGCAGCTGCAGGAAGGACGCCATTAAGCTGGAAAGGGTGCAGAAAATAGTCACAAGGATGTTACTGGGACTTGAGGGCTTGAATTGTAAGAAAAGGATTGATAGGTTGCAACATTTTCTTTCTGAAAAGTAGGAGGCTGAGAGGTGACCCGATACAATAGAACTTTATTTATCTCAGGTGGGAAATTGATCTGCCAACAGTCGTAAAAACACAACATGCATGAAACATTAAATTAAAGTGATGAGTGGGATGTGCAAAGATTGGGGGGGAAGGAGAGTCAGTCTCAGTCTACCCCATGACAGAAGGTGGGGAAGATTTGTACAGTTTGATAGCCACAGGGAAGAAGGATCTCCTGTGGTGTTCTGTCCTGCATTTTGTTGGAACCAGTCTGTTGCTGAAGGTACTCCTCTGGTTGATTCCCCTCGCCCACTGAGTTTCTCCAGCATTTTTGTCTACCTCAGGTTGATCAGTGTGTCATGGAGGGGATGAGCTGTATTGTCCAGGATGCTCAGCAGTTTGAGGCGCATCCTCCCCTCACAGACCACCTCCCATGTATCCAACTCCGCTCCCAAATGCTGGAGAAACTCAGCGGGTGAGGCAGCATCTATGGAGCGAAGGAATAGGTGACGTTTCAGGTCGAGACCCTTCTTCAGAAGAACTGAAGACCCTTCGTCTGAAGAAGGGTCTTGACTAGAAAGGTCACCTATTCTTTCGCTCCATAGATGCTGCCTCACCCGCTGAGTTTCTCCACCAGGTAAGCACCTTTGTCACCTTGGACCAGTTGAATCAAAGAGCCTGTTTCCATACTGTATAACACAATGCCCCAATATCATTGAATCTGGAGAATTGAGTCATTCTGCCCATCAGTTCTGTGCTTACAAGATTTCGAATTGGTTACAGACCTACAGCCTTGCAAGTATTGTTTAGTGCAACCAGTTTACGTGCTCCCATCTGTGGCAGGGCTGAGAGGACTCTCCAACCAGGAGAGTACCGGGACTTGTGGGCTTGAGAGATAGGGAGAGGCTGAGATTGGGAAGTGTTTACAGCGATATGAACCAAGTGGGCCCAGCCCAGAACTGAGCCGGCATGGACCAGATGGGCCGAGGGGCCTGTTTTCATGTTGTATAACTCTGGGAAGCCCGGGCAGAGTCTGCCAGGTCCTGGACAGCGCGCCCAGGTAGACACCGCCGGGCCCGGGGAGTGAATGCTGTCCGCCCGCCGAGCACCGGGGCAGCAAACTTGGGTAGAGAGCGCCGGGCCCCGGGGTCGAGATCGCCGAGCTCCGGAGAGTGAATGGACGGGCTCCGGAAAAATGCAGCCTGTCCAGCCGTCCCCGGGCAGCGAGCGGACCCGTCCAGCACACCCACACCCACACACCCCTCCCCTGGCAGCGGCCGCCACTTACTTGTTGGTCTGGTGATAGAGCGTCTCCATGGCGAGCGGAGGCCGCGGCTCCGGCCCGGGACTAGGCCTCACGCTGCAACACGTCAGCACCCGCCGCAAACAACCCGCGCGCTCTACACCTTTATAATTCTAACTGCGCCCGTTTGATTTGAGTTTTGAATTCTCGCTAACTATTCCACTTCGGCGCCCCCTTCCCCGGAGTTGTAACGGCGGGGAGATGAGCCGTATTCTACCAGCCACTTCAGCGGCTGCTTCACGGTCTATCACCTGCTCCCGCCCCCTCCCCACCGAGAGGCTCCTCAAGTGCCAACGTGGAGCCTGTTACATCAGTCAGGTCAAGAGTGGTTTATTGTCATATGTCGCAGATAGGACAATGTAATTATTACTTGCAGCAGCACAACAGAATATGTAAAGTGTAGGAAGGAACTGCAATGCTAGTTTACATCGAAGATAGACACAAAATGCTGGAATGACTCAGAGGGACAGGCAGCATCTCTGGAGAGAAGGAATTGAGACCTTTCAGGAATTGAGACCTTTCAGGAATTGAGACCTTTCAGGAATTGAGACCCTTCTTCAGTCTGAGAGTCAGGGGAGAGGGAAACTGGAGGTATGTGGATGGGTAAAATGTGAAAACCACAGATCAAAGCAGACAATCCCACACACACACCAGAGACAATTTACAATTAAACAAAGCCAATTAACCGACAAGCCTGTATGTCTGCGAGGGGAAACCGGAGATCCCGGAGAAAAACCCACGCAGGTCACAGGGAGAACGTACAAACTCCATACAGACAGCTCCCGTGGTCAGGATCGAACCTGGTGCTGTAAGGCGGTGATTCTATTCACGGTAACCGTGCCGCTCATGTAGAATGGATCGCTGTTAACTTATGGTGACAACGAAGCATACAATCAGCAAAATTAGCTGATCAACCAGGACAGTGAAGCTAATCAGAGAGAAAGTAAGGCTTACTTAAAGTTTGAGCAATCCAATTCATGCCACTGTGTTGTAAGCTACACGAACGGAATATGAGGTGTTGTTCCGTCAATTTACATTGGGCCTCACTCTGACAGTGGACAGAAAGGTGCTGGAGCTTGAAAATAAAACAATAACATGTTGCATAAGGGTCAAGGATCGCATAAGGGACAAGGATCGTATAAGAGACAAGGATCATACACCTTCTGGAGCCCCCGCAGTCTCACACGGTCCCATGATCTCATGTTCTGAGGCCAACATCAGAACATCTTTCAAGAGAATCCATGCAAAACATTGGGCCCAGGCAGCCTGGAGTATGTGTTCCTATTATAGACACAAAATCTGCCTCAATGACCACGGTCCTGTAGCACTTACATTCCTCGTAATGAAGTGTTGGCACAGATTATATCCATCCTCCCTCAAAAATGACCAGCTTAAATTTGCCTCTCGCCGCAACGGGTCAACAGCAGATGTCATCTCACTGGCTCTCTATTCTGCTCTTGACCACTTGGATACCAGGAACACATATGCCAGGGTGCTGTCACCGACTAAAGCTCAACATTCAACGCAATCATCCCCTCCAAACTCATCACCAAGATCCAACACCTGGGTCATTGTACCTGCTTTTGCAACTGGATACTTGTATTCCTCATCAGCAGACCTCAATCAGTGTGGAATAATAACGTCGCCTCCTCACTGACTGATTAACACAGGTGTACCTTAAAGCAGTGAGCCAAGCCCGCGGCTTTACTCTCTTTATACCCATGTTTGTGTGGCTAAGCACAGCTCCAATGCCATCTGCAAATTTGCCGTTGACGCCACTGTTGTTGGCTGAATCACAGGTCATGATGAGTCAGCGTACAAGAGAGAGTGGAACTTCTAGTCGAGTGGTGCCGCAACAACTAACTCTTACTCAATGTCAACAAAAATGGAGGAACTGATTGTTGCATGCGGCAGAAGGGTCCTGGCGAGCAGCAGAGATTCCCCGACAGCGGGCCTGACCCACCTGCTGTGGAACCAGGTAGAGTGAAGCCACGAAGCCCAGCCACTGCTTGTCCCGAAGACTAGGGAACTAGAGAGGAAGTGGAGGGAGTCACCCCCTACGACGTGTACGTGGCACTGAGTAGGACTAATGCACGTAAGGCTGCTGGCCCTGACGGCATCCCCGGCGCGTCCTCAGGGCCTGTGCTGCGCAGCTGACAGACGTCTGGACTGACATCTTCAACCTGTCACTTGCCCAAGCAGTTGTCCCCACGTACCTTAAAACCACCTCCATCGTGCCGGTGCCAAAACACTCCACTGCGTCGAGCCTCAACGACCCAGTTGCACTTACCCCCATCATCACCAAGTGCTTCGAGAGGCTGGTCCTGGCACACCTCAAAGGCTGCCTACCCCCCACATTGGATCCCTATCAGTTTGCCTACCGCAAGAACAGGAGTACGGAGGATGCCATCTCAACGGCACTTCACTCCACCCTCTCCCACCTCGACAACAGAGACACTTACGTAAGAATGCTGTTCATCGATTACAGCTCAGCATTCAACACCATTATACCCTCTAAACTGATCACCAAACTCGGTAACCTGGGCATCGACCCCTCCCTCTGCAACTGGATACTGGACTTTCTAACCAACAGACCCCAGTCTGTTAGGTTAGACAAGCACACCTCTTCAACCCTCACCCTGAACACCGGTGTTCCACAGGGCTGTGTGCTGAGCCCCCTCCTCTACTCCCTCTTCACCTACGACTGCACATCTGTACATGGTACTAACACCATCATCAAGTATGCAGATGATACAACGGTGATTGGCCTCATCAGCAACAACGATGAGTCGGCCTATAGGGAGGAGGTCCAGCTCCTAGCAGCATGGTACGCTGACAACAACCTGGCCCTTAACTCCAAGAAGACCAAGGAGCTCATTGTAGACTTCAGGAAGTCTCGGCACGCACACCCCCATCAACGGGACGGAGGTGGAACGTGTTTCCAGCTTCAGGTTCCTGGGGGTCAACATCTCCGATGACCTCTCTTGGACCCACAATACCTCAACTCTGGTCAAGAAGGCTCACCAGCGTCTCTTCTTCCTGAGAAGACTGAAGAAGGTCCATCTGTCTCCTCAGATTCTGGTGAACTTCTACCGCTGCACCATCGAGAGCATCCTTACCAACTGTATCACAGTATGGTATGGCAACTGCTCTGTCTCCGACCGGAAAGCACTGCAGAGGGTGGTGAAAATTGCCCGACGCATCACCGGTTCCTCGCTCCCCTCCATTGAGTCCGTCCAAAGCAAGCGTTGTCTGCGAAGGGCGCTCAGCATCGCCAAGGACTGCTCTCACCCCAACCATGGACTGTTTACCCTCCTACCATCTGGGAGGCGCTACAGGTCTCTCCGTTGCCGGACCAGCAGGTTCAGGAACAGCTTCTTCCTTGCGGCTGTCACACTACTCAACAATGTACCTCAGTGACTGCCAATCACCCTCCCCCCGGACACTCCTCCCACAGGAAAAACACTATGACTGTATGCATGTAAATAGATTTATTTATTGAAATCATATTCTATGTCGCTCTTCCAGGGAGATGCTAACTGTATTTCGTTGTCTCTGTACTGTGCACTGACAATGACATTTAAAGTTGAATCTGAATCTGATGGTGGCGGATGCTGGACGAAGGACGGTATGAATAAACAGGCCTTTATGGCCAGTTGCAGTTGGGTTTGTGAATTATTGCACATAGAGTCAGTGTGCTTTTTCTATGCATTATGTGCTTAACCAGGGATCGTACTTATGTATGGTAATAATGTTACTGATCTATATGCGAAAAATGAATCTCACTGTACCTTTGTGCACGTACAAAGCGGGCGGCCACGCTGACGCAACGGTAGAGTTGCTGTCTTACAGCGCTTGATTTGCCGGAGACCCGGGTTCGATCCCGACTACGGGTGCTGTCTGTATGGAGTTTGTACATTCTCCCCGTGACCGCGTGGGTTTTCTCCTAGATCTTCGGTTTCCACCAATCACTCCAAAGACGTATAGGTCTGTAAGTTAATTGGCTTGGTGTATGTGTATATTGTCCCTAATGTGTGCAGGACAGTGTTAATGTATGAAGATCGCTGGTCGGTGCGGAATCGGTGGGCTGAAGGGCCTGTTTCCATGCTGTATCTCTAAACTAAACTAAACATAATACTCAGACTTTTACTGGTGCTCTGTAGAAAGTATGCTGAATAGTTACATCGTGGCCAGCTGTAGCAATTCCAATAAACAAAAATGCAAGGGACCACAGAGAGACCACAGAATTAGACTCTTCTGAAACATCATCTATTCCTTTTCTCCAGAGATGTTGCCTTACCCACTGAGTTACTCCAACATTTTGTGACTATCTTTGCAAATCAGCATCTGCAATTCCTTCCTGCACATTTAGGCCACAGAGAGTGGTGGACTCGCCCTGGTTCATCAAGGCACAGTCCGCCATGGAAAGTATCTCAATCAGGAGCTGCCTCAAGAAGGCTGCATCCATCATTAATGACCCCCAACATATGGGCATGTCCTTTGCTCACTGCCACCTGCAGGCAGGAGGTCAGAAGTCCCAAACCATGAGGTACAAGAACAGCTAGTTTCCAACAACCTTAAGGTTCTTAAACCATTCTGATCCTATCCCAGCAATGGAACACAACACAACTTCATATGGACTTGTTTTCTAATTGTGCTTTGTTCTAATGTCTTGTTTTTTGCACAATCTTTTTTGTTTCACTCTCGTGGAATTTACGTACAATTTTTGTTTTGTGTGTTAAAGGGTCTATGTGGCTGTGATGCTGCTGCAAGCAAGATTTTTATTGTACGTGAACCTCACCATACGTGCTTATGGCAATAAACCCCACTTGACTCGACTATGTAGGGAAAAAAACTGGGTTATCTTGCAACAGAACTCGTGTAAAATGTTCTCTTGAAAAGTCATTGACCTGTGACATTAATTATTTTTTCCTCCAAAAATAAAAATACCTGTACAACAGAGGCAAATATATTAGGTAATGGAAATAAAAGCCAATTCACAATTTCTGGATAAGATCACATATTTAATATTTTTTTTTTAATGCATTTCATTGAATTTTTTGAGCCACATGTAGGACTAAGGCTATAACAATCCACAGGGAAGATGATTAGGTACTTGCCCTTTTAATCACTTGGTGATTATTGTGCTGGGTTTATGCACATTAACTATATATATATATAACTTCCCTCATAGTTGCAAGATGTTCCTTTTCCTTCTAAGAAATGCTATGCTCCGAGTAAATTGACAGTTTTCTATCCAAAAAGCAATCTGTAGTAGCTCATCAGGTCAAGAGGGTGTTGTCTGTCAATAATTCTAACCTGGTGATTTATTTGCAGATGGCTGAAGTTCTGCTCTATACCTAATAGCTGATCTGAACATGAACATCAGGCCATTTATTGGATTAAACTAAGTCTATTAGCATCCAAGTAATCTGTGCAACATGATGCTACATTGTTGTGCTTCTTAAACTATCTTCTGACCTGCTGGTCAAAGGCTTCAATTGGCGTTAGTACGACTACAATGTCAGGTGCTCAGGAGTTCACAACAACTCCCATGAGAACCAATAATCTTGATAAATTATTAGAGACTCCAGGTCACATTCCTAGTTTCCAAGTTCCTGTTATACTGACCCTCAGGCCTTGGAATGTACCAGACAAGCACCAGACAGAGCTCAATACTGAGGATGCATCCCTTTATAATTGGTTGCTGGTAATTCTCACAGGTTGGTTTGGAAAGGATAAGAAACAATCAACATGGAAGAAGGAGAAGTAACCAGCAGCAGCTGCAGCTTTCACACTGAAGCAAAGAGAATACTCCTTGCTTCTCTAGGTTCCATATTAAGGGGCAATTTAAAACACATAACTGGGCACCTTTCACCACCTCCAGCAGCTCTTTAGGACTGCTGTTCTGGCTGCTGTGGAGCCAAGAATTATAGTTGAAGTTTCCCAACAAAAACTCTGATGAGTTTAAATGAATCTGATTAATATGTCCAGAACCTGCTGTGAGAGCCACAAAATAATATGGAAATGAAACTTGGGCTCATTTCAGAACCTGACAAATTCAGCAGTGACTCGAGTATTAATAAACATTTGGATAGGTACATGAATAGGAAAGGTTTAGAGCGATATGGGTCAAACCTGGGCAATAGGGCCAAGCGTAGATGGACATTTTGGTCGGCATGGACGAGTTGGACCTAAGGGCCTGTAATCTTGCTGTGTGATGCCATTCAGATGTAGGCCTTCTCACGGCTCATCATTTTGCAGGTTAAATTCCTCAGAAACCTGGAATATGCAAAGAAACCTCTTACTTAAATAATCCACACTATGGATTTCCATTAGAAGATCTATGGTTCTTATGTCTAGGACATTAAACAGAATATGATGAGTTGAGATGTCCAATGTGATGAAAAGGACTGCTGCCTTTCCATGTCTGACTCAATCTTAAAGAATGAGGGTTAGCATTGAGCACTGCCGGGACATAACCCTTTTGTGGAAAACCCTTAAAAATATCTGCGAATGTAAAAGATCATTTGGTGCTGTTTTGAAGAAGAACGTTAAACTACCGCCTGGTTCTTTGGCCAATATTTGTCTCTCAAGCAACATCTTTAAATTAGATGAACAAGATAATTATCACAATGCTGTTTATAGGACGCTGTCCTGAGTAACTTGACTGTCACAGTTCCAACGTTAGAACAGTGCCCAAACGTTAGAAGTACTTTATTATAACGCATGCTGGAATATCGCAAGGTTGTGAGAAACAGGACAGAAATAATATTCCTTACTTTTTATGTAGGAAGGAACTGCAGACGCTGGTTTACACCAAAGACAGACACAAAATGCTGGAGTAACTCAGCAGGTCTCTGGAGAAAAGGAAAAGGTGACGTTTTCGGTCGAAACCCTTCTTCAGACTGAAAATCTGAAGAAGGGTCTCGATCTGAACCATCACCTTTTCTCCAGAGATGCTGCCTGACTGGCTGAGTTACTCCAGCATTTTGTGTCTTTCTTTGGTCCTTACTTTTTATTTGGATTAGAGGAATAGAATCGGAATTATCATTTTCCAAGTTTCAGCAAAACAATCACAAGTTTTACATGATAAAACTAAAAAAAATTGGAAGTGGTACAACAAATCAAATGGAAAAGAGGAAGCAGTACTAGAAAGGGAGTGTTATCAAACGTTGTGATATTTCATGGGGTGCTGGGAAATATGAGTCAGTTTTGGTGGAAAAATGTGACGCAAAAGGAAACTAATAATTGGGAATTGTCACAGACCATCTGGGCAAGAGGAGGAAATTGAAAAGGCATCAGCTGAACAAATAGAAAATGTATTGAAGAAAAGGCCATTGAACAGAAAGAGGATGTAGGGTAAGGTCACATTGTGGAGCCAAGTGCCTCTGAACATAGTATGTGAAAGAGGTAAAAGGCAATGGCAATCATTTTCCCCACTGAATAGCTGCACTTACATGGATACAGAACTGAAGCAGATCTGCAATGCTTTAACCAAAGCTCATGCCTGTCCTCTCTGCAAGCCTGTTTCCCCAT
Organism: Amblyraja radiata; assembly: GCF_010909765.2. Lineage (NCBI taxonomy): Eukaryota > Metazoa > Chordata > Chondrichthyes > Rajiformes > Rajidae > Amblyraja > Amblyraja radiata. Next base: position 12,513,526 of record NC_045971.1, on the reverse strand, counting down.
TAGCGGGGCAACAACTACCATTTGTATGTTTAATAGGCATCATCTGCAGTCATAGAGAAGGTGATATTAAATATGGAAACAGTCCAGCTGCAACAGCAATAACAGTAAATATTATCTACAACCTATAATGTATTAACACATTTCCAGTATGACAGGTGTAATACAGTATCAGCTGAAAATTGAGGCCAAACCTAAAGAAGATGCTAATATGGCAACTGATTATAAAATATTGGTGAAATAAGTAGTTTCTACCATGCGTCTTAAAGGAGAAGAGAGATACAGAGAGGTTAGGGAAGGATTCCTTAACATGGCTGACTGGAAGAAGACAAGGTCACCAATGACTGAGTGAGGCAAGTCCAAGATGCACAAGTGTTAAATGAACAGAGAGGCCTTGGATTGTTAGAAAGTCAGAAGTTATGGAAATAGGGATAAATGGGGGTATGAAAGATATGATGAGGATTTAAAATTTGACATTCGGTGGACCCAGAGCATGTTTAAGGCATAGAAGGCAAGGGTAAAGAGAATGTTACCACACTTAATGAAGCATTATATCTTCAAATACATAAATATAAAAATACAAAAATATCTTCAACCATAAAATGATTTTCTGTCAATATCTGTGGTAGATTAATAAAAACCAGTAAAAATCTGCAGTCCAGATTTGATGAGATCATCTGGAATAACTATAATAAATATGACCCAATTTTTAAGAGGAACAACATTTTCTTTTAAATGTACAAATATTTTGAAAAGTATCCAATAATATATATCTTCAACATATTTAAACAGTTATAAAATGATCTAAGATCTGAATTTGCATCAAACCCATCTACCTCAATCTTCAGGTTGTTTTTGAAGGGTAGGTTAGATACATAAACTTAGCACATGGACATGCTGAATGATATAAGAGGGTGGAGACAATACCCCAAGCTGAACACTCCCTGTGCATGACCCTGCACTCAGATTTCCTCACATCAGCACAAGTAAAAGAGGGGAATGTAATGACACATCTATGAAACCATCAAGTACCATGAGAAAGTTTATTACATGAAAGATGGTGGATAGTCTAAATTGTTATTGGTGTTGTAGTTGGGCTGCTTCTGGGTCCTTATTAGAGGCAATATTGCCTTCACCTCTATGGTCCAGCTACAACAGCAATAACAACCAAAAACTATCCCCTATTTACACTAATTAAAAGAAACTGCTTTGTGATTACCACGCGGTCACAGTGTAAAGCACACGCCGATAGCAGGCAACGTCAGGATCAAACCCGGGTCTCTGGCACTGTGAGGCAGCAGCACTGCCAACTGCTCCTTGTGCTGCTCTGCTATCCACGGGAAATAAACTTACTGTCCTCTCTCGTTTGCAATGTTAACACTCTGCCCAGCAGATATCTGTTAGACCAGCTAACTATTTCACTAATGCTGAGATGTGAAGTCAATAACAGCATGAGGTGAAAAATAGAATGGAGCCAAGGATAAATCCTTGACGGTCACTATAGGCAATGAAACAGGTATGGGAAGGGAAACCTTTGCAGTTGATCACCTGGTTATGCTTAAATAGATTCGATTGGTACGATGAGTGTAGTCTGATTCTAACCAGTGAACAGTGTAGAGGCATGCCAGAAGGGGGGTATGGTCAAATGCAATGTTTGACAAACCCCTAAAATTCAACCTTTCACTTATCCATATTAGAATGCATTCTTGTATCCTTGTTTGAATTTGACCACTTAACTAATCTCATTAGTCCTATATCTATCCTTAAAAGATGCAAGCAGGACAGTCAGAAGGAAATCCAGATCAAAATGTGGAGTGGGAAAAACAGTGGAGATGGCAATGGTAAGGCTGAGATTAGTGAGGGTAGGAATAGAAGGATAAATTAATGTGTGGCAGGAGGACTGCGGTAGACAGGAGGGCTTCAGCTACTTGAACAGTTGAGATCTCTTCAGGGACAGAGGTGACCTGTAGAAGAGGGACAAGTTGCATCTGAACTGGAAGGAAACTAATGTCTTGTAGGGGAGGCTTACCAGTGCTATTTGTGAGGGTTTAAACTAGTCTGGCAAGGGGTGGATATTGCTGCGCATCTGATGTGAACGTTGAAACAAATGTAGAGGTTAGATCAAGTAGGTCCAGTAGGCTTGCTAGGCAGGTGCAGAGAGCAGGGACCATTGAAAGTCCGATAGGCTAAACTGCATATACTTTAATGGAAGATTCCTCACAAGTAAAGCAGATGAACTCAGGGCATGGATCGGCACATGGAATTGTTATATTATAGCTATTACAGAAACTCAGTTGAGGGTTGGGCATGACTGTAGTTCGACCTACCAATGCTTGCGGCATGACAGATGTGGAGGTAAGAGCAAAGGGAGAGTAGCACTATTGATTAGGAAGAACAGCATGGAGCACTTAGAGATGGTATCCTGGAGGCAGGGGGTATCTATCCCCTTGGCCTTACGGGAGAATGTAGAAATAAAACAGGGATAGACAAAAATGCTGGAGGAACTCAGCGGGCGAGGCAGCATCTATGGAGAGAAGGAATAGGCGACATTTTGGGTCGAGACCCTTCTTCAGACTGAAGAAGCATTTGCAGTTCTTTCTTAAACAAATAAAACAGGGGAGTCATTTTGATGGGATTACACTGTAGCTCCCTCAGACGTCAGTGGAAATTAGAGGAGTGTAAAATGACATAGAAATGTGCCAACGCTGAAATCTGGAGCATAAAACAAACTGCTAGAAGAGAAGGTACACAAAATTGCTGGGGAAACTCAGCGGGTGCAGCAGCATCTATGGAGCGAAGGAAATAGGCGACGTTTCGGGCCGAAACCCTTCTTCAGACTGATGGGGGGTGGGGGGGGGGAGAAGGAAGGAAAAGGGGGGGAGGAGGAGGAGCTCGAGGGCGGGCGGATGGGAGGGTGGGAGGAGACAGCTAGAGGGTTAAGGAAGGGGAGGAGACAGCAAGGGCTAGCAAAATTGGGAGAATTCAATGTTAATGCCATCCGGACGCAAGGTCCCCAGACGGAATATGAGGTGCTGTTCCTCCAATTTCCGCTGTTGCTCACTCTGGCAATGGAGGAGACCCAGGACAGAGAGGTCGGATTGGGAATGGGAGGGGGTGCTAGAAGAGAACATATGTTGAAAAATCACAAACAATTTTAGGAATCATATGTTTGTAATAGTAGGTGACTAACTTTTCTAATATAGACTAGGACTGCCTTCGTGCTAGGGGATTAGATGGAAGAGAATTGCGAAGCAGAAGGGGCTACACTCAACTCTCTCTTAGAAAATGAGGCAAAACAAGTGACTGATGTGTCAGTGGGAAAGCACTTTGAGACCAATAACCACGGTGGGCCGCACAGTGGTGCAGCTGGTAGAGCTTCTGCCAGGCAGTGCTAGAGACCCGGGTTTAATCCTGACTTTGGTTGGTTCTGTGTGGAGTTTGCACGTTCTCCCAATGAACACATAGTTTTGGATGCTTTGGTTTCCTCCCACATCCCAAAGACGTGTGGAATTATAGTTAACTGGCCTTTGTAAATTGTGAAAGTTGGATAGCATAGAACTAGTGTGAATAGGTGATCGATGGTCAGTGCAGGTTTAGTGACCAAAGGATCCGTTTCCATGCTGTATTTTCAATCAATCAATCAACCAAATACATTCTATTAGTTTCAAGATAGTTGTGAAAAAAAATAGGACTGGTCCTCAAGTTAAAGTCCTAATCTGGGATACAAGTTCATGACTCTATGATCATCCCTGGAGACAATATGAAATCCCTGGAGACAATATGAAATCCCACCATGTTTCTGGTAGGCTTCTTGACATGGGTTGTCAGTCTTGTTACAAAGCTAAGTTCATGAAAGATACAACGTTAGATATTCGGTGGTAATGGGGAACAACACAACCTAAATTTCCAAAGAAACTCTGATATGGGATCCACCTGGATTAAAACGTGGCTAATATAGTCCTATATCAACAAGTATGGTTTACAGAAATAAAGCATATACTCTGTATACTCTGTATAATTATACTCTGTATAATTGTCTCGTCACTCATTGTTCAAAGCCCTAAGGAAAATTAGTGAACCAAGTCTACATTCCAAAAATCCTACTTATGTCATACATTTGTCTGATATTATGCTCCAACTATGTATCATTCACACCTTGAAGCCGACAGGCAATATACAGGCATGTGAACGATGAGAGAAGAAAGATCCTTACAGTAATTCTCCAAAACAGATCAATGAGGCTTTATACAATCAGCTGGAGCTTATCAGTTGTAACAATTGCCTCATATAGATATATATCCAATACGTAATGCAATGTATTACGTAATCCGTAATATGTAATAAGCTGTTAACATGCAGGAATATTGTGTGCAATTCTGGTCAAGTCCCTCTTGGAAGGACACGGATTCACTGGAGAGGGTGAAGAAGAGGATGATCAGGATGTTAACTGGATTAGAGAGTTCTAACTGTATGAAGAGGTTGGTTGTTTTCTCTGAAGTTTTGGAGACTAAAGGGCGATCAGACAGAAGTATATAAAATTATGTGAAGAGTAAAAATGGCACGGTCAGAGTCTGTTTCCCAGGGTGGAAACATCAATTATAAGAGGGGAAAGTTTAAAAAAGATGTGCAAAGTAAATATTTGACACAGAAAGTGGTAGGTGCCTGAAACATTCTGCCAGGATAGATAGTAAAAACAGATACAATAGTAAGCGCCGTACGGTGCTTTATCATCTTTGATTTCGACAGACACATGAACAGGCAGGAAATAGTGGGATGCAGACCAGGTGCATTAGTTACTTTGACATCATGATCAGCATAGACATGGTGGGCCGAAGGGCCTGTCCCTATGCTATACTGTTGCATATTCTATGTTCTAAATTCTAGTCGGGAAAGGTAACAACAGCGTTAAACCTTGAGAGATTTTATTTCCCGAATTGGATGATCTAGGACTGGTGACAAAAGCCACAAACACTGAAATCATCTCGGAAGCATTGGTCTAAAAAGAAGGTGAGAGAATTAGAATACTGGATGGACTTTACAATTGGCTTTCTTATTTTCACCAATTTTTGCATTATCTTTCAGTGAAATCTACTTTCCCACAGTAACACAGTATTAGTTTAAGCAGTCATGCCAATATAGGAAGAGTTATAATATTCCATTCTATTTCATTGCGTCTTCCTTTCCAGTTATCTCTCCTGCATCAAATTTAAAAAAAAAGAGTATAAGGCTTCTGCAGAGAAACTATGGTCATCCTATCAATATAACTTTGGAGTAGGAGATTGTTTGCCAGAATAAACATTTGAAAATGGTTTTAAGCAGAAACAAATTTGTTTGCAAATACCATATAAGGGTGGAGACGGTTTACATGGGAATGGACGACATCCAAATTTACAGGAAAGAGCTGTGATTTTCCAGCTCACACCAAGTGATGTGCAACTTCCCGCAGCTTGGTTGAAATACCATGAAGAAAATCTCCCCATTACGGCTAATTGTGAGTAGGGTCATTGGGTGGGGGGAAGGGTGAGAAGGAATGCGGGAGTTGGATTCTACAACTACAATCATGGATCCACCTCCTCTTGAAAATAAGTTCTTTATTTATTTATTTATTTTATTATTTATTTCGAACAGAATAAAAGAATAAAAAGCAAGTGTGAAACAGCATACAAAAAACAAAACACAAATAGTTATAAAGTGTCATAAACAATATCTATAAAGAAATGAAATCGTATGTGTCCGAAAAGGAGCAGGAAGAAGCCAAAGCTTATTAATTCCCACCCCTTATTCAACTGCTTGTATAAAACTACAGTACATTATTCGTCAGTCATAAGGGATTCTACACATATCATATAGACCTTGAGTTAATTAATCAGCAGCCGGAGATATTATCTTATACATATTTAGCAGCAATATGTACACCATATGTACACCAGCCACTATATGTACACCAAATTATTTACATTTAAACACTAATCAAATATTTGCAAAGCCATACAAAAAAAAAAAGAAAAGGAAAAGAAAAAACCCTCATATACTATACAGTATCTTAGTCATATATACAACCCATCACTCTATAATCACCCTTCCCAATACAATCAGTATAACAAATATCCCACTCACAATCACCTATCCTCATCCCAATATCCTTTTAAACAAGTGTTTTTGTACATCTTTTTAAACTGAATTATCTTTGATTAATATATATTGACATTGAATGAAATGCACAGCCTTGCACCTGTGACTATCTCCGGCTGCTGATTAATTAACTCAAGGTCTATATGATACGTGTAGAATCCCTTATGACTGACGAATAATGTACTGTAGTTAGACCAAACACCAAGCAACATGTGATGTTGTTTCTGCTATAGATACGGGAGGGTATCTTTGGTTTATTTTGTTTCATGAATTGTATATCCCTGCAATCCACACTAAATTAATCTGTAAAGGTTTCAGTGGAACCCTGAGTCTGTGGCTAATTTACATGACAGCCTTCTATAGTCTGTCATTAAAGTGCCTAACACCTGATACCAAAAACACACACTCTGTTCGGAGTCTATCATGGGACAAGATTAAAAGGCACACCTTCAGAAAGATGTTCAGGCAAAATGTATTATTCAGGAACACAAAGAACTACAGATGGAGAAACAAGGAACTGCAGATGCTGGTTTACGAAAAAAAAAGGCACAAAGTGATGGAGTAACTCAAAGGGCCAGGCAGCACTGACCCTCCAGTGTTTGTGTCTTGTGTCTTTTTTTTGACAGATGCTGAAATCTTGAATATAAAACAAAGTGCTAGGGGAACTCAGCGAGTCAGGCAGCATTTGTGGATGGATTAGATAGACATCATTTCAGGTCGGGACCTTTTTCAGACTCTTCTATTCATATTTTTGGATAGTTCACCAACAGTTGGTCCATCAAATGTTGGCCAAATGAGATATTTGGGATATTCTAAAATTAGACTCAAGGCCTTTTAAAAAAATGTTGCGGCCACTGTCTCATGGCAGAAGCCCTTAGATTCCCCCCATGTGGGAATCAACAGGAAGAGGTGAATACAGACCAGCAGAGAGCATTGGGAACATTCCTACTTCTCCTGCCTACACACACAAGCCTGTCGATGGTGTTCACTGACCAGGCTGCTCTGATAACTCGGAGAAGGAAACCTAAAAGGTGGCTACGCCATCAGTCCATTATTTAATGCAGGTATCTTAAAAATACATCCAGCCATGCATTTGGATACACAAGAGAGCAGGTGTCTATGTCAAATATGGGTCCACCAGCGACTTTCCGGCACCCTTGGTTACCGAGCCTTTCTGGATTATCAGTTGGGCCAGACTAACAGAGGTCACGGCCTCCAAGAAGAGGTAGACAGTACTATAATGGTCTGCCTAGGCCACCATGGAGCCAAGATGCTGGCCCGCAAAATCAACCTTAGAAGTCGGCTATGGGAATGGATCTGCCGGCTCTGGCCGGGCCAGAGTTCCAAAGCCTTGGTCGCGGTGGGCAAATTAGACCCTGATTGGCGCGGAAGTCTCAATGAAGTTGAGATCGGCTGCTTCACCCGGCGTACTCGCTATGTTTTTGGGGGGAACCTCCGGGGAGGGAGGGGGGGGGGGGGGGGGGGGGAGGGTTTCAAGTGTGCTCTCGGAATTTTGGCCAGATTAAAGGAGGTGCCAGATTACCAGTTGCAGGAAAATCAGTGGTGGACATGTATATACTGCAGGTACTAGTGCAAGTGCTTACACCAATCATTGCACTGAGGTAGTGCACTGAGTTTGCCCCCACGCCCTTCAACCCCATCATTCCCACTCACATGCAAAGCAGCAAGGTTATTCTCCAAAGCCCTACGTTTTCTCATCAGTAAGATTTGCTGCAGGTTATGTTACAGTCCAACTATCCAAGTGGAGGTCCATGTGCAGGGAACATATATAATAAGATAATTGTTAGCAAAGCTGACAATTTCAAATCTGCCAAAAAGTTAATCGAAATAAGATCATTGGCTGGGTGCCTATGATTTCCTGAGGTGTGTTCCCTGCAAAGGCCATTTCCCACTGGAAAGTTGAACGACAGAGTCGTCAATTTCCACAATTTCCTAAAAATATTCCTTGAATTGTTTCACATAACGATTATCTCACCTACGAGTGTAGTCTGTATAAACAGTAACAGGACATTATTATTGATGTTCAGTTGTTTATAAGCCTCCTTAAAGTTTATTTTAATCCCCAATGAGCTAACTCCCAGTGGACTGGGAGGAACTGTGGATTTGTACACTGTCCTTTCCAGCCTCGAGTGATGGCACATTCCTCAGCATAAATGTAAGCTGCTGTTAAACGTTTCTGTGAATTAGAAGCATCTTGTGTAAATAAATGTGGATGGTCTGAATCCAGCTGCAGTCAACTTTGATTACTGTCTCATAATTCCACATTATACATCACATTATAAATCTCACGCAAAGAGACCGTGGATGCTGTAGGAAATTGGTAATTTGACAATGGTGCAGTAATTAATGTGTTTTCTGGGTTTTAAGACAGCCACATTGTTGGCCAAAGTGAAGATAAGTTGGTTTGGAGTCAATTTGGACTGGCTTTGTTCCAGCCTGGAGCTCCGCTGGAGGGAGGAAGGATCAGAGGGCAAACTATAAAACAATAGAAATGCTTCTTGAAAACAGATTTCTGTCTTGAGACCACAAGACAGTCTTGAAGGTGCATGAATTCACCCCTGTTAATTCCTGTTGTTATCTGACACTTTTATGGTACACATGCCATTTACCATTTGTCATGTCATGCCTGAATTTTGTTTGCGTCTTGCTGCATGTAACCATGGGCCATGAAAGGACAGGTGTAAAGGGATATGGGCCAAATGTAGGCAGGTGGGATTAGTATAGACGGGACATGTTGGTCAATGTGGGCAAGTTGGACTCAAGGGCCTGTTTCCACGCTGTATGACTCTATGACTGAGTTGTCGCAATAAACCAAATTTCATTAAGATCATCTGCAATAGGGAATTTGGTAGAAACAGGTAATGTTTGAAATTATAAACATGCTACCATAATTCCTAGTTGAGGCAACTAAACATTTTGGAGAAAGAAAAATAAGTACACAAAGAAGGCAGCAAGTCATAGAACTGGACAAGGGGTTGGAGCATTAACATTGATGCAGATATAATGTGCTCAATAGCTTGTGGCAGTGCTGTAAAGATTCTATTTGATTCTTTGTAGCTCCAAAGAGATTTCTACAGGATGGCGAGAAGGTAACATTCTGCTTGGAATTTTTGGGTTATATTGCATCTATAGTTACGTACATTTATATAATAAAAGGTGGAGGTCTGGTACAAATAGCTGTAACTCATGGTGCAACTCCATCTTCTACGGAGGAATGATAGCTGCTACATCGTGCCTCATTTATGTTTTCCTGACACACCTCCTTATTTTCATCTGTGCCACTCAAATCCCACTCCCTACATTCAGATATGTGACATCGGCAGCCATACCATTAACTGTGGATATCTATGGGAGAGGAAAGAAAAGTGAAGAGGTTGGTGTACTGTGATGCTACACAGTCAGCAAGAGCCAGAGATGTATGTTAAAACTCCTTCAGCCACAACAAATTGAATGGTTTTAAGGTTTTTACCCAGTTATTGGCTTTTAAGGAAGAATGGTTAGCTTGATCTCGATCTGGTACCAGTAGGTGGTGTGTGCAACTCAAATTCATTTCATTGTTGCCTCATCAGTGTCTCACATTTACCTACTGATTAGAATATTTAGTCAGCATTTAATGAACGAGCAAAGGCCACCTATTTTCATCTAGGAGTATAAAGGTGGTAAATGGATGAAATATATTGTTTCATGTTATGTATATTGTTTCACACAAGCTTTTGAATGCAATTATGCAATCTCCAAATCCCATCCTCCCACTTTTGTGCTGCGTCTTCTCAGGTGAAGATGTACTTGAGATAAGAACTGAGACAAGACTCAAGCTGAGCTTTGACTGTTTGGGGATCTTCCCATGCCAATGTGGACCCTTGACTCATAACTGGTTCAGATGTTGGGTAAAGGGTGAGAAGCTGAATAGACTCTTGTTGCTCTTAGATCCTCTGACACTGCAGCTTCTTGCATTTGAGTTGAGTATATTTGAATGCTGATGCATGTCTACATATTCCATCCTCACTTTGACTGATCGTGTATCTTCTTTGAATGCCAGGTCCTCACAGCCAAAATCCTGTACATTTCTTGGATCTTCATCTAAAATGCTGCTAGTGCCACGTCTTCTTTGATAGTTTCCTTCAGAGTTTCTTCAGCCCTATTGGTAGAAAGATCATGATTAGCTACAGTCTATTATCGCTTACTTGCACTCTTCAAAACATTCATGAAAAGGCATCGTAGGTCGTAAAAGGATGGCAAAAGCAAAGGGTTTGCTTTGCCCAATTTCAATTCAGATGGCCATGGAAACCCTGTGGAGTTATCACTATGAGATCATCAGGATGAATTATGAGAGGAAAAGTTGCCTTGGCCTGAAGACTGAAGGGTTCGATAGGGTAGACAGAAAGAAGCTCTTACCAGGGAAACAAAAATTCAAAATAATGGCAAACAATCTTAAATTTGAACTTCACAGTTCATAGATACTATCAGAGAGTGCTCCTTCACACAAAGAGTTGTAGAAATTACTTCCCCGTAAAAACTGTGAGATTAAGATAATTATATCTTTCCAATTTGAGATCCAATGATATCTGTTGGGTTCAAGTATTATGGAATATAGGTGGGTTGACATCGTTGAGAGACAAATCAGCCACAATCTAACAGAACAGGTCAAATTGGCTCAGTGGGCTGAAGGTACAAGATTTTGAAGTTGACATTGTACTTTATCTTTTGCGAATCAGCACCCAGCTCTTCATACCAGAATCAAATGCTTCTTGGCATTCTCTGTGGCAATAATAATAATAATAATAATAATAATAATAATAATAATAATAATAATAATAATAATAATAATAATAATAAATTTTATTTATGGGCGCCTTTCAAGAGTCTCAAGGACACCTTACAAAAATTGAGCATGTAGAGGAAAAACATGTAAGGGGAGTGAAATAAATAGTAGAGACATGACTAGTACACAAAGTAAAGACAGAATTCAATACAAAACACAGTATGAGGCAATTAATGCACAGATGAAAAGGGACGGGGACGTGGGGCTAAGGATAGGCAGAGGTGAAGAGATGGGTCTTGAGGCGGGACTGGAAGATGGTGAGGGACACGGAATTGCGGATCAGTTGGGGGAGGGAGTTCCAGAGCCTGGGAGCTGCCCTGGAGAAGGCTCTGTCCCCAAAACTGCGGAGGTTGGACTTGTGGATGGAGAGGAGACCGGCTGATGTGGATCTGAGGGACCGTGAGGGTTGGTAGGGGGAGAGGAGGTCAGTGAGATATGGGGGGGCCAGATGGTGGAGGGCTTTGTAAATTCCACATTGTTTTAATCCATGAATTATATCAAAAGAATAGAACAAATAAATAATTGTGAACTGGTGCACCTTCCTGCTAAATGCTTAGAGCAGAACTAAAATGATAACTGTAAATACAAGGGTGGCACAGTGACACAGTAGTATAGTTGCTGCCTTACAGCACCAGAGACCCGGGCTCAGTAATGAGTTTGTCCATTCTCCCTGTGACCGCATGGGTTTTCTCTGGGTGCTACGGTTTCCTGACTCACTCCATAAACATACAGGGCAGTAGGTCAATTGGCTTTGGCAAAATATTGTAAATTGTCCCTAATGTGTAGGATAATGCTCGTGTATGGGGTGGTCATTGGTCAGTGCGGACTCACTGGCTGAAGGACCTGTTTCCATGCTGTATGTCTAAAGTCTAAACTATAGGTACTTGCACACTCAGTGTTAATTTCAAAATTGTTCAGAATTATAGCATGACCAAGCAGTGGAAGCAGTTTTCCCTAAGGTGTCATCAATCCCATTGTCTGCATCTGAGTCTTTCATCCCATTCACTCAATGAGTCTCAAAGAAGCAACTCAGAGGTCTTCTTCTGTTCTTCATGCTCCAGTGCCAGACAGGTAAGGATTATAACACTGGCACTTGGTAGGGTTCATGTAAGTATGTGGCTGGAATCTGTGGGCTGAAGGGACAGTTTCTGTGTTGTATCTTTTTAATAATCTCTGGGCCAATGGCTTTATATGCTGAGTTAATTGATTTCATCCATGCAGTTTGAGCTGACATTATAATTATGAAAGGTGCAACAAGGACGTTCAGACTTGTCGGGATCACTGTCTTCTGTTTTCCAGAACAGAGGTGGGGATCAGACTATGTCGATCAAGGTTGAAGATTTCGCTGGCATTCGGCCTTACCAAGTTTAGGGTGGGATGTTGTACGTGCGTGGTTAGTTGTTCATCAATGTTACAGCACTAGTGGGTGCTGGTAGAAGAGCAAAGGACGGATAACATCGACAATTCCAATGTGTAGTAATGCTACATTCAAATAAGGATCATGTAGATGAACAACAGATATTATGGTACAGCCTGGGGTGATGGAGTAAATCATGGACATCTGCTAGAGTTCCGATGTCTTTTTTTAAATATGGCTACATGGGTAAGATTGCAAAATGTAGATTTTGGACTTTGTGACTATGAAAAGACAATTATCTGTGACAGAAAAAAGGAAATGCTAGATTCACAACAGTCGGTGCCAAAACTAAAGAAGACATGAAATTCTGGAGGAGACCGTGCTTATTGATTTAGTTAGGGGGAAAATATTTTTTTAATTCCTTATTTATCAAACCTTCAGGCTTGTTCTCATACAAGTCTGTTGCTCAGTGAGTTCACTAGTCATGATTAAAACGAACTACTAGCAGGGGAAAAATATATAGCTGGAAGATTGTCATTTTTGGGCAGATTTGTGCTGAATTAGGGCAGGTGTGTGTGAGCGAGGGAATCTATCACAAGACCAGTCAATCTCCTCTCACCGCAGTCAGTCAGTAATGCGGTTCACACAGCCACAACAGCCAGCAGCAAAAAGCCAATGAAGCATGTCAGATAAAGCCCATGTATTGTAAATAGGATTAGAATATCAGGGGCAGCGAGCCACCACTGTACTGCATGTCCCCAGGTGATTCTATCACTGGAGCTCAGACAGATTCACCCAGGAAGGAGGACAAACGAAGAGCTTTATTAGGAGGAGTCTTCATATCCTGGGGCAGGCAGTGGGGGAAATGAATAGCAGAGGGCTGATGAATATGTTAAGTGAAGCACCTGGAGCTGTGGGTTGACACATCCCAGCTTTGTCAGTCTCTGTTACACAAAACAGGTCCCAGCTATACCTTCCACCACTGGAGGGGATAAACTTGACAAGTGTGTAAGGAGATCATCCATCAAAAGCACCCAAAAGAGCTGAAGAACTTCAGAGTTACTTTAATGTTAACCCTCTAAGTAAGTTGCTGCCCTCTATATCACAGCCCAGCTCAACTCGTCACTTAAGATTTAATTTGATAAAACAGGTCCACGTTGAATTGAGTCGACCCATTTGGACAGGAATGTTGATCCATTGATTCAGATGAACTATGACTTTGAAATTCCCACCAAGTACGGAAACCATGTATGCGTCTGCCGTGCATGTTTATGCTTGAACGTTTTTCAAGATTCATGAGCAACAAAGAACGGCAGCCATATAGAATTACCACCGTGTCTGAAAATTATGAAGGGTGGATAGCGCAAAGTGAGGAAATGGCACAACCACTCACCTGAGGTTTATATTTTCTGGTCATAAAATGTTACAACAGTGGATGTGAAGGTTGGATAACATAGAACTATTGTGAATGGGTAATTGATGGACTCTGTGGACTCGGTAGGCTGAATGGTCTGTTTCTGTGTATCGTTATAACTAACAATGACCATAACTATAACATGTAACGTGCAGCAGATCCAATTAAAAAATACCAAGTAACATGTTTTGCTGAATGGGAAACCAACTGAATCACGCAGAGAATGGAAGAAAGGACTTGGGGTTTTTTGGATCTATGTTCATCCTTCGTGATTCCATTTTCTGTTGGGAAATTCAATGATTGATCTGAGATAAACTGTGAAGCCTCCTACTCCACCAACCACCAAAATGTTACTACAAAACACCAACTTAACGTTGCTACATTGGAAATCTGTTGCATGAAACACAATGGCTCAGCATTCAAGTTGACTAAGGAGTTAGGAAGGCTAATTAAATTGTTGGTCTTTATTGTAAGGGATATGGAACATACAAATGGAAAAGTTTTGATGTAACTTTACAGAGAACTGATTCAACAGCACTTGGAATTCCGTGTACTTATAATGGATGCTTCTCTTGTAATTCTGATTGCTGCCCTTTATTAGTGGGACCAAGTCAGTGATCATTGACGTCATGGGCAAGGGATTGGGGACATTGGAAGGGGAGGTGCAGAGCTGGACACATTTGAAGATCCTATCCACATAGACTGCAGGAACATACTCTCCTAACACAACCTCCTCAATAACCTGCACTATCCAAATGCAGTTGGGCATAGGTATAAAGTACTCTCCACACTTGCATTCATACTTACATCCCTCTACCCATGAGAATTCAAGGTCACCGTCGTCCTCAGCTTCTTAGAATTGGGATTGTTTGAGAAACCTGCAGCTGATCAACACCACAATTTGGTTTGCCGCTCAGTAGTTACTGATGCTCAAGACCTAAAGGAAATAACTTCCTCTGCTTTTCCTCTACCCAAGAGGATGAGGCCAAGTAAGCAGGTGGATTTTCTGGCATTGCTGGATTCAAACGATGTCTCCTACAACACAAACATTGAACAATGCAGCACAGGAACAGGCCTTTCAGCCTTCGATACCTGTGGAAGAAGTAATGCCAAATTAAACTTAGCTGTTCTGACTGCATGCACTCCATATCCCACCATCAATGTGCCTATCTAAAAGCCTCTGAAATGCCATAATCATATTTGCTTCCACTAGTGCCCATGGTAGCACATTCCAGGCACACACACTGTCTGTGTAAAAAAACTTGCCCCACACATCTTCTTCAAACTTACCCTCTCTGACCTTATTGCTACGCCCCTGTATTTTCTGCTCTGACACAACAACGACTTGCATGCAACTGATGCAACTCAGACCCTAGGTGCTATTTCTCTGTGGATAAAATAATGAGTTTATCTATCGCATCCCTCTGTACTTGGAGAATAACATTCTGCATCTGGGCGACACCACTTGATCCAACAATTTCACCCAACATCAACCTCTATATGTGCAAGTTTCAATTTCTATCTCCATCTTCATAGTGCTTACTCTCTTTAGCCCAGAAGAAGATAGCTCTGATGTTCTTGCTTGTACTTCCTATGGTCTCATCCATTGGAGGGCCTTTGTTATAGGTAGAGATTGGATGGGATAGTCTATTCTCATTGGAATGTAGGAGTCTGAGGGGGTGACCTTAAAGATGTTTTAAAAAATTGTGTGGGGTGTAGAGAGAATCAGAGTCTTTTTCGCATGGCAGGCAATCCTAGAACTAGAGGGTACAGATTTAAAATGAGTAATGCAGACATTTAAAGGATATCTGATGGGGAAGTTTGCCTATCTGGACATCTACACACCTATCCAGAGCAAGCTGCTGGAGGGAGTGGTAGAGGAAGATGCAATTACATTATTCAATTTGGTCAGGCAATTTAGAAATCATTCCTTTCCATCTAACCCATCAGTCTCTCTTCATTATTTTAAATGTTTCAATCCAGTTTCCCTCAACCATCTCAATTCTGCAGACACATCCCCAGTTCGGGAAACTTATGTTCTAATTGAATCCCAGGAGTCCAGGAACAATGCTGATCATTTTTCTGTACTCCCAAGGTGTTTCTTAACTTCCCTTCAGACCCATGAATGTAAATGATTCCCAACTTGTTCTTGAGTTTAGGGGCTAGTAGGTGAGGACAATAATTACTGGCATTGCTAATGACATCCATATTCTGTGAACATATTCAAAACAATTCTATCATTGCTAAAGTGGGCAAGAATTATTCTAGTGAAGGCACGCTCAGCTTGATAGTTTTCTCCCATCCTGCACAAGTGTAATTGGATGGTTATGTTGTTTGAGGCTCAGCCAGGATAGTTGCTGGCGGCTCTGCCAGGGAACCTATGCCGATGGACCTTGAGAACAGAGAACATTCCCAGCTCGTGTGTCCGCAAGGCAAGGTACCACTTTCGCAGTATCGATGCGATGACAAGCAAGATGTTGGCCAATAAATGACAATGGAAATTTGGAAAGAGCCCTGGTTTTCAAGGGAAATTGGACATCTTGTTCGGAAAAAGAGGGAGATCTACAATAATTATAGGCAGCATGAAGTAAATGAGGTGCTTGTGGAGTATAAGGAATGTAAAAAGAATCTTAAGAAAGAAATTAGAAAAGCTAAAAGAAGATATGAGGTTGCTTTGGCAAGTAAGGTGAAAGTAAATCCAAAGGGTTTCTACAGCTATATTAATAGCAAAAGGATAACGAGGGATAAAATTGGTCCATTGGAGAAACAGAGTGGGCAGCTATCTGCAGAGCCAAAAGAGATGGGGGAGATATTGAACAATTTCTTTTCTTCGGTATTCACCAAGGAGAAGGATATTGAATTATGTGAGGTAAGGGAAACGAGTAGAGTAGTTATGGATACTATGAGTTTCAAAGTAAAAGAAGTACTGACACTTTTGAAAAATATAAAAGTGGATAAGTCTCCAGGTCCTGACAGGATATTCCCTAGGACATTGAGGGAAGTTAGTGTAGAAATAGCCGGGGCTATGACAGAAATATTTCAAATGTCATTAGAAACGGGAATAGTCCCCGAGGATTGGCGCACTGCGCATGTTGTTCCATTGTTTAAAAAGGGTTCTAAGAGTAAACCTAGCAATTATAGACCTGTTAGTTTGACTTCAGTGGTGGGCAAATTAATGGAAAAGATACTTAAAGATAATATATATAAGCATCTGGATAAACAGGGTCTGATTAGGAACAGTCAACATGGATTTGTGCCTGGAAGGTCATGTTTGACTAATCTTCTTGAATTTTTTGAAGAGGTTACTAGGGAAATTGACGAGGGTAAAGCAGTGCATGTTGTCTATATGGACTTTAGTAAGGCCTTTGACAAGGTTCCTCATGGAAGGTTGGTTAAGAAGGTTAAACTGTTGGGTATAAATGCAGGAATAGCAAGATGGATTCAGCAGTGGCTGAATGGGAGAAGCCAGAGGGTAATGTTGGATGGCTGTTTGTCGGGTTGGAGGCAGGTGACTAGTGGGGTGCCTCAGGGATCTGTGTTGGGTCCTTTGTTGTTTGTCATGTACATCAATGATCTGGATGAAGGGGTGGTAAATTGGATTAGTAAGTATGCAGATGATACCAAGATAGGGGGTGTTGTGGATAATGAAGAGGATTTCCAAAGTCTACAGAGTGATTTAGGCCATTTGGAAAAATGGGCTGAAAGATGGCAGATGGAGTTTAATGCTGATAAATGTGAGGTGTTACACCTTGGCAGGACAAATCAAAATAGGACGTACATGATAAATGGTAGGGAATTGAAGAATACAGTTGAACAGAGGGATCTGGGAATAACCGTGCATAGTTCCTTGAAGGTGGAATCTCATATAGATAGGGTGGTAAAGAAAGCTTTTGGTATGCTAGCCTTTATAAATCAGAGCATTGAGTATAGAAGCTGGGATGTAATGTTAAAATTGTACAAGGCATTGGTGAGACCAAATCTGGAGTATGGTGTACAATTTTGGTCGCCCAATTATAGGAAGGATGTCAACAAAATAGAGAGAGTACAGAGGAGATTTACTAGAATGTTGCCTGGGTTTCAACAACTAAGTTACAGAGGTAGGTTGAATAAGTTAGGTCTTTATTCTCTGGAGCGCAGAAGGTTAAGGGGGGACTTGATAGAGGTCTTTAAGATGATGAGAGGGATAGACAGAGTTGATGTGAGCAAGCTTTTCCCTTTGAGAATAGGGAAGATTCAAACAAGAGGACATGACTTCAGAATTAAGGGACAGAAGTTTAGGGGTAACATGAGGGGGAACTTCTTTACTCAGAGAGTGGTAGCGGTGTGGAATGAGCTTCCAGTGGAAGTGGTGGTGGCAGGTTCGTTGGTATCATTTAAGAATAAATTGGATAGGCATATGGATGAGAAGGGAATGGAGGGTTATGGTATGAGTGCAGGCAGGTGGGACTAAGGGAAAAAAATTGTTCGGCGCGGACTTGTAGGGCCGAGATGGCCTGTTTCCGTGCTGTAATTGTTATATGGTTATATGGTTATATGAAATACTTCAAAGGTATTTATGATGAAAACTTGTTGGATTAGCTGTCTGGAATTGTCTCACTTACATATCGCATCATACCTTGCAGCAATTCTTTCCCGTCTACTGGAAGATTGCAACATTTAGAGTCAGCATCCAGGGTAGTTTCGGTGTTGGGCTGAATGTCTTTACAGAAGGAGATATATTCCTGTTCCCCAACCAAATTGTAAGTTTCACAAACTAAGATGGTCAGATTTGAAACTGTGACCTTCCATGTTGTTGTTACTCCTGCACAGAAACCATTAGACGACTGTCTTTGATTTATTTGGTGCTGAACGCCCTGATGGGGAGATAAAACTCTTTTAAAAGGTAAACAACACTCTAGGCGAATACCTGTCTGCACCATCCAGGCAGAGTAACATCATAATTACGGCTGTCTTGCTAAGCCACAGCCGTTATAACAGTTCCCTCTTGAAATGGCTGAGATAGTTACATCTGCTTCAGTCATAACACTTGGAATTTGCAATTTAAAAAAAAAAAACAATGCACGATTCTGGTCACGTTACGTGAGATTTTTTGTTTTACTTTAACATTGCCTAATATTTCAGGCACATAATTGAGATATTCTAGATGTTATCAACTTGCAGAAACGCAGCCACATGCACGGGTAAGGGCAGTACAACTCTCTTGTCTCTACAGGTCTCGTAGAAAGTCCATAATGGAATTTGTCTGCCCTGCAGCCATGATAAGAAAGGCCCACTAGGAGCAAATCAAAATTTCTATTGTCATTACCTGACAGGTAATAAGAGGATGAAGAAATGATTATGGCTGGAAAATAAAATTACCCTCTGTTGCTCTGACTAACCGGTAACAGCTATTATGAAGTTTGGTCCAAAATTAATCCAATTCCAAAAAATTTGAAAGCAAGTTGCTGCATGGGTAATTGTTGAGGATAAAAGGAAAACCAGGGGGGCAGAGATGCGAAGGAATTGGTGGATGGATCAGAGAGGAGTCTGGAACTCCTTGCCGAATATGTGCTGGAAGACCTGTGTCCGGTGGAGCCGTTGGGCTTGTTCTGGAAAGTGGGATAGATAAAAAAGAAATGTAGTAGAAAGAGGGCAGGTGCAGTCCATTCAGCCCTTCTAGCTTCGTCCACAATTCAATGCAATCATGGCTGAACCTCTCTCCCAGTATTATGGCTTACTCTCTCCCCACACCCCTTGTCATCATCACATTGGGTAACTTTATTGACCAATACAAATACAATGAACTAAGTAGCCTCATGTCATAAACTCCCCATTATTTTATGATTTCCATGAGTCAGTGAACTAGATTTTGGCTCCTCTCATTTAGTTCAGAAAGTATAGATAAATTGCAGTGATTAGTCATTGGGATTGAAATGGAGGGAGATTGCAAATGAGTGGAATGCGGAGGATTCTAGTTATTGTGCATAAATCACAAAAGATTAATATGCAGCTGCAGTTGTTTAGAAGGCAAATGGCATGTCGGCCTTCATTGCAAGAATGTTAGAGTTCAGAAATAGGGATGTTTGGTTGCAATTGTACAGTGTATCGATGAGGCCACCTCTTGAGTGCAGGGTTATGTTAGGGCTCCGTTCCTCAGAACTGCCCGTATGCTGATTTTTACAATCTTCCAGAAACGAACAATTCCTCTGCGTGGAAAAATAAATGGGATACAGAAATACCAACAGAAGTTCACTAATATGCAGCCAGTCGTCACGGACATGGTTGTAAATGAGCCAGAGCACAGCAGAGGCACTGAAGTTCCAACAAGACATTTCTTTTAAATCAAGCCACAGTTTAAATGGCTAGATATTTGCCCGCACGGACATTTCAACATCAATTATTCAAAGTTATTTTAGAGTTTGAAGATTCTACAACAACATCCACAATTGTGCACAGTTGGCAGATTTATTGCATGGAGACAATTTTGTACATTTTTGGAGTTTGATGGGAGAATTTATGCAAAGTCAGATTCCTGTAAGCCAGGTCTTTCATAACCCACTGAGCCGCTGTACCCGGCAGTTTTGGTCCCCATCTTCAAGTATATTTTAGTATTGGGGCAGCCCAGAAGTGATTCACTAGAGTAATCCTTGGGATGAGAAAATTGTCCTATAAAGAACAGTAAAAAATATAGATCAATATTGTATGAGGTTAACAAACGCTTGTAAGATCTAAAGGGGGTATGACAGTGTGGATGTTGTAGACAGACACAAAAAGCTGGATTAACTTAGCGGGTCAGGCAGCATCTCTGGAGAAAATAAATAGGTGACGTTTCGGGTCAAGATCCTTATTCAGACTGAGAGTCAGGGGAAAAGGGAATGATAGATATAGATGGTAATTAGGACAAATGAATGGAAGATATGCAAAAAGCAGTGATAATCAAGGAAATGTGGAGCCCACAATGGTCCATTGTTGGCTGTGGGATAGATGATAACGAGTTATACAGACAGTGGAACTCAACAGGATGGCAGTAAAACTATTCTGACGACTAGGGTGGGAGATGGACAGCGAGAGGGGTGCAAGGGTTACTTGGTTAGTTAAATCAATATTCATACGTCTAGGTTGTAAGCTGCCCAAGATGTGATGTATTCACTGGTTGGAAAGTCACAAATGTGAGGGCATGGTTACAAAATAAAGGGGCAGTCATTTAAAACTGAGGTGCACAGGAATTTCATCTGCTAGAGGGTGGGTAATCTCCGGAATTCTCTAACCCACAGGGTTATGGAGGCTAGATCACTTGTGGAAATTAAAGAGGAGGTAGACAGTTCAAAGATTGAGGAATTGAAAACCTTAGGCACAGAAGAGGAGTTGAGGTCTGGGAATGGTCAGCCATGACTATACTGGACGGTGGAGGCACAAACGACAGATAGGTCAGATTTTATTCCTATCATCTTTGTATTGTGCTCCTGTGTTGTTGTGTACTCCTCTCTTCTGCTGGTATATTAATACTCCCTTCCGACACAGGATTTTTCTCCCAGAAAAACACCTTTGAAATTCACCTCTTGCCATGGTTCAAGCCAGGTAGCAGAGGATCAGCTACATGCAACATACTCCATGTTTGTTTTCCCCATTTTCAATGATATTGATTCAAAGTCACTTTATTGTCACATACACCTAGGTACCGTGACATTCTTTGTTTTAGCATGTTATTCCAGTAAAATCAGAATCAGAATCACACTTTATTCGCCAAGTTTTGTATCATACGAGGAATTTCATTGGCCAGGTCAGTCATACAATAAAAAGCAACAGATCACTCAAAAACACATTTTCACATGAACATCCACCACAGTGACTCCTACACTTTCCTCACTCTGATGGAAGGCGAAATAAAGTTCAAGTCTCTTCCTTCTGTTCTTCCTCGGTCATGGGCCTCGAGCCCCCATTGACGGGACGATCTTGACTCCCGCAGCTGGCGGCGTTCGGGCCCTTCGCGTCGAGACGATCAAGCTCCTGCATAGGGGGGATGTCAGCCTCCCCACGCCGGGCGATCAATACAATACAATACAATACAATTTATTTGTTGTTATTTGAACCTCATTGAGGTTCAAACGAAATTTGGTTTCTGCAGTCATACACACAAGGAAAAGAACCAAGACACAACACAATTTACACAAACATCCATCACAGCGCATCTCCTCCTCGCTGTGATGGAAGGCAAAGACTTATCTCTCCCCTGCACTCCCCATTCTCCTCCCGATGTCATAGTCAAAGCCCCCGGCGGGCGATGGTAAGTAAATCCCGCGGCCATTAAAGCCGCTCCGGGTGATGCAAGGCCACGCTCCGGGTCTTGGTGTTGGAGCCCCCGGCGTGCGCTAACAAGTCCCGTGGCCATTTAAGGCCGCGCCGGGTGATGTAAGACCCCGCTCCAGGTAATTTTCAACCCCACAACTCGGGCGGGAGAAGTCGCCATTGCGGAAGCCCCGAAAAGCGGTCTCCCAGCAGGGACCCGCGGGCTCCCGGTGTCACTGTCCACCGGGCCGGCGGTTGGAGCCTCCGAATCCCCGGGGTCGGGTCGCAGCAGCGCGCCACCACAGCTCCTCCCGCTCCGAACTCGGCCAGCTCCACGATGGTAAGTAAGTCCGCAGCTCCGCGACTGGAGCCCCAGGTCGTTCTTGCAGGAGGCCGCTCCACAGAGCTCGGCCCCAACGACAACGGAGACCCGACAGAGAAAAGGTCGGGTTCTCCTTACAGGGAAAAGATTTTAAAAGTTTCCCCACCCCCCGCCCCCCACACACATACCCAGTTAAAAAAATTAATAAAAACTACATTCAAACGAGACAAAAAATAATAAAAAGACAGAGGGCCTGCAGAGCCCGCTGCGACGTGAGTCGCGCCGCCCACCCAACCCGATCGAACCTCGCGTCGGGGCTGGTCGAACCTTCTGCGACGTTGGAGCTCCCGACTCAGCCTCACCTGAGACTGCAAGCCCTTGATGTTGATGCTGCGATGGTCGCGATGGGAGCGATCCCAGGCAAGGGATCAGCTCCGATGTTAAATCATGCAGCAGACCTCACCTAGGCAGCGCACAAAGAGTTACCCTGTTTCTGGCACCGACAACACTACAAAATGTTAATCAAACTGTCTATATATCCTGGCAAATCAGGCGCGCCGGGTTTCTCGACAGCCCTCCTTGCTCTTGGCTGCCCTCCTCGATTTCAGCAGCCCTCGACTACCCTCCATTCCAAATTGTATTAGCCTCATTCAATAAAGGGTCCACAAACAACATTCAATGAATCCAATGGAAGATTAAACCATCTCCAGTGCTTATTTTAAAGTTTCCATTGTATTTCCCCACCCCACACATACATTCCTCCATATTCCCCAGCACATCAGATATTGCCAACACACGTGTCCTTACTCTATTTCATCCAGGCAGGCAGATTCATGAGATATTGTGACTGGGTCAGATGTAAGTTCGACAGCAGAAAGCAGTTCACTCTCAAGATGACAAATAAGTTGCCGATTAATGAAAGGCCTGGATAGAGTGGATGTGGAGAGGATGTTTCCACTAGAGGGTGAGTCTAGGACCAGACGTCATAACCTCAGAATTAAAGGACATTCCTTTAGGAAGGAGATGAGGAGGAATTTCTTTAATAAGTAGAATTCATCGCCATAGAAGGCTGTGATGGCCAAGTTAATCGATATTTGAAAGGCAGGGATAGATAGATTCTTGATTGGTACGGATGTCAGGGGTTATGGAGAGAAGACAGGAGAATGGGGTTAAGAGAGAAAGATCGATCAGCCATGATCGAATGGCGGAGTAGACTTGATGGGCCGAATGGCCTAATTCTGCTGCTATCACTTATGAACTCATGACACGGTGAAACATAGAAACATAGAAAATAGGTGCAGGAGTAGGCCATTCGGCCCTTCGAGCCTGCACCGCCATTCAATATGATCATGGCTGATCATCCAACTCAGTGTCCTGTACCTGCTTTCTCTCCATACCCCCTGATCCATTTAGCCACAAGCGCCACATCTAACTCCCTCTTAAATATAGCCAATGAACTGGCCTCAACTACCTTCTGCGGCAGAGAATTCCAGAGATTCACCACTCTCTGTGTAAAAAATGTTTTTCTCATCTCAATCCTAAAAGATTTCCCCTTTATCCTTAAACTGTGACCCCTTGTTCTGGACTTCCCCAACATCGGGAACAATCTTCCTGCATCTAGCCTGTCCAACCCCTTAAGAATTTAGTAAGTTTCTATAAGATCCCCCCTCAATCTTCTAAATTCTAGCGAGTACAAGCCGAGTCTATCCAGTCTTTCTTCATATGAAAGTCCTGACATCCCAGGAATCAGTCTGGTGAACCTTCTCTGTACTCCCTCTATGGCAAGAATGTCCTTCCTCAGATTAGGAGACCAAAACTGTACGCAATACTCCAGGTGGAGTACGGGAAAGCAAGTTTACTCCAAAGCAAACTGTGGAGCACTCGGTCAACAGCGGCAAGGACAGCACAACACACTTTATATCAAGGATACTGCGCTTTTCTGGGTTAGTTTCAATTGCCCACAGGGGAGGAATTTTACAGAACTTTGCTTTGTTCCAATTGGATTGGACTTTTATTGTTTTCCTGCCTCTCCCACAAAATCACATGGGTTTGGGTGGGGTGGGGGGGGGGGCAGGGTCTCTAAATGACCACACACAACTTATTGCAATGGTACAAAACAATCTCGTGGGACAAATGGCCTTTCCCTGGCTGCCATTAATCATGTATTTCCATAAAACATGTTGCAACCCAACACTAGCAAAATATCTTTGTTTTTGTCAACCAGGGTGTGTTGAATGCCCAGAGAAATGACACTGTTTGATAATGACACTGAGACCTGTACATCTTCACCTCCGCCCGTACTTTGATAGCAACTACGCATTGCATCAACCTGGTTATGGTTGAAGAATATTGCTATTTTTAGCATTAAACATGTTATTCCTAACAGCTTACAATTCTCTGCCAGTGATAGCAAGCTATAGCTGGGACTGGAATGATGTATCAACCTCAGTGATAAGATTTCTGCTTTTCCCATGGGAATGAATTAGTCCAGGATTCCAAGACCAACCTTAAAATTAATTCCAGAGCATTCACACACTTGGCAACCATGAAACTTATGGCAATAGTGGGATTCATTTCAGTATTTGGAATCCTCGCCCTTATATTTTATGAGAACCGAAAACATCTGGGTGTAATTCAAAGCACAATTGGATGCTGTAAAGAATATTTTAATAAAACAAAGTTTTGATGAGTTTGAAAACATTTTGCTATCCCTGAATTTTCTGCATTCTTAGTTAAAGAATGTGTTCTCAATTAGGTTAGAATATTTTAAACTACAACTTAATTTTAAAAACAGTTCTGTTAGGAAGACCCTTCTCGGCTTCATAACATCCCTCGGCTCTTTGGAAGCATTATTGCATTTATAAATGCATTATATTGTAACAAACAATTTATGCAGTGCAAGTCCCTCAAATAGCACAAGTAATAAGCAGCAGTTGCACCGCAGCTGACAGGAAGGCACTACAACGGGTGGTGAAAACCGCTCAGGACATCATCGGTGCCCCGCTCCCTGCCATGGATGCCCTCCACCGAAAACGGTGTCTGAGACGGGCCGGGAAAATCATCAAGGACCCCTCCCACCCTAACCATGGACTGTTTGCCCTCCTCCCATCAGGGAGGTGGTACAGGAGCCTCAGGTCTCGCACAAGCAGGATGAGGAACTGCTTTTTCAATAACACTATTACACTGCTGAACTCGGAGTCCCGTCGCTAGATATCTTTAGTCTCTCCCATTTGTATACAGTATTTGCCTATGTACCAGTTTTTTTTTTCTTCTAATCCATCCACATTCCACACATTGTTAACCAGTACTCTTTTACTCTATTGTATGCTTATTCTGTATTTTTATTTTCTACTTCTACTATCCTGCACTATGACTATGACCAGACGCTAAACTGCATTTTGTTGTACCTATACTTGTATCTGTGCAATGACAATAAAGTTGAATTGAATTGAATTGAAGTAATCAAATAATCTGGAGCACCCGGAGGAAATCTACTCAGTCACAGGTAAATTATGCCAACTCCACAGAAACAGCATAAGAAGTCAGGATCAAACCTTATTCTCCGGTGCTGTGAGACCCCTGTCCCACTTGGGCGACATTTTAGGCGACAGCCTGAAGAGAGGTTGTCACGTCGTCGTCGGGTCGTGACACGTGGTGACGCATGTAGAGATGCGCGGGTGTCGCACGGTGTCTCCCTGCCGCCCCAGGATTCTGGAATGTTCAATGTGATAATGTCTGGAATGTCATATGTGATAATAAAGTATCATTCATTTATTCATCCTACACAAAAGGGACAATTTACAATTTTTACCAAAGCCAGTTAGGCTACAAACCTGTACGTCTTTGGAGTGTGAGAGGAAACTGGAGTACCTGAGGACCTGAGGAAAACCCACATGGTCACGGGGAGAACATCCAAACTACATTCAGTCAGCACCCATAGTCAGAATTGAACCAGGGTCTCTGGAGCTGTTAAGCAGCAACTCGATCGCTGTGCCATCGTGCCATGCTTAAGAGGCCCGATCCAACCAGAATTAAAAACCCAACCATAATCTAGCTGGGTACAACATTTCGTCAGACTGAGAAGTGAAATGGGAAGAAATCAGTGCCTAGAAAACCTTTTCTAGGTTTTTCTAGATTCCTCCATCTGCAGTCTCCTTTATCCACCTAGAAATCTATCCCTTAATAAGAGCACTTAAAGAACAAGTTCACCTGTGTGTCGATTCGTGCCAATCATATTTTAGATTGTGTTCCCAATGTAACAATAAAGATGCTTTTTCAATAGGCCCTTCCACATTGTGTGGCTATTTATCACTGAATCCAATGAAGCTGCTGACCATGTAACTATGCAGCCAGCGTGCAAAAGCTCCAGCCCATATATGATCCCCTCCCACAAAGACATGCCACTGTTGTAAGCAATTGATTTTTGGAGTGGTAGAGAACCAGAAGAGAGAGCAGAGCATCTCCCCACCCACCCCTCTGTTCTTCTAACTGGGCGAGAAAACAGGTACTCAGGATTTTCATCACTTTGCTATTCAACCTCAGTAACAGGCAAACATAATCAGTGACCTCAGCCCCAAGTTCTATACCTATTATTGTCTATTTATTTGTCTTTGTTTTTTTCCTATATTTTCAGAACTTTATTTTTTTTGTTTGTTTCTTATGGGTTTACAGAGTACTGTTGTCTGTTATATCTGTTGTGCTGCTGCAAGTAAGAATTCCATTGTTCTGTTTTGGGACATACAAGAATAAGACACTCTTGACTAGAATTCCCATCCTAAGCACCTTTTCTAGGCCTCTCCACTTTTCTCCTCTCCTTTAAGACACCCCTTAAAACTTACCACGTAACCAAACTTTTGCTCATCATTACAGAAACTCCTCAGTTTTGTTCAGAAATACTTTGGTTATATGTTACCATGTCAAAAATGCTATCTTAATTGGAGATTTTAACATTCCCAACGTTAACTGGGACTGCCATTGTGCAAAAGGTTTAAGCGGGGTAGATTTTGTTAAATGTTTTCAGGAACGTTTCCTCAGGTAATACGTAGAGGGTCCTATACGGGAGAGGGCAACATTTGATCAAGACTTAGGAAGTTGGGAGGGACACGTGGTTAAAGTGTTTATGGATGAGCACTTTGGGACCAGTGACCACTGTTCTATAAAGGGCCTGTCCCATTTGGGCGTCATTTGCCCGTAATTTACGCGGCATCATGTACGCGTCACGACGCACAACACGTGCGTCATGCCGCGCACGTGATGCTCGCATGGTGCATGGTGACGTAGGTAGTGATGGGCGATCGCGCACAGCACCCCAGGATTTTGGGATGTACAAAATCTTTGCGCGCCATCTGCGTGACACGCAAATGACGTGAATGTGGGACAGGCCCTTAAGATAGTTATGGATAATGACAGGGCGGGGACACATGTTAAAATTCTAAATTGGGGCAAGGCCAACAGAAGGCATTAGACAGGAACTCGCTCAAGTTGATTCAAGACTCTATCTCTCATAGAAGTCAATAATACAAACATGTGCATCACTATTGGTAGACTATTTGAACTAGCTGAAAATCTCAGGGAGATCAAAAAAGTGGTTGATGTTAGAACTGGTGATCCCTTTGCCTCAGCAGCTAACTGTGCAGTGTTGAAATAGCTACGCAGCCCAAACAGTTTGAGCTTTGCTTCCCACGCCGTCTCAAGATAGCATTTTGTAGAGGGAGGGAAGCTACAATTGAGCTCAAAACCCTTTGGACCAAAACGAAAGAGTTTACATTTTTGTGCTCGTCACAACATTAGGACAAAGTAAAATAATTTATAGATAATTAAAATGTTTCTGAAATTTAGACATTGTTGCCATGTGCAAAATCTAAAAAATTGCACAATTTGAGTCCTTCAAATAAAAACGTCTGCTATCAAGGCATAGGCTGAGAGATAATTATAAGCCAGAGAATTAGGAAGTGATTCGTCCTTAAAATCATACTACAGAAGCTCTTATTTTCACCAGAGAGCGCAGAAAGATTAATATCTCATTTAAGGGCTGTTTTTGACAGATCACTACAGGCACTGGGCAAGAAACCTGTCTGGTTTAACTTTCGTCTTCTACACAGTAATCCCCTGGTAAAAAGTATGCAGGGGACAATGTCAGATGAGTATATATCATTGGAGTTATTATTAAACCTTCCACACCCATCTTTGATAAATATCTTAACTGTCTCATCTTGTTCCAAAAGGTTACTTGGGTGAAGTATGTCAGAAGGCTTGACACCTGAGCTCAGATTCAGAGACACTGTAAATCCATACCTGCTTCCTGCTGGATAATAGCATAAGAAAATTCCTAATAGTGTTTGGGACCTTGACCTGACTCGGGCGGCTCCAGAGTAGTAATTTCCAACAAGACTCAACACCCTTTCCATAGAAACAAAAATATTTCTCTGCACTAATCGCTGCAGGTTTTACTGTGTGCTAACCCTCAGGCAAAGCATGGTTTTGATTTTTCATTTTCCAAGAAGTTAATGAGACATTAATTTAACAAATGTTTTTCTTGTAACATGGATTTGTTCCTGACGGCGCATGGTAATTCTCTAATTTAATCTTCACAGAGCTAAGGCTATTTCCTCTTGCTTTTCGGTGTGTCTATCCGGTAGGTAACAAAGCCACTCAGGTATTGATCACTCCTGAACTCTTCCAGAGTCTGGACAATCTCAGAATAGACATCGAGAGGAAGGGCATTTAGTTGATCTTTGGAGGAGGCAGAATTGTAGAGTCAGAGTCATAGTGATACAGTGTGGAAACAGGCCCTTCGGCCAACGGCCACACCCGCCAATATGTCCCAGCTACACTAACCACACCTGCCTGCGATTGTCCCTCCAAACGTGACCTATCTAGAAACATAGAAACATAGAAAATAGGTGCAGGAGTAGGCCATTTGGCCCTTCGAGCCTGCACCACCATTCAATATGATCATGGCTGATCATCCAACTCAGTATCCCATCCCTGCCTTCTCTCCATACCCCCTGATCCCTTTAGCCACAAGGGCCACATCTAACTCCCACTTAAATATAGCCAATGAACTGGCCTCAACTACCTTCTGTGGCAGAGAATTCCCCAGATTCACAACCCTCTTATCCTTAAACTGTGACCCCTTGTTCTGGACTTCCCCAACATCGGGAATAATCTTCTTGCATCTAGCCTGTCCAACCCCTTAAGAATTTTGTAAGTTTCTATAGGATCCCCCCTCCATGTACCTGTCTAACTGTTTTGTAAACTTTGGGATAGTCCCAGCCTTAACTACCTCCTCTGGCAACTTGTTCCATACACCCACCATCTTAGGGTTCTCATTCCTAAGCACGACCCAGCAAACCCTGCTGTAAATGTGTGCATGTGCTAATGTTAGGCACTGAGTTTCATGTAGAAAAATGAACAGTAGAGGGAAGTGAGAAGAAAAGAAGAAAGGCTGAGAGAGAAAAAAATTCAAGCTATAGGTCGAACGAACAAACACTTAAATACAAAGGAATATTCAATTTGTTGCTTTAACCTTGCTCTGCCATTTGATTGGATTGGCGGTGGACAATATTTTTTGGGAAGAGAGCAATCTATAATATTTTCGAGTCAGAAAAATACATGGATACATTTTTCAGTCACTAAATATTTCAGTCACAAATACAAAAGCACAAATATTAGAGCTTTTTAACAGCTTAGTATTCATTCAGATTGCTACAGCAAGGAATTAACAATTTATTTTTCAAAGGACAGGGTAATTTGTACAGGCATTTGAAATATACTTGAAATTACATTTACAGTTTTTGACAGTCGTGAACACTCAATAAAAGTTTTGGTTTTGGTCTAACTCACCATTGATATTAAATTATAAATATTTACTGCTTAGCATTTTAATTGAAATTTGATTGTTAAAACAATACAGCTTTTCTCATGGTTGCTTTCTCAGAATTAATGAGAAATGTTCTGCTCCTGGAAAACTATTTGCAGTGTTATGTTTAACGTTGCTGGATGCATTTGTGCTTCAAGATTATTATGTGTAATCCAGCTGGACTCTATGGTTTTGCTGTAACTCAGCCAAGAAAAGACACACTAATAATGAGTGCCTCTCAGATGACTACACTTCAAGGATCCCTGCTGTAGCTTTGAAATTTTTAGAATCTGCAGAAATTAAGCAGATTCTTTGCATAATTCACTGCAAAGTGAGACAGAGCATTGCTTGCAGTGACTTGCTGCTTGCAATGACCTGAGATGGAACACTGCAAGTTGACTAGTGCATGATGATTACCCCAAATCCTCTGCATTTGGGTTGTGTGGAAAAGGATCAGTAAATGTTCGTTTTCCTGTGTCCCCATTGATATTTCCAAATTCCTGCTGAAATGAATACCGAGGCTGTCCCATCACTTCAGAATCAGCCCCTGAGTCACGACTGTGCTCAGAAAACACCTTATACAGTAGAGAAGTTGGGGGAGATCCTCTCACTGCTGACATGTTTAGAAGAGTTTCCGCACAAGATCTGGTTCGGGAAGAGATTACAGAATCTGTCATTCACACATTGCCCTCATCAGCCACCTCAGAACGAAAAGTGAAGCAAATCATCCTCAATCCCAAGGACGGAAAGGACAGCCGATTCAGTTTAGTCTGACATTTGCTTCATTTTCCCTGAAATATAATTTTCAAATTATTAAGAGAGTAATAATAGTAAATAAATATTTTCAGGTGGGTCACAAGCTTTCCGGTATCAAGCAAGCGTCGATCTCGAGGCAGTAATGTCAACAGTCTTTTCAAGACATTCCTCTTGCTGAGCTGCCTCACTTCTGCATGATAAATCGCAACACTGGGCTCACCATCGACTCCTAAATACATTACAAATTGATGGGAGCTGAGTGCACGAGGTTTCACAAAATCTACTGTTGAAGTGACAGCCGTCACATGTTGGAGCCTTGATCTTTGCCGGACGGATATTGTTAGTGTATAATCCACGGGTCTAGGATGAATTGCTCCTTTCAGTTGCCCAGGAGATACATGATCTCTCATTTTTCAATTATGCTCGCCTGTCACTGATAATGTGCAAACAAAATTACGACAGTTTATTGCATTCCGATCCCATGGGCTCAATTGTTCCTTTGGGATTGTTAAACAAGTCCCCTCCAGCCGTTCATCTGTAAAATGATGCAGTCTCACTAAGCTAAAGTAAACTTCAAATTCATTCGTCATACCTGCCACAGATACTGCCAGTTCAACTGATGTACTTCTCTCAGAAAACGGTTGAAAATAATAGTTTTTTTTGTCTTAACTCAGATGATATAAAAGGGAGCATCCGATTCACTAAACTCAGCAAAGAACCAAATGACTCAAAGTGAGTTTTTACAGTTCAGACCTTTGGAAGGACAACCTCTCGCATGCTGTTGACGGGCATTCACAAAATCTCATTCAACAATAGAACAATAGGTTTCTGATTCTCTCTGAATCACAGAAATAATTTTTGCTGAGGAGAGAATTGTCTGAGATCTATGGTTTTTTTGGTTCTGCACTTGCCCAGTAAGTTAACTAGTCACGACATTTATGGGGTTGCAAAGTCTTCCAAGCTGAATTGCTTTAGTATGGAACCTTTCCCCTTATAAATTAATCATATAATCTGCGCTCATTTTTTTTCAACTAAGTGGTAGCAATCTGTCAAAGCCGCTTGGAACTGTCAAGACTTGGCAACCTCAATGTCTCGACTTTTTCTTGTTCTTCACAATTTATGTTGTCTTAAAACGTAAGATGTCGTCTCACTGTCTTAAAAATAGCGGAGTCAGGGGATATGGGAAGAAGGCAGGAACGGGGTACTGATTGGGGATGATCAGCCATGATCACATTGAATGGCGGTGCTGGCTCGAAGGGCCAGATGGCCTACTCCTACACCTATTGTCTATTGTCTATTGTCTACGTTGTCCCTTAAAATGTAATCTCTGTCTCAGCTGACTCCTCCATGCTCCTGCCTTCCCTTTTCCTTCGTGTAGGAAGGAATTGCAGTTGTTGATTTACACTGGTGAGACCCAAAATGACGGAGTAACTCAGCGGGTCAGGCAGCATCTCTGGAGAAAAGGAACGGGTGATGTTTTGGATCGAGACCCTTTCTTTAGACTGCCTTCTATTTTCCTTTACTTATTTGCTTTATAAGGATGTGAGTCAAGGTCGGCATTTATTACTCATCTTTAATTGCCCTTGAAAAGATGGTGGTGAGCCACCTTCTGGATTCACTGGGACCTTCTGGTGAGGCAACTTCCATCAAAACAGTGAGTCTAGTGTTTAGACCCAATGATGATGAAGAAATAACAATATAATTCTAAGTTGAGCTGTTAATCCACCTGCAGAATATTGTGGCCCCATGCACCGAAGCCCCAT
This sequence comes from Amblyraja radiata, assembly GCF_010909765.2. NCBI lineage: Eukaryota > Metazoa > Chordata > Chondrichthyes > Rajiformes > Rajidae > Amblyraja > Amblyraja radiata. The sequence goes on along the minus strand of NC_045971.1, from coordinate 12,480,816 downwards.
GGTGGTGCAAATTGTGGATGTCGGAGGTGCTTCTGGAGTGGCCCATTGAGTGATTACAGTGGTCCAGCAGTTATAGTATTATATTGCAACAACATTAGATTGGCCCTCATTTTTAAGTTCTCCTGGTGCTAGTCCCATTGAACTGGAGTTGATCATCCAACTAGAGAGCATGAGGTATGTACCCATAGGTTACAGATTGCTGTTGAGGTCCACGGTGTCTTGTGGATGCCCAGTTCTGAGAGGCCAGTTTCGTTTTGACTTTTTTCCCTTTAACACAACTGTAGTAATAGACATTGGATGGAACCTGATCTTGGTTTTCAAACTGGACTTTTCCCACACAAGGAATGAGTGGTTGTTGCCACCATCTCTGCTATCATAAGGAGACGCATCTGCCTGAAAGATTGGTGAGGATGAGGTTGAGTAGTTGATCTTCTTGCCATGGAAACCATCTCCATAAAGAGATGCTGATTAAAGTGCACATCTTCATAAGTTCATTAGTGATAGGAGCAGAATTAGTCTATTCAGCCCATCAAGTCTACTCTGCCATTCAATCATGGCTAATCTATCTCTCCCTCTTAACCCCATACTCCTGCCTTTTCTCCATAACCCATAACAACGGCACTAATCAAGAATCACAGCCCGGGATCCCTCATGGGGGACCCGGGGTAAGAAGAAGCTTCCACCGCCGGCCCGCGGCCGTCTTCTACCGCGGGCGCGGTATGGACTTAACATCACCCCTGGAGGGGAGCTTCGACCGCCGGCCCTGCAGTCTGTGGTGCTTCTGGCTGCGACGTGGAGGGAACTTTCAATCTTCGGCCGCCGGCCTGCGGCCTACACCAACTTAAAGCCGCGGCCTCCGGTGGGGAAGAGCCGACTCTGGACTTACCTGGACTCGTACCTTGTCCTTACCATCTGGACGCCCGCAGCGGCGGCTGCGGAGGGTTGAGGTCCCGACCACGGGGGAATATGGAGGAGGACTGACCAAATTGTGTGCCTGCCACCACAGTGATGAATGCTGTGATGGATGTTTATGTTAAATTTTTATTGTGTTTTTGTGTGTGCTCTTTATCATTGTATTGCTGCTGACATATCCATTCCACTTGCACTTTTTGTGCAATGTGACAAATAAACCGTATTGTATTGTTGTATTGAATCTAATTATCTCTGCTTTAAAAATATTAATTGACGGCCTCCACAGCCTTCTATGGCAATGAATTCCACAAATTCACCATCCTCTGACTTCTTATCGAGTCCACACACAAGATTAGTTGTTCAGCCAGAGCTGAACACACTTCTTGGCATCTGCACAATGGTGTCTGTCTTGCGCTTCTTGTGCTTCTTGTGCGTGGTGGTGGAAAGATTGGTGGAAACAGGGCCGCGACATGAACACTCTTTCCTTGACCCCACCCTGACTAAAGAGACATCTATCTGGGCCAGGCACTCTTTTCGCTGGTACCATTGGGCAGGAGGTACAGAGGCCTGAAGTTCTGGAACAGCTACAGTACTTTCCTTACACTAATCAGGTTCCTGAACCAGCCCACACAACTCAATCCTGCCTCAGTAAAGGAACACGATGGACTACCTCTTGCACTACCATACATTTGTTTTGTTTTCAATTGTGTCTTGCACTAATATCATATTTTTTGCAGCCTTTTGCTTATTGCTGCCTTTCAGAATTTAAGTGTAATTATGTTTTTGTGTGTTCTCTGAGTCAATGTGCCTGTGATAATGTTGAAAGCAAGATTTCCATTGTATCTGTACCTCACCATGCTTGTGCAGAAGATAATAAACTCAACTTGACTTGACTTCTTCTTACCCCTTTCCCTTGCCATGGGATTTCATTTTAATCTCCCAAGTGTTATAACTCTCCCAAGAAATAAAGTACAAATAAGGAACTAAGTAAACGGCATTCAAGAACTGAATTAAGGCCTTCATTGTTCTGGGGTTAAGTATGTTGTTGATCTTAATGCTTGACTGCAGGATCCTTCAGGCACATCAATTTGTTGTAGAGCAATAATCAGTAAGAATGAGACATAAACTTCCTGACAAACTAGGACTTTAAATGTTACAAACAGTTCAGACTACAGATTTTTTTCGGTCCCTCCTTCCTGAGAGTATATTGTGCCTTCAACTGAGACCTGGCTGCTATTTGGAGACCCTCAATCTTGCCAAGTGACCCTGAGGCAAATTTGGGACACACCAGGCAGGGCAGCATGACCCCACTCACCTCCAATTATCCACCTGCCTGTGAACTAAGAAAGGCACAACTGATATAACGTCATTAGCTGGAGCAAGACAGCTGATCCTGCCTGTGTGGTAACATTCTTAACCCAATATCTGCAGATTCCATTTACTTGAAGCATGATGCATATCTTTTGACAGATCTGAAAGAAAACAACAGTTTCCATACACAGACACAGACACAAGCACAGGCACACACAGGCACAGACAGACGGACACAGATATACACACACATTTAACTACACACTGTCTTAATATCACAATTACTACGCACACTCAACTAACGCATTCACCGAAAAAACACACACTCGCTCTCACACACACGCACACATAGGCACACGCACACACATAGAAATATACACATGTCCAATTGAGTGATGATAGAGTGACAATTGTTCAAGTTAATACATTTCATTGATGTTACTAATGCATTGGATTGTCATGAAGAAAATCCTACCTTATTTACTATATAGCAGATTCCACACTATCTGGCCCTGACCACAATGCACTGGATTGTCCATCCTGCTCCCAATGTTTCAGGCCTCCCTCTCAGCTGCTCCATGGATCACTCCACTCTCTAAAGGCTGCCCCTGGACGACCGTCCATCCTCTTGACTGCCCCCGTAGTTTGTGGCCTTTCTCAGCTGGAGCGAGGCTTCAATTCAACCCACCTCATCTCAGACCCTGGACTCCCTCCATTGTGATAGAGAGGCCTGATAGTTCGGAATCTGCAATATCCTAATGTAGATACGGTTTTCCCCATGACAAGACTAATTGATTAGGAGGGTAATTCATTTGAACAAATAGGTGAATCAGGAACCATCATTGCAAAGTGACTAAAAGTTGACACACATCCCATGAACTGAAGCAACCACTTTCCTGGAATGAAAAGGAGAACTGCATCACATTAAAGGATTGAATTGAACAAAAGGTGAGAGCTGCAAATTGAAATCGTCACAATTCACGATATAATGGGACAATTTAGACGTTCCAACAAGTAAAAAGTGCTGTAGAGGTTGTGTTTCTCCCTTTAGATGCACATTTGCTGATTAACTTTTGCAAAGTGCATTCATTTTCCACAATTGTGTCTGCTTTGTCTGCAATTCAATCGCAATTTTTTGAGGATCATCCCACGATTTAGGTAGGGCATTAGTTATGAATGCTTTGTGCTTTCAGATAAAGAGCCTTTTAATTTTGACTTGGCTTTCCTCTCCGATGATAATGTCCACACTGCTGTGCAACAACATTTTAAGATACATACAAAACCCCTAGATGGATAATAAGAGTAGATCAATAACATTAAACAGACGACAAACAACGCAATGATCTGCAAAAATGCTGAAGTATAATTTATGTTAAGGCTATTGCCAATAGCAGAGATGCATCGATTTAATGGGACTATGCAGTGCAAGGGAGACTGGGATGAAAGTTGTTTCAGTCACATTTAAGCATCTTTCTCCATGCACCTGTGTGTCTGGCCATAACATTTAGCTTCTTCATTGCAATGTGAGGAGGAAGACAAAACACTAACGATTTAGTCTGAACTATTTCTTGCTGTTTAATCATTGAGGGTGTGGGAGTGCAGTGGCGAGGATTTGCTCCCCCGTCACAAGTGCACCTGGTCTGCTTGGAACAACTACTTTGTAAAGAATTGCATCTCTGATACTTTGGGGGGAAATCCAAGGCATAAATGTGCTCATCAGGTTGCTAACATACTGTAACATTACTACAAATGGTTGGAGCAAATACTGCACACAGTGCTTTAGCTCAACATCATTACTAAGTAAGAAGGAGAACTGATTTTAATAAGATAGACACAAACATGCTGGAGTAACTCAGCGGGACAGGCAGCATCTCTGGATAGAAGGAATGGTTGACATTTCAGGATGAGACCCTTCTTGAGATAGTCAGGGAGACATAGACATATGGAAGGGTTTGGTGTGAAAATGGGAGAATAAACAAAGGGGACAAAGTTCAAGAAAAATGTAGAATAGATCATTGTTAGCTGAGGGGAAGGTGACAACGAGACATACAATCAGTAAAATGTAATCAGGAGGGCATTTAAAGTAGTCGGAGAACTAGGATGGGGAGGGATGGAGAGCGAGGGAAAGCAAGGTTTACTTGAAGTTAGAAATGTCAATGTTCATACTGCTGGATTGTAAGCTGCCCAAGCAAAATATGAGGTGCTGTTCCTCCAATTTGTGTTGGGCCTCACTCTGACAGTGGAGGAGGCCCAGGACAGAAAGGTCAGTGTGGGAATGGCAGGGGGAGTTAAAGTGTTTTGCATCCTGGTGATCGGAGTCAGCCCAGCAGAATAGCAGGGTGAGGTGGGCTGTAGATTTAGTTTTAAACAATAAACCCAGGCAGGAAGGTAGGGATTAAATTGGAGATCACAATCATAAAGATCAATTAGGAGGAACGTTTCTAAAAAGTTCTAAAAGATTTAAAGAGTTCTAGGCCGTGATAGGATTTTTTTATAGCCCTCATTTTTTTGGATCTGGACTTCACCAGCAAGGCCAGGATTTAATGCCCATCATAATTACCCTTGCGAAGGTGGCTGACGAGCTGATTTCATGGACTGCTGCTGTCCTTCTGGTGAAGGTGCTCCTACTGTACTGTGAGTTTACTGTGATTAATTGCAATATGTTTCCAAGTTGTGAGGAAAGTTTGGAGAAACAGATCTTCTATACATGGAGCGGAATAGATTAAGGACACAAGTAACTCAGTGGGACAGGCAGCATCTCTGGAGAGAAGGAATGGGTGACGTTTCGGGTCAAGACCCTTCTTCAGACCATCAGAGATGCTGCCTGGCCCACTGAGTTACTCCAGTATGCCCATGCTCTACTCCCTCTTCACACACGACTGTGTTCCTGCATTCGACACCAACACCATCGTCAAGTTTGCAGACGACACAACGATGATCGGGCTGATCACCAACGGTGATGAAACAAAATACAGAGCGGAGGTGCAGAACCTGGCGGACTGGTGCTCACGTAACAACTTGTCCCTAAACACCTCTAAGACCAAGGAACTGATTATCGACTTCAGGAGGACACATAATGGGGAATACGCCCCAATCTCCATCTACGGGGACAGTGTGGAGCGAGTGTCCAACTTTAAATTTCTGGGCACACACATCTCAGAGGACCTCACATGGTTCACCAACACCGCTGCGCTGGTCAAGAAGGCACAGCAACGACTGTTCTTCCTGAGAACATTGAAAAAGACTGGTCTGCCCCAACAGCTGCTGACAACCTTCTACCACTGCACCACAGAGAGCATACTAACGTATGGCTTCTCTGAGTGGTATCTCAGCTGCACGCAGGCGGAGGGGGGAGCTCTTCAGCGCGTCGTCCACAGAGCGCAGAAGATTATTGGGACACAGCTACCAGCCTTGGAGGGCATCTACCACACACGGTGCCTCAGGAAGGCCATCAGCATCCATAAAGACTCCTCACACCCTTGTAATGGACTGTTCGAACTACTTCCCTCCGGCAGACGTTACAAGGCCTTCTACGCCCGAACCTCCAGACTCAGGAACAGCTTCATTCCCAGAGCTATAGCGGCTCTGAACCGGCCCTGCTGAGTGCCCCCCCACCCCTCATGGACCATCTCCCTCGGATGGTCACGTCGCACAGACACATCTGCACTTTAGTCTGTTTGAACTGTTTTGACTGTTTTACTGTTGTAATGTTCTTTTTACAAACCATGTTTCTCGGGGTATCTAAATCTAAATTTATTAGTTATTTAAGTTATGACTTCGGATGGAAGTTGCAAACCAAATCTCGGTGCGCTTATGTGCAATGTCAATAAAATATATTATTATTATTATTATTATTATTATTATTATTATTATTATTATTATTATTATTATTATTATTATTATTATTATTATTATTATTATTATTTTGTGTCTATCTTCGGTTTAAACCAGTATCTGCAGTTCCTTCCTACACAGGTTAAGAGAGGACATGATTGAGGTGTAGAAAATTATGAGATTTAGATATGATAGATTACAGGAAGTTTTTCACCTTATCAGAGATGAATACTAAGGGACTGAGATGTGCAATAAGGGTTAAGATATTTAGAGGGGATCCGAAGAGAACCTTTTTCAAGCAGAGAGTGCAAAGTACCTGAAATTCACTGCCAGAGTGGATGCAGTGTTGCTGACAGTATTTAGGGTTAGGGGGTGGGGGGAGGGGGGGGGGGGGGGGTGGTGGTGGTGGTGGTTGCGGATCACGTGCTAGCAGCGGAGATAGGTTTAACCTAGCATTGTGTTCAGCATGGATATTGTGGGTCGAAGGGCCTGTTCCCATGATATACTGTTCTACGTTCTATAAAAACATGTCTAGATGAGCACCTAGACATTGAAGGCTATGAGCAAACTGCTGGAACATAAGGTTACAATGGTTGGATGCCCACTAATTGGCAATGAACATGGTGGGAGGAATAACCTGTTTCTATGCTGTATGACTTCATGGCTCTGTGACTCAAAGTGAACACAGTGCATTCCCTGGAGGGGTGGTAGTGTTCCCAAGTCTTCGATTTAGTTTTGATTGATCAGGATGTTGCATGGGCTGGAGTCATGGAGTTATTAATGGACTGGCTTGAGTTCTTTTTGTTTGGAACAAAGGATACCGAGGAGAGATTTTATTGAGATGTATAAAATTATAAAAAGCCCAAATAAGGTTACCATATAATGTATGGCTTATTTATAGAGAATCAAGGAAATATTCAACAAGTCAGGTAGCATCTCGATAGAAGAATGGTGGCCGACTAGGAAAAGGGGAGATGCAGCGAGACCTGGGTGTCATGGTACACCAGTCATTGAAAGTGGGCATGCAGGTGCAGCAGGCAGTGAAGAAAGCGAATGGTATGTTAGCTTTCATAGCAAACGGATTTGAGTATAGGAACAGGGAGGTTCTACTGCAGTTGTACAGGGTCTTGGTGAGACCACACCTGGAGTATTGCGTACAGTTTTGGTCTCCAAATCTGAGGAAGGACATTATTGCCATAGAGGGAGTGCAGAGAAGGTTCACCAGACTGATTCCTGGGATGTCAGGACTGTCTTATGAAGAAAGACTGGATAGACTTGGTTTATACTCTCTAGAATTTAGGAGATTGAGAGGGGATCTTATAGAAACTTACAAAATTCTTAAGGGGTTGGACAGGCTAGATGCAGGAAGATTGCTCCCGATGTTGGGGAAGTCCAGGACAAGGGGTCACAGCTTAAGGATAAGGGGGAAATCCTTTAAAACCGAGATGAGAAGAACTTTTTTCACACAGAGAGTGGTGAAGCTCTGGAACTCCCTGCCACAGAGGGTAGTCAAGGCCAGTTCATTGGCTATATTTAAGAGGGAGTTAGATGTGGCCCTTGTGGCTAAGGGGATCAGAGGGTATGGAGAGAAGGCAGGTACGGGATACTGAGTTGGATGATCAGCCATGATCATATTGAATGGCGGTGCAGGCTCGAAGGGCCGAATGGCCTACTCCTGCACCTAATTTCTATGTTTCTATGTTTCTAAGAAAGGAGGGTTACTTTTTCAGGTCAATTAATTTCCATCAGATTACAGCATTTATATGAATTTAGTATACAGTACACAATAAGTAGCTGCCTCGCTGACAATGCTCACATAAAAAGCAACAAACAAAATTCCTGCAAACCTCTTTAGAATTTTAATGACCTCAATTAGTTGGTCCTTCACTAGAGTCTGAAGCCAAAGACAGTTAAACTTTTCTTCAGAAATATATCCTCTCATTTTACCCATCGGTTCTTTTGGTTTGTTAATAATAGAACTGGACCTATGTTCAGTACTGTGTTCAAAAGGGAACTGCAGATGCTGGAATATCGAAGGTACACAAAATTGCTGGGGAAACTCAGCGGGTGCAGCAGCATCTATGGAGCGAAGGATGTATGGAGTGCTGTCTCCTCCCCTTCCTTCACCCTCTAGCTGTCTCCTCCCACCCTCCCATCCGCCCGCCCTCGGGCTCCTCCTCCTCCTCCCTTTTCCTTCTTTCTTTCCCCACCCCCCATCAGTCTGAAGAAGGGTTTCGGCCCGAAACGTCGCCTATTTCCTTCGCTCCATAGATGCTGCTGCACCCGCTGAGTTTCCCCAGCAATTTTGTGTACCTATGTTCAGTACTCCAAGTTTCATCATGATGGGTTGAGTTTTATTGCTGCTCATAGATGTCTTTTATCAGGTCTGTGGTGGACATAATCCTCCTTGCACTACATTCAACTCTTGAACATCTTGCCGATGAGAACACCCATGTCAGGATGTAATACATTTCAGCCTTCAACACTATTATATAGAGTAAGCTCATCACTAAACTTCTAGTCTTTACCCTTGGAGCCTCCATTTGCAACTGGTTTCTGGACGACCTGACCAACAGACCTCAGTAAGTTAGAATTGGTCATGACATTTCCTTCACCCTGACCCTTATACTGGTGCCTCTCAGGGTTGTGTTCTCTGCCCTTTGGTTTATACTTTGCAACCCATGACTGTGTGGCCAAATACAGTGCAAACTTAGTGTTAACGTTCACCACTGTAGTCGCTCAGTCGACAACAACAATGAGGCAGAGTACAGGAAATAAATCTGGTCGTAACAATAACGTCAGAAAGAGGAAAGAGTGGGTTGTTGACCTAAGGAAGTGTGGGGAGGGGCGAACCAACCTTCATTAATGACGCTGGCCTGTCACAGACTGCTCACTTCCTTCCATCCATTCCATCGTCATAGTGTATTGCATCAGGGAGGCTGAAAGTATCATCAAGGAAATTTGTCACTCCAACCATTCCCTTTTCCCTTCTACCTTTTGGGAGAAGATACAGAAGCTTAAAAACACCCAGACTTAAGAACAACTTCTTCCCCACTTTTATCAGACCTCTGAACCAATCCCTCCTTCACAACCCCTACCCGAGGTGTTGCCCCCGACTCTTATTCTTAACACTACTTAATCCAGTTATTCTGTGATTCAACTTTAGTATATATTTTTGTACTATGTCAGAATGCACTGCAGTCGTCGCTGCTTTACAATTGTTATCACTATCATTATCATATACTCTTTGCTTTATGACCTTCATGTGAACAAGGAATTTCATTGCACCCTCGTGTATATAATAAATATACCTGACCCTGAACCTGAAACTGAATGTGTCACAAGTCCAGAGTTTACAATGTGTAACCAAATCACAGCTACACGGGGAACTGCATAAACGGCCTGTCCCACTTTCACAACCTAGTTCACGACCTCTGTCGAGTTTGTCCTTGACTCATAATCGCAGCATGGTCGTCACGAGGTCGTAGGTAGGCCGTGATGCTAGTCGTAGGTACTCGTGGCATCAAGTAGGTCGGGGCCTTTTTCTAGCCTGATGAAAAATGTCCACGAGTAAAAAAGGTCGTGAATTAGGTTGTGAAAGTGGGACAGGCCCTTAAGTCTCCAGTCCTCCAGCAGTAGAGCCTCAACTTCAAGTCTCTTGCTCAAAGGTCCTCATATATACATCAGCAGAAAGTAACTGTTTCAATTAAATTGGCTCTGGTCTTGTAGTTAACCTTTCTCCTTTGCATTCTCTCGCAATCATGGATAACTTGCTTCCTGGGACCTGAGGTGGCGAATAGGGCCAACGTGAGAGTCGATCAACTTCTGGGAGTCTCTGGCAAAATGGAGAAGGAACATTTGGGATAATAAACAGAAGCCCAAAGCAATGCATTGGAAGTGTACGAGGCAAATGGCAGAAGGGGCAGGGTGGCGACTACATCTATCCTCTACCATAACTAACTTTAATAGGGCTTAATCTCCAATGTGACACTCTCAGCAAGAGCTTGAAAACTGGGGAACATGAGTCAGAACATAAGACTTGTGGAAGTGGTCTCTTAAACGTGGATTCCCTTTGTCTTCTCTCCTGGCTGCACTAAACCAACAGTTTCTATTTCCATAATGGCTTTACTGTGTAATGGCATCAACCAAAGGGGATAAAGATCATTTGAAGGGGCGACCAAAGGATGAGGTACCTTGCGACAAATTCTAAAGTAGGTGGGATGTTTCCAGAGAGAAGGACCCAACAATTAACATTTAGCCTTCAATAGAGGGCAAAACACAACTGACACAGAGAATGTAGTCATGGAATGAGCTGAAGAAGCAACAACAGTTTATAAATTTGACCCATTCGGGGAATGGTGTATTTAGTGGGAACTTAGGTGATGAGGTAAAGGTTATCTGAGACGAGCAGAACTGACGTACTAAGAAAAGACCTGTATCTCTTCACATTCCCAGGAATATAAAAAATGTTTTCTAAAGTATTAGTTTATCACATTGGAGGGGCCAAGGAAAGAGCATTCACGTCGCGGCCCTGTTTCAACTAATCTTTCCACCACCACGCACAAGAAGCACAAGAAGCGCAAGACAGACACCATTGTGCAGATGCCGAGAAGTGTGTTCAGCTCTGGCTGAACAACTTCTAATCTTGTGTGTGGACTCGATAAGAAGAAGAAGATCACATTGGAATTTTTTTCAGATAGTTGAAGAACAGATTTTAACATATATTTGCCACAGTTCATGCATTACCGATTTCATTGTTTAGTCTGGTTAGACCATTAACATTGGTGATGGAGAATTTTTTGGAAGAAACTGAAACATAGAAGTTTCTTTGACATCCTTGACATCCGTTCTAATCAAGAATATGCCGATGCAAAAATCCAGAGAAAATCTGCGAGTAAGAGGAAAGGCAACTATTTACAGAAGTTGAGACACAAGTTAAGATCAGAAACAGGCCATCCCGTCTTTCGAGACTGTTCTGACATTCAATAAAATCATGGCTACGTTTCCAAATTGAGCATCCTGTTTCTGCTTTTTTTCCATTTTCTTTGTTCTCTTTAGCCATTGGAATTATATCTTCAATCTTCTTGATCATATTTAATGATTTATCCTCAACTGCTTTCCACAACAACAGGTTTACCCCTTTTTGGGTGAGGAAATTTCGCCTCATCTCAGTCCTAAATGGCATACCTACTCTGTGACCCCCTGTTGTGGGCTTCCTTAAGGTTATTGACTGCAACCTTCCCTCCATTGATGAACTGTACACTGCAAGGGCCAGGAAGCGAGCTGGCAAGATCATCTCTGACCCCTCGCACCCTGGCCACAAACTCTTTGAATCACTTCCCTCTGGAAGGCGACAATCCGGAGATTGTCAAAGCTGCCACAGCCAGACATAAAAACAGTTTTTATCCACGTGTAGTTGCTCTACTCAACAGTGAAAAATCAGTAGCCTCCCTTTGATCTGGTATTTTGTTGGTTCACATGCTTGATCAATGGTGTTTTATCATTAATGTTTTATTATTAGTAATGTTCAGTGTTTTCTGAGTCATTCGTAACTGTCACTGTATGTCATGTTGTTACTTGTGAGCAGAGCACCAAGGCAAATTCCTTGTATGTGAATACTTGGCCAATAAACTTACTTACTTACTTAACACTGGGAACATCCTTCCTGCATCTAATCTGTCCAGTCCCATCAGGATTATGTTTCAGCGAAGTCCCCAATCATTCTTTGAAACTAGCAAAAAACAGCTCAATCATCCCAATTTTCCCTGATAGGTTAGTCTTGCCATCCTAGGGATCAGGCAGCTGAACCTTTACCTGCCTCTTACTCCACAGTAAGAACGTGCTTCCTCTGATAAGGAGACCAAAATAATGCTAAAGGTGTGGTCTCACCAAGGCCCAATACAAGTTATAGGAGTAGAATTAGGCCATTCGGCTCATCGAGTCTACTCTGCCATTGAATCTTGGCTGATCTCTGCCTCCTAATCCCATTTTCCTGCCTTCTCCCCATAATCCTTGACATCCGTTCTAATCAAGAATATGTCAATGCAAAAATCCAGAGAAAATCTGCGAGTAAGAGGAAAGGCAACTATTTACAGAAGTTGAGACACAAAAGACTCCAGACGCTGGAAACTTGAGCCAAATAAAAACTACTGGAAGAACGCAGCAGGTCAGACAGTATCTGTGGAGGGAAATGGACAGATTAAATTTTGGGTCAGAACCTACCGTCAAGACCTTCCTGAAGAAGGGTCCTGACCCAAAACCTCATCAGTCCATTTCCTTTTACAATATTGTGTTGGAAGGAACTGCAGATGCTGGCCTAGACCAGAGATAGACACAATAAGCTGGAGTAACTCAGTGGGCCTGACAGCATCTCTGGAGAAAAAGAATAGGTAACGCTATGGGTCAAGACTCTTCTTCAGTCTTTTTGTGTCTATCTTCCCTTCACAATATTGCCTGACCCGGCAGAGTTCCTCCAAACATTTGGTGACATTTTGAGTTGGGATCTGACCCAAAACATCAATTATCCATGTTCAGGATGGAACTACAGATGCTGGTTTAAACCGAAGGTAGGCACAAAATGCTAGAGTAACTCAGCGGGACCGACCGCATCTCTGGAAAGAAGGAATGGGTGACGTTTCGGGACGAGACCTTTCTTTAGACTGGTCAGACTAGTCAGAGTTACTCCAGCTTTTTGTGTCTACCTATCCGTGTTCTCCAGGGATGCTGCCTGACTACCTGAGTTACTCCAGCTATTTATAGACTCATTTTTTTATAAACCAGCATCTGCAGTTCCTGTATTCTACATTCCTGCAGGTTTTTTTGCTTAATTTCCCAAATCCGATCGACTTCTCAGAGGCTCTTTTTAAAAAAAAAGGTGAATGTAAAAATATTAATTTTATAATTGTGTAAAACTATATCCAGGTTTACAAAGTACATCTTTAGATATTCAAATACACTGACATTCTACTCCTTTCAAAAGAGGTACCTGGAGCAGCAAACTGTACTTGTTTTTACCTAGTACACAGCTAACAATGGCTTGTTTCCTTTATCATTGTCACTTTTTGGCATATCTTTTATTCATTTGTTCTATATATCTCTCTCTCTCTACCCCTGTCCATATCTCTCGTTCCCCTTTCCCCCAACGCTTAGCCTGAAAAAGGGTTTTGATCCAAACCATCGCCCACTTCCTTTCTCCAGAGATGCTGCCATCACGCTGAGTGACTCCAGCACCCTGCGACCATCTTCGGTGGAAACCAGCACCTGCAGTTCCTTCCAACACAGTTTAACTTGGCATCAGGTTCGGCACTGACATTGTGGACCAAAGGGCCTGTTCCTATGCTGTACTATTCCATGTAATACAGTCAGGTGCCGGTGGTGGAATTGAAAAGCCAGTGGCTGAAGGAAAGCATGGGCTGGTTCACCAAGTCACTGGGGTCAAGGAAAGAGCGTTCACGTTCTCTGTTTCCACCAATCTTTCCATCACCACGCACAAGAAGCACAAGAAGCGCAAGACAAACACCACTGTGTACAGATGCCACAAAGTGTGTTCAGCTCTGGCTGAACAACTTCTAACCTTGTGTGTGGACTCGACAAGTAGAAGACCAAGTCACTGATTTGCCTTTGATTTCACGAGCATCATTGATTCAAATGTATGTTGCATTAGGTCCAATGAAAATAATTTGGTCAGCAGCCATTCCTCATCACCCCAGGAGCCATTCACATTATATTGTAAATATGCGTCTTATTCTGCAGAGAAGGGAGATAACAATGATTTGCATATCTCCCCCTCTCACTGAGCATTGCTGTATTCAGGTTTAACGTCCAAACCAGTCTTGCAGGCAGTTGTGTTTAACCCCAGCCCCTCTTCCACAGCAACAGTGGGAAATGAGGGAATGATATCCTTGACTGTTTCACCAGGGGATTTCATACCTGCATATTACACAGAGAAATACCCAGAACACCCATTGAGTTTGATTATGATGAGAGAGAGTTGAGCAAGAAGAGCTTGGAAATGCATTTTCCACATCAGTAACTCAGCGATATGCGCGGAGCACAGGAAATCTGTACAATAAGATTCTACACTTTTATTTCTACTTTGAAAATAATAACTGTAGTTTAACCAGGAAAACAAACCTCCTGGAACAAGTCTGAAGAAGGGTTTCGGCCCGAAACGTTGCCTATTTCCTTCGCTCCATAGATGCTGCTGCACCCGCTGAGTTTCTCCAGCATTTTTGTGTACCTTCGATTTTCCAGCATCTGCAGTTCCTTCTTAAACACTCCTGGAACAAGTTCTCCATATCATCTTTTCTTCAACCCGACAGTGACAAATTGCATTAATAGTTCTTTATATTTGTGATATAAATTAATAATGATGACTGTTCTGCTTGCTACTTGGAATGATTCTTGTTTAAGCCACATAGAAAGCAGAATTACATCTTTAGATTAGCATTTGTGATAAAATATTTTCAGAAGGGATATACTAAACTAAACAGTGTTAATTCCACAGAATTAACTTAACTTCCATTTTACTAGGTAAAACGTCCATATTTGACAATGTTAACATATTTCAGCAAACTACAAGTATTCATTGAGCAGATTTTTAATTTATTCAAATTCAGAAGACTAAAGCGCATTTTCCCCCAAAGTGATTTAGATTTAAATGCTTTGGATGACTTTTGACCTCTGACCCTTGTAAATCATTACACTGACCATATCCATGGCACTTTAATCGGTAGTTGTGTGTGAAGCTTACCTCACATTTCATGGCACATTGCGCTATGTTAACTCTCCACAACCACTGTCTGTGTGGCATCGACCCACTTTCAGCATGTTTCCCCACTGTGCAATGCGTTGGTACAGACCCCTTCACTAAAGAAGGGTCTCGACCCGAAATGTCACCCTTCCTTCTCACCAGAGATGCTGCCTGTCCCGCTGAGTTACTCCAGCTTCTTGTGTCTACCTTCATTGAGTCAGTCAGCAATCATCTGCCAAGTTAACCTTCATTTTTTGAATCACAAATGACATACAGTGCCCGATGTTACCAAAGATGGGGACAGAGTCTGAAGAAATGCCATATTTCATAAGAAGTTGATTCTACAAATTTTGCAAACTTGAAAAGAAATTGGAGACAGGAGGTTTAATTTGTCCCAAATGCCAGCATCTAGAAACATTAGTGTATCAGTTTAGCAAAGGGAATCATTTATGTCAGGATCCCAGAATGTCTTTGGTGCATTCCCAAGGCAAAAATCCAGGTTGTTTCAAAGTGTTGCAATAACACTAAAAAAAATAAATAGCGGGCAGCACAGTGGTGCAGTTAATAGAGCTGCCATCTCCCAGCACCAGAGACCTGAGTTAAATCCCGATCCAGGGTACTGTTTGCATGGAGATTGGTGGGTTTCCTCCAGCGGCTCCAGTTTCCTCCCACATCCCCAAAGACATGCAGGTCGGTAGGTTAATTGGCTGCAGCAAATTATTCCTTGCATGTACGTTAGTGTAGAATCTGGGGGGAGTTGATCAGAATGCAGCAAGCATAATAAATGGGATTAATTTAGGATTAGTCGAAGTGGGTGGTTAATGGACAATGTGGACTCAAGTCTGAATAAGGGTCTGAAGAAGAGCCTGCAGAAGGATCCGTAATGTCACATATGCATGTTCATCAGCGATGCTGCCGGACCCGCTGAGTTACTCTAGCACTTTGTATCTTTGTTTGTAAACCAGCATCTGAATCCTTGTGTCTACATTGTTAATATCTAACCAGTCGGAATAATTTCTACAATGCATCAGCAGAACTTCCTTCGAGTATTGGATGTTACGCTGAATCACTTTAAACTTCTAAGGACGTAGAAGTGCTGGTATGCCTTCTTCATGATTACATCTAAATTGGGCCAGGACAGGTCAGGCAAGATAGTAACACCCAGGAATTTGAAGTGTTAACATTTTGTATCTACAGGTGCGGCACAAATGAAATCCATCTTTTATAATTGGCAGGCAAGCTGCAATCCTACTTCTTTGAAAAGTGTCAAGTAGAAAATCAACTTCATTGAATCTAGGTCAAAAATTCTCATTCGGGGTTAAGTTTT
Organism: Amblyraja radiata; assembly: GCF_010909765.2. NCBI lineage: Eukaryota > Metazoa > Chordata > Chondrichthyes > Rajiformes > Rajidae > Amblyraja > Amblyraja radiata. The sequence continues at coordinate 12,464,680 of NC_045971.1, read as the reverse complement.
CAAATGTGCAAAGCATTTTCCCAGGCATTTTGACAATCAAAATGTAAAAGCCAAATGATGAGCACACGGAATATAGTCATTTTAACACCGCAATACCTGAGCTGATTACCTCACAGTGCAAAGATAGACACAAAATGCTGGAGTAACTCAGTGGGACCTCACTGTGCAGATGGTTTCTTCCTATGAGCTGCTCCGTTACAGTTCCCCTCCTAATTTCTGATTGAAGCAGGAAAATTTCATTAGTCATGATATCCTCCATTGTTCGTGATTCAGAAGAAACAATTACGATGAAAGTTAAATCATTCCTCCTGAAACAATGAGTTGGTAAAATGACTAACATTCACAGTCATTAAGATCCAAACTCACAATTATTTTGGATTTGCCCGGGGAAATTTGTGGGCGGGTGGGCCCAGAAGTAAAAGGCTGGATGGTCTACTGATTTCATTGTTTTCAGTGAAATATTATGATTTCTCACAGACCCGAGATGAAAGATTATAAAACAAATCTTAAGTGCTTAGAGAAACATTCAAAAACTATCTTCAAATGCACCTACTGTATTTATCGTCACCAGTCTAAAATAGTAAGATTAAACGAGAACTTACCAGTTTGAAGTTTGATCTTGATTTTATGAGGTTACGATGAGCGATTACGTGAAGAAGGGCCGTCCGTCTGCGTGCGCGTCAATCTTCAAAGCAGCGGTGTTAAATCACAGATAAAAAAGAAGACCTGAGAATAGTAAGATTGTGAAAAACTTGAACTTCCATATGACCTTGATAACATGAGGGTGGGAGCGGTGGGCACGTAATCGCTCATCGTAACTCCTCATAAAATCAAGATCAAATTTCAAACTGGTAAGTTCTCGTTTAATCTTACTATTTTACTTCGGAGTCACGTGAGTGACTACGTGAAGATTTCAAAGCTCTGTGATTTTACGCCGGTTACGAATCCAAGCGTCACACACTGAATGGATTGACCATGGATGCGTGTAATCATTAAAGCATTCAGACATTACGTAGTTAAGTAAAGAAACTGATGCTTTAAATGAAAGAAAAGTTTTTTAAAAAGTTACCCCTCCCAACCTTGGGGGGAAACTAAGGGACTGAACTTAAAATGGTACGTGCAAACACCCCCAGTCCGGTTATGGGTTTGTTATAAAAACCGGTGGACCGTTATTTCATTCGTCCATCCTGCAGCCACTAGGATGTCGTTAAGGGGCACGTCCATAGCTCTTGTTGCCGACGTAGATGCAGCCCTGGTGGAGTGAGATTTAACGATATAAATGTTCACTCCTGCTACCGCCATTACCTCCTTTGACCATCTGGAGATGATTTGAGTTGATACCTTCTGGTGTGGTTTTTTATGGCTGATGAGGACCAATTGTTCTGAGCCTCTGAGGTTCTCCGTAACTCTCAGATAGTGGTGTTAGTACGTTACCACACACACAACCGTTGGTCCTCTGGATATGCCAAGAATTGGATCTCCATCCCTGGCATTCCTGGCCTGCTCTGTTTTATCAGGTTCCTGATTAGGAATGTTATGTTGTTCATATTGGTGGTCATGTAGTCCAACTGTAACTTTTGCAGTGTCTGGACTCTTTGTCAGCATACCACCTTCAGGGTTAGTTATAGGCGGTCCCCACTGTCAAAGTAGGGTTAGTACCACGCTCACATCCCATGTGTCCGTGTAGCTTGGCCTTGGAGGTATTAAGTTGTAAATTCCTTTCATGAATTTTGTTGTAAAGGGGTGCGTTCCTATCGACCCGTGCCCTGCTTCCAGCATCAGATAGGAGGAGAGTGCGCCTCTGGCACTATAGATTGCACTATAACTTTGTTTATAGTTATGGTACAGAGTTGATAGGAACTCCAAGACATCCGTTATCCGAACTGTGTTGTATTTGTTCGGACAGTCCTATGCCTTGACATGGCCTCCTCAGAATCTGCAGACCAACAAGTTAATACGTTCATGTAATGGATCATTGCTCCCTGTAACTGGGTTCACTAGGAGGTCCCTGCTCTTGGGTACAGCCATAACTGGCTGGACTATAATTCCCAAATTTTTTGGGAACCAGGCTTGAGTAGGCCAATCTGGCACTACCAATATGCCTGTGGCTTAGTCTCGCTTGATTTTGGTCAAGCATCGGTTTGTGAGAAAAATTGGCGGAAAGCATACATAAACATTCCTCCCCAATTGAGGGAGAAAGCATCCACTGCCTTAGCTCTTAAAAAATGTCTTTTAATTTTTAGTGTGTTTTTTATAGTCCTTCGTTTTACGGTTTTTAATGGTTTTTAATTGTTTGTAATAGCTTTTTGTTCATGAGTTCTCATGTACAGCACTTTGTGGCAACTGCAGTTGTTTAAAGTGCTTTATAAATAAAGTTATTATTATTATTATTATTAGCTCCTGGATCCAGCTCGCAGGACACATATCTGGGTAACTGATGGTTTGGTCTAGATGCAAACAGATCAATATCTGGTATGCCAAATCGTGTAGTTATTTTGTTAAATACTGCCCGATTCAACATCCATTCTGTGTTGTTATTAAACATTCGTGATCCAGCATCTGTCACCGTGTTATATCTACCTCGTAGATAGACCGCTGTAACCCAAATATTCCTCTCGATACACCAGTGCCAAATGAGGTTCGACAATCTGTCGCAAGATACAGATTTTACACCACCCTTGTGATTGATATATGCCACCGCAGTGGTGTTATCAATCTGAATTTGAACAAGCACAGGTTGCATATCGCTACAGAAAACCTTGTCCATATTGTGCCCCCAACAATTCTGGGTAATTGATTCCCTGTGTTGGGGAATTACAGACTCCTGCTCATTCCATCTGCCCCCACAGCTCTAGACTGTGTTTGTGGCTCCCCATCCTTAGACGCTAGCATTGGTCTGAACCACCGATGGCTTTCGAGCAAAATTTCCCTTGAGCTGTCTCTCGTTCGTTATCCACCATAGTTATTCAACAATGGCCTCTGCTGGTAATCCATAGTTTTGCCAATTTGGCCTGCATGTAACCTGAGTGTTCGTTCCTTTGCTCGCTGTAAATTCTGGTAATGCAAAGGCCCGTGACGTACTGCTGGAAATGCAGGTACTATTTGCCAATTACACTCGCTGTTTGCCTGATAGATGGCTAGTATTTGACTATCAGGTCATAGCAGGCTTGTTGTTTGCCCCTAGGCAAAGTCACCAACATATTTACTGTTTTTAATAGTAAATCCTAGGTAATCAATTACCCTTGTAGGTGTCAATTTTGATTTAACTGGATGGATGAGGTAACCAATTCTTTCAAACAGGGTTTTGGTTTGCTTTGACTGATGCTTCTGCCAATTCTTGGTGACTCCAAATTGAAAATGTCCTCCAAATATGCCATTACTATGTGGGTTTGAGACCTTTGTAGTCCCAGAATTGGTTTCCGTAGTTTAGTCAATAGTCTAGGAGCTGATGTCAACCCATTTGGCAGAGCCATGCCATCCACTTAAACTTCAAATATCTCCTGTTCTTAGTGAATAGACACCGAATAGTATGCATCTTTGAGGTTGATGCATGCCATGAGACCATTTTATAGGAAGCTCCTATAAAACAGTTGTTAGACCATAACAAAATTTTACTGTTCTGAAAGTCTATACTGAACAAATGAGTTAAACCTGGATGAAGTGACATCCTCCATCTGTCACCTGTCCTGGAAGGCAATCCAGCCCATAATACTGGGCCTGCCTCGAAGACAACTCCGGTCCGAGTTCCAAGTCTGCTTGGAACCTATGTATGTTGTGCAGTAAAATAATCACATGTTGTTATCTGTTTTTTTTAAACCAGATCTGAAATTCATGTTATTGTCATTTTGAACAAAAACACAAGAGTAAAATTACCAACATGTAATTGGTCCACAATCCCTTGTTTCGGTAAACCCAGACCCACCTACCTCCATGGCTACCGGTGGTCTTGTGGTAAGCCCAAAGGCCCCTGATGCGGGTTCCTTTTCTCTCCTTGATTGGGAGTAGGACTGGTAGGGAGTGTGGATTCCATGTTTCTCCTGACCTCTGCTTGGGTCTTGGTCTGAAAACCTTATCATACTGAGTTTGCCTTGTAAGACAATTCTGGCCATAATTCTGAGTCTGCCTTGAAAGACGACTCTGATCATATTTCCGTGCCCAGCTTTCAAGCTACCACCGACTTCAGTGAACTGCTTATCCCCTATGGAGGTGTGGGGTGTGTTTGTCGCCTACTGATTAAGTTTGCTTGTCGTTGTACCTTGATTGGTCCGACAGCTTTTGCTTCCTTCTTCTGGTCTTACCTGAAGAGAGGATTCGGCGGCTAGTTTCTCCAATGTCACCCTTGCCGGCATTTGTGCGAATATTCTGCCAACTGCTGGCTCTTGAGGCCATATGCATGTGCTTCAGTATATTCATACTTTAAATTCGAGATCAGTTACCTACTGATCACTCACACTCCCCTCCACTGAGAGTGAGATTTGTAGGCAGCCCTGAAAACAGGTGCTGCCGCAGGCCCCTGAGGATACCTGCGCTGACATGGCCCCTCCAACGGACCTAAATGAGATTCTTGCTTTGGGTCAGACTGAAAGTTGACCGTGGATGCTCCTCTCCTCAGAGCAGGAGACATTTGTGCAGCCCTGAAACAGGTGCCGCTGCCTGCGGGTTCTCCATAATTCCCGGGCTGATAACTCCCTCCTTTGGAGTATATCATTGTGGAGCACCTCTCCATCAGGTGCTCCATGTGGGTTTTGAACGTTTAAACACGTTACCCATGAAGGAGGTTATCCTCTCCGTCCGGGATCCTCCTGGCCTACCCTCCAATTGGGTTTGCCTAGGTACTCCTGGCCCGTTTTGTTTTCCCCATGTGTGAGGCTGCTGGCACGGCCTGCTGTAGAGGCCCGTGCTGATACTGCTCCCTCCTTCGGAGCAGATCATTGTTGGAGCAACTTCTCCATAAGTTGCTCCATGTGGGAGAGTCGTCCTCAGACGCGCTCCGTTGAGGGAGGGTATCCCTCTTCCCCGGACTCATCTGAGTCAACGGGTGTCAGACTTGCGGGTGGTTTTTACGTCCCGCAGGACCACCACGGAGCTCCTCCTCCTGCACCAAGTTTTTCCTGCCGGTTCTGCCAGCGGTAATGTCGGGAACAAGACCGTCGCCCGCCCAAGGGACGACAGATGGCACAATGGGCTAAGTGTTCGGCTGGCAACCTGAAGGTAGCCGGTTCGAATCCCGCTTGGAGTGCATACTGTCGTTGTGTCCTTGGGCAAGACACTTCACCCACCTTTGCCTGTGTGTGAATTTGTGTGAATGTGTGCGAGTGATTGGTGGTGGTCGGAGGGGTCGTAGGCGCAGATTGGCAGCCACGCTTCCGTCAGTCTGCCCAAGGGCAGCTGTGGCTACAGAAGTAGCTTACCACCACCGAGTGTGACTGAGGAGTGAATGAATAATGCGATGTAAAGCGCCTTGAGTATTAGAAAGGCGCTATATAAATCCCATCCATTATTATTATTATTACTGGGAATGCTGCGGTCTTCGGCAGCCGACTTCCCCGCAGACCGTCTCCTCGACATCTGGGCTCTGAAACTACAAAAAGCTTCAAGTCCGAGAGAACGCAGGTAAGTAGTTCAACTTTCCTTACCTGCCGATCCTGACGGCTGGGAGGACACAGTGCCTCTCCAATCCGTCATGCGCGTTGCGTTCAGACGTAATGACGCGCACGCAGACGGACGGCCCTTCTTCACGTAGTCACACACGTGACTCCGAAGTAAAATCCACCGCTCCTTACTCTTCCAACCCTAAAAACTGACTCAGGCAACTGTACCATCCTCTCACCAACTAGAGAGTAGTCCTGACCTCCCATCTACCACATTGGAGACCTTCGAACTAGCTTTAATTGGATTTCAATTGATCTTGCACTAAACATTATACCCTTTATCCTGTATCTGTCCACTGTGGTTGGCTTGATTGTAATCATGTATAGTCTTTTCGCTGTCTGGATAGCACTCAATAAAAAGCTTTTCACTGGACCCCAGTACACGTGAATATAATAAACGAAGCTAAAACTAAACCCCCTTATATTACTCTAGGCAGGGTGTAAACTGTGAACCTTTCCTCAGGTTCCTGCAATCAAGTTAGTTTAAATCATCCCAATGGAGTACAAAAAGGAGGGAATATTAAAAATTGTAGAAGACCTACGATGAGTAGCAATTGAAGTTCAGGACTTCCCTCTACAAGAGTATGACAATGGTCACATCAATTAATTCGGACATTACCAGAGATCATCTGCAAAATTTGGGAAAGGAGGGCTGAGAATGATGGGTGTGTGTCTCAAGAGCTGAGAAACTGACTTCAAGTAGGTATCTGAAGAAGAGTCTTGACCTGAAACTTCACCCATTCCTTCTCTCCAGAAATGCTGCCTGTCACGCCGAGTTGTTCCAGCATTTGGTGTCTATCTTCAGGTTAAACCAGCATCCGCAGTTCCTTCCTATACATTCAGATTACGCAATGTTGGGTTAAATTAAATTAAATCATGATAGATTGATTCTAATTATTACTCCGATGGTCAGACATGTGAGCACATTCAAAATAAAAGTTACCTGGCCATGAATGCAAATGTTTGCACACAACATTTAGGTACCATCATTCACAAACATAGGATTTTAGACGGATATGGACAAAAGGCAGTCAAATGGGACCAGCCCAGAATGACAACTTGGTCAAGGGCAGCATGGTGGAGCACCGGTAGAGTTGCTGCCTTACAGCGCTTACAACACTGGAGGCCCGGGTTCGATCCCGCCTACAGATGTTGTCTGTACAGAGTTTGTACGGTCTCTCCGTGGCCGCGTGGGTTTTCTCCAAGATCTTCGGTTTCCTCCCACATTCGAAAGACATACTGGTATGTAGGTAAATTGGCCTGGTATAAATGTAAATTGTCCCTAGAGTGTGTAGTATAGTATTAATGTGTGGGGATCGAATGTTGGCGCGGAATCGTTTGGCCAAAGGGCTTGTTTCCGCACTGTATCTCTAAACTAAACTACACTAAACATGGACAAGTTGGGCTGAAGGGTTGTTTCCATGCTGTATAGTTCTATGACTCTGTGACTCAATAACTGTTGAAGCAAAAGCTTCCAAATCCTTTATTAGCTGGTAAAATGTTTGAAGAATTAATAACAGGGGAATTGCACCAGTTATTACATCAACATTCTACACATTTACCATCATCACACAATGTAACTGACATCCAAACATTTCAGTCAGTAATTCAAAGCTCTTCCATGTGCTTTGTAGTGGAACTGAATGTTGTAGGCAAAGTAAATATGCAGTTTAATTCCATTTAGTTCACTGTAGAGATACAGCATGGAAAGAGTGCCTTCGGCATACTCAGTCCATGCGGATTGATGATCACCCGTAGCTCTATCTTACACATCATGGACAATTTGTAGAAGCCAATAAACCTACGAACCTGCACATCTTTGGAATGTGCGAGGAAACCAGAGCACCCAGAGTAAACCCACGTGATCACGGGGAGAATGCACCAACTCCGTACAGACACCACCCATAGTGTGGATTGAACCCAGGTCTATGGGGCTGTAAGGCAGCAACTCTAGTGTTGCGCCACTGTGTTGCCTGAATCAGAATCATAAGGGAATCCTCAGTCATTAAAGGTCAGAAACATGTGAAACATATCAAAGTAGTTTCATGGAAAAATTAAAGAAACATCTGTCATAGTGTACCCTAATGGGAGTGATCAATGGACATAACAGTGAAATGGTAACCACTATTTTGGATTGGGATTACATTTTGCCTTCCTATACATGTACCTGCCCCAACATATTTTAAATGTAGTTATAATGCCTTCCTCAACCACCTCCTCTGGCAGCTCATTCCATCTACCCACCACCCTCTGTGTGACTTGATCCTTGTTAAATGTGGCTGGGAGCTTCTGTTGCCTTCCTCCTGCTTTATCATTATCACAAGCATGATAGGAGGGGTGGGGGAACTGGAAATGCAAAAACAGCAGACAGTCACTTCCATGTTGACTGATTTACAGAACTCTTTCCACCAACTCCCAAACGCCCACCACTTCCTGAACCTTCTTGGAAAAATGTACACCTCATTATGATAATTAGGTGATTATTACTCACCATAACAAGACTGCCGCCGAGCAGGCTACACTGACAGTGCGTACCATATATTATTTACACCTCCGCTCAGTGACCAAAGAACTACTCCCCAATCTCCCCATGAATACTTCGATATGTGCCATATAAGTGGAGAATATTCTTTATCAGAAGTTTCAGATGACTGATGTGGCTGGGAGCTTCTGTCGTCTGCCAGTGGTGCAATGGTAGACTTGTTGCCTTACAGTGCCAGAGACCCGGGTTCGATCCTGACTACGGGTGCTGTCTATACAGAGGTTGTATGTTCTCCCCATGACCTGCTTAGGTTTTCTCCGGGTGCTCCAGTTTCCTCCCACACTCCAAAGACGTAGAGGTTTGTTGGTGTTAATTGGTTTGTAAAATTGTAAATTGTCCCTAGTGAGTGTAGGATGGTGCTAGTGCTATCAGAAATGGCCAGTTCTGCCACAAACAGGAGCCACAAACAGTTCTTCCACATGCAGAAGAGACTTCATCATGAAAATCAAACCTAATACAATGAATTGAAAGAAGTGGACAGTGCTGCTTCACCTCAAGGTAGTGTTGGCGAAGAGTACTGGCGAAACCAAACATAGGTTAGATAACCACTTTTCAGACTCGTTCTCACATATAACCCTGAATTTCCAGTTAACTCCCCATCCCACCAGGAAACAGCACTTCATCTACCACCCAGGCATATTGCAGTCCCCAGGGTCAATACTTAACTCAGCAGTTTCAGATAAACAGCCTTTCTTGTTTGTGTCACAACTAAGCAGTACCAGTGTTAGGTCATTCATCAGTAACATTAGTTTCCTTTGTCTCTCTCCACAGATGTTAGCCTGATCTGTTGAGTATTTCCAATATTTTCTTTTATTTCAGATTTTATTCCCATTACAATGTTCATCATATAAAGCTTCATGAAAGGGTTCATGCAAATGAGCATATAGCAAGTAAGTTTGGCATTCATGAGGTTAATCGTGTGTGGTGATATTCTTGAAGTAGTCTTAATCTGACTGTAGTCGCTGAACTGGGAATGTGTAACTTCAAGGAAAAAAAGTTCTGATTGTTTTAATACTTTACCTTATGCCCTCGTCAGGGACATGGTGAAGAGGTCATAACCCTAGGCCCAGGGGCATCTGAAACCCATTTTAGCAAAGAGAACAGATAAGCTAGGTCATGCACTCTACTAGTTTTTTTTTTGTTTTTTTTTCATTTCTATGCAAAATTCGGATGCCAATTTATTTTTAACCGACAATCGGCATTTTATTTGTGGATTGTGAACGTTACAACATAAAGTTTGCCCACAACGCAGATATCATGGCCTCTGTTAGTTTTTCTATTTTCTTAGATCGACCAAAACACCGCTGCTTTGCATATTAATGAAAATTAACCATTTGATAGGTTTTAAATCAATTGTAGGAATTGGATAAAACTGAATCTTTAAGATTTACTGGTGGAAGGTTTAGTCTGCAGTGAATGCTGGGGACTCCAATCAAGTACGAAAAACAAGAAATCGTTTGCAAAGCGGACACATAATTTAAATTTAATAATGTGTACAGCAGCTCAATTTGGTTATGAAGAATGAAAAGCTATGACTTCCTCCAAAAAAGGAATTTAAATAGTCCATTGGAGCAAAGGAATCTGTGCACTCAGAGAGCATTTGCCTCTGTTTTACCTGCTGGACCCGATTTAACTTCAAATTCAGTATTCCAGCTTTAGTGAAATATATAATTGTCTGGCTCTGTGGTGTATTCAGTGAAATCCAATGGACTAGTGCGGGTAATGTGCACTGTGGTACTGGATGTGAAATCAGTGGATTCATCACTACCATAAAGTCAGTGCATTTGAATATCAGAGGCAGAGATCAACACATGTAACTTGCTTTATTGAATCCACAATATATGCAAAAGATGAGAATTAATCATCACCAATTGTTTTTGGAAAGATTTCTGGGTATGGAAGTGCCAGATTTTGAGTATTAGGAATGGCAAAGCGAGATAATCAGTGCAAGGTGCAAAAGGACACAAAGTGCTGGAGTCACTTCGTGGGTCAGGCTGAATCTCTGGAGAACACGGATAAGTGATGTTTCAGGTCAGGACCCGTCTTCAAACTGAACAAGAGGCCGCAATTTCCTCTTCATGCTGGCCTAACCAGTTTCAGGCTGTGGAGCCAATTTGCAACCTATTAGATTCAACCAGTTTCCACCACTTTCCCGTGTCCTAAATTCTCAAGAACAGAGTGCACCAAAATGGACTGCATGGTGGAGTTTGCATGATTGTGTTGGACTCAAAAGCAAAATGAGTTCAAATCAATACAGTCTTTGTGGTGCATTCACATTGGGGACATCCGTTTCTAAGAAATTGGGGACAACCTTTTCTTGTTGTTCACCTGGTAATCTCTTCCCACAACAGAGCTTGGAATAGCTCCAATCCTATATGGCACTCCTCAATGTCACCTAATCTATGGTTTAATTTATGATGTGTTGGGAGTTCTGCAACAATGCACTTTAGACCACAAGGGACTGATGCTATGTTTTATAAACCAAGCTCCCTAAAGCTAGCTGGATTAATCTTTTAATGGAAATCAATGACAAATACTATTTGGATTGTTACTGGCCAATAACCATTTCATGATCTCAGGGTGTCCCTAAAACTTTGTTGCAAATAAGATTCATCAGACTAACATTTCCGGTTGGGACCCTTCTTCAGATTCAGATTCCGTCTGAAGAAGAATCCTGACCAGATACGCCATCTCTTTATCTCCGGAGATGCTGCCTGACCCGCTGAGTTACTCCGGCACTTTTCTAATTTAATTCCAAAGATAAGACATTTATGTGAAATCATAAGATCATAAGCGATAGGAGCAGAATTAGTCCATTCGGCCCATCAAGTCACCTCTGCCAATTAATCATGGCTGATCCATCTCTCCCTCCTAACCCCATTTTCCTGCTTTCTCCCCATAACCTCTGACACCCGTGCTAATTTGGAATGTATCTATCTCTGCCTTAAAAATATCCACTGACGGCCTCCACAGCCTTCTGTGGCAATTCCACAGATTCACCACCCTCTGGCTAAAGAAATTCCTCCTCATCTCCTTCCTAAAAGAACATTATTTAATTCTGAGGCTGTGACCTCTAGTCCTGGACTCTCCCACTATTGGTAACATCCTCTCCACATCCACTCTATCCAAGCCTTTCATTATTCTGTATGTTTCAATGAGGTCCCCCCCCCCCTCATTCTTCTAAACTCCAGTGAGTGCAGGCCCAGTGCTGTAAAACATTCATCATATGTTAACCTACTCACTCCTGGGATCATTCTTGTAAACCTGCTCCGGCCCCTCTCCAGAACCATCACATCCTATATCTGAGGCATGTAAATTTTCTACCTAAATGAATATTTATTGTTTCATAGTAAGTCCATACAAAGGGAATACATGTTCATCACATTTTGTTGTCACTATTTTTGCAGGGTGAGTTACTTTACATTAGTTATGTAGAATTTTCAAAGCCCAAACTCAGAGTATCAAGTTATGTTTTGCTTGTGTCAATGCGATTTGCATAATTCAAATTAATTTGGATTATTGAAAGGAACATGTCCCTTTAAACAAGGTCATCCTTATGGCTCCGACTTCCTTTGTTCTTGAAGTGTTGTTTCCTGTGGCTGGGTAAGTTTTTATCTGTCTCTCAATGCACTGTTGGTGGTACTGACTAAATCCTTTGAGGTTGGGAAGTGGAATTTTGCTGAAGGCTCCTGTATCTCAGGTAGAAGGAGATTAGCAACAAGTTCACCACCGTGGGCCAGTGATGCACTATCACTCAAGGACAAGGTTTAAATATTTTTACATGTTATGTCACTTAGTGTTTAATCTTTAATGTGGTTCCAAGCGCCCTGGGTCAGATACATCACCCGCCAGTCATGATGAAATAGGCAATTTACATTTTTTCATTTTGAAATTCAGGGCTAATCGTCTGACCTAACTGCAAGCGGTGAATTCCTCAGAGCACTCCAGGTCATTTTCTTGACTAGTGGCAGAAATATATGCTTTATAGCTTTTTCAAAGAGTTTGACATTGACACCACTCAAGATACAAACACAGCTGTGATGGATCAAACCTATCTCACTCCCCACCCACGACTACACTCATTCCTTCCCCCACTGCCCCACCATCACCCCCGAAAGTGCTTGCCTTTACTATAATGAGAAGCCGGTATGCAGCATGCCCCTAACTAAGCCTCGTCGGGTACAGTCCATGTCTAACATGATGAGGTCAAATTAAGAATTAACTCTTTAGTACATGTTTAGTTTAGTTTAGTTTAGAGATACAGCATGGAAACAGGCCCTTCAACCCACCGAGTCCGCGCCGGTCAGTGATCCCCGCACACTAACACTACCCTACACACACACTAGGGACAATTTACAATTTTACCGAAGCCAATTAACCTGTAAACCTGTACGTCTTCGGAGCGTGGGAGGAAACCAGAGAAATCCCACGCAATCATGGGGAGAACGTACATACTCTGAAAAGAAGGCGCCCATAGTCAGAATCGAACCCAAGTCTCTTGCACTGCAAGGCAGCAACTCTACCGCTGCGCCACCATACCGCCCTGTAGCCTGTCATCGCACCCAGGATAAAGTGATATAATAGCAAGGTACAAAGTGCACAGGACTTGACAGAAATTATATTATTGAAGGAACAATTGCTTTGAAACTATTTTCAATCTGCTGGTATTTGTTGTCATAAATTGCGAATTCTTAAATATCTTATATTATGCATAGATTTTAAGTACTTTTAAGCAATGTCTTTGATCATTTGCACACTAGGTTGAAACTCTTGGAAAGTGTGCAGAAGAGATTCACTGAGATGTTACCTGGGCTTGCGGGTTTGATTTATAGGGAAATGCTAGATAGGCTGGGCCTATTATCTTTGGAGTGTAGTAAGCTGAGAGGTGACCATATTGATAAGATCATAAGATGCATGGATAGAGCGAACATTCACAGCCATTTTCCCAGGGTAAATGATTCTAAAACTAGAGGGCATAGGCTTAGGGTGAGAGGGGAGAAATTTAATAGGGGAGGGTAGTCCATATCTAGAATGAGCTGCCAGAGGAAGCAACAGAAGCAGATACAATGACAACTTTTAAAAGACATTTGGGGAGATATATGGATAAGAAGAGCTTAGAGCCATGGGCCAGATAGTGACAAATGGGATTATTCTAGGTTACCAACTTGTTTGGCTTGGACAAGATGGGACAAAGAGCCTGTTTCCATGTTGTATAGTCCATGACTCTGTATCTTCCATGAATGAAGTGAGGAAATATTTTTGCCCACAACGAATGTAAGAAATTTGGTATGTCTTGTTTACAACAATTAATGCTAACATACACAAGATGGCAAATGTTAACTTTCAACCAATTATCTTCTCCCACAGTATTTTCTGATGTTCTGACAGAACTTCCCCATACATGGTCCATTATGCATTAAAATCCAAACCAATTTCAATAAGAGTTTCGCAGTCGCCAACACTGTGTTCTTTCTGATTCCATGTATCAATTTTGCCCAAGATCAAAAAAATCAACTGTAGGCTGGCAAAAAGCAGGGCTTACAGATACCCATGATTGTGAAGGGTTGCTATAGAGTTTCCGCAGTTAGAAGCCAACAACTCCCCCACATGAAGAACGGGTTTTGTTCTGCTCGTCTAGCTGGGACAATTCAGTTCACTGGTTTCACTGGGTAAATTCCATTGATTTAATCCCCTTTCTTCAGAGGGAATATTTTTCTTGGCATAGTTAAATAATGAACTCGAAGCAGACACAGATCCTTTAACATTTGTGTCGGCATGATATTAGCCGTAGGTGGGTTTACACATCTGAGTAAGCTCAAGCCCCACTCCGTACACTTAAGAACAAATCACGGTCAGTGTTTCATTGTAAGTCTAGCTGGATACTACACTGTCAGTGATTACTTCGAATGAACTGTTAAACTGATTCAAAGAAGAGCAGAGGAATTGCACTGGTTAATATTTAAATACCAACACAATGGACAAACGCTCTATTGTGTTGTGTGATCCCATACTCCAAGTCTTGTTTCCATTCTGAAGTACGGTAGCAGACAAATGAGAAACAAAAATTCCTTGGTATGGAATGCTTAGCCATTGCGCAAGTCATGCATAAAATACTATTAAGTAGGGTAGATAGGAAAATGCAAATGAATCCTGAAATACTGCTCAAATGCACTCGTAGGGGGCGCTGTCCTGTGCACGGCTGCCCAACCAGCAGCTGTCTGTCTCTTCATCTTTTTATTTTTATTTTAAGTTAGTTAAAGTGTTCTGTTGGAGGTCTAGACTTTTTTATGTGGGGGGGGAGGGGGGAAGGGGGAAAACTACCTTTCAGGGTCCCTACCTGGTTGGAGAGGCGGCTTTTCTCAGGGCTGCAGCTTCGACCCGTCCTTGCGGCCTACCAGCAGGCCTGGAGCGGCGTTTCCTGTCGGGGACCGCCCAGAACCACGGCTTTCGGCGGCGGCACAGCGCTGGAGCGCTATTGCGGAGCGGGCGATGCCTTGCCTGGGTCACCGCGCTGGAGCTCCGGTGAGCTGAGACCGCCGGGAACAACATCGCGGAGCTGCGGGTCTGAGGAGCGGCCAGCTACGGGCGGCGGCGCTGACTTTACACCGGGAGCCTGGGATCTCGCGACGAGATCGCCAGTTGTGGAGCTCCAACCGGCGCGGCCTTGTCGGTTCGGAAGCCGCGGTCCAGTGCGGTAGCGTCTTTCCAGGGTTCCCAGGTCCCGAGACGGCAGGAACATGGGCCTAGTAAGAGGCAACTGTGGAATGCCTCAATAGCCCGACTATGGGTGAACTGGGGTTGGGGAATGGACTTTGTGACTTCCTCATGGTGGGAGCCATTGTGGGGTGGTTCTATGTGTTAAGACTCTCATGGTATAGTCGATATTCTTTTTTATGTGCGCAACATGGAAAGCATTTCACTTCCACTACAAATAGGTGTATGTGAATGTGGACTAATAAATACCTCTTGCTACCTTTGATAAATGAAGGGCAAGTTTATGGCATCAGAAATCTCTTGGACAATTGTCTTACTTATTTCAAAAAGAAATGGAAGGGATTAGTCAGCACCAAAGCTAGGAAAGATGGAGCGCCCGTATTTCTAGAAACATACTTCCTGCAATAACCAAAGGTCAGCGAAAGACCAAGAGACCACGAACAAAGAGCAGACCATCTAACAAAGAATAATTCGGATGTTAAATGGTTGTGTGTGTTGTTGTTGCGAAGGGGTGAAGCAGAAGAGAAGTGAGAACGCCAGAGCAATAATCGAAGACATCGAAGAACAGACAGCAAGAAGGATAGCCGAAGTGGATGAAGAAGTAGAGAGCGACTATGCTGAGATAGCCTCTAATTCGTGTACTGCAATAATAGCCTCTATCTATCCTACTTCTTCTTCTTCTTCTTCTTCTTCTTCTTCTTCTTCTTCTTCTTCTTCTTCTTCTTCTTCTTCTTCTTCTTCTTCTTCTTCTTCTTCCCCTGCAACATGTTTGGAGCTTCATGTTGTCTTTCCACAAGCCATCCAAAAGGAGTTCAACCAGGTTTAGAGTGGACGACATTATATAAAACACAACAACCATGGGCAAAGTGATTCATTTGAAAGATTTTAAGGAAATTATCAGTTTAGTCTGACTTTTCCAGGAATCTTTTGTCTCACCCTTTTGTCTCCATAACCATCAATAATGGTGCTAGTAACATGTTTGTGGCTGCAGGAGTCAGTACTTTAGAAGCAATCCTAAGAAATCATATGTATAAATTCATTTGCAGAATAAATGACTCTAAAAATGTAATTATTGTTGCCTTGTCAAACATAAGGGTTAACACTACACGCTATGAATCCCAGCTGTGGAGACACTGATATCGTTGTCTCGTTGTAGGACATTGATCATTCTTTTAACCTGGATTTTTAATTCATGTATTGTGTGTTTTTTTAAATATATATAATTTATGATGCTTTTATAAGCGATCTACTAAGATTTTATATGTACTTTATATTTTTTAATATGCAATGCTTTTTTATGTAATGTTGCCCCTTGTCTGGACCTCGAGTCCGTAATAACGTTTATTATTATTATTATTATTATTATTATTATTATTATTATTATTATTATTATTATTATTATTATTATTATTATTATTATTATTATTATTATTATTATTAATAATGTGTGTGGCCAGGTGAGGTTCACTGCTGGTGATTGTGTAAGTCCTTCATACCTAATGAGCACCCAATTCCCATATTAGTGTGTGAGTTGGACACATTTGCCTTTCTTATAGTTTGTAGTGCCTGCTCTGTGGCTGATATATCCCTCGCTTCTGTTGTGCTGCTGCAAGTAAGAATTTCATTGTTCTATTTCGGGACGGTATGATAATAAAACACTCTCGACTCTAGATAACTGAGTCAACCATGAACTGCTGATCACAATAAAGTTAATCTGCAGTCTTATGCATTTGTTCTGTTTGTTCATATAGAGTATACCTTTCAAACATAAGATGATTATTTGTGCTTGATTGAACATAATTGTGTAATTGTGTACTACAATCAACATATTTACATTTCCGTTGTGAGGAGAGATATGATGGAATTAACTTTAAGGAATATTTTGGTATCATTTGTCGAGGAGTGAACATTGTCAAGAAGATCTTCCCAACCTACCACTGACAATGATGTGCCATCTTTTACACCCAACACTAAAGGCTAATGGAGTCTGAATTCAAACTGACCAGCAAAAATAACACCTACAACATATACAATAGATAGTTTCCTGCCTGCTTTACGTTTGTGGCTAGTTGTGCATCACATTATCTCTTTTTTTTTTATGATCATTGCAATGTACCAGTCTCTCACTTCAAATAAAATCTAAAAAGCTCATGTAGCATCTAAACCTTGAAGGAAACAGCTGGTGACATTAACTTAAAAGGACACAAAGTGCTGGAGTAACACAGCAGGTCAGGCAGCATCCCCAACAGTGCAATACTTATGACTGCAAGGTTAACAAGTTAATAACATTCTGGAAGTACAATGAAAACCGCATCTTGAATTTAGCTTAATTTAAAGATACAGCATGGAAACCGGCCCTTCGGCCCAAAAAGACCACACCAACATCGATCACCCATACACCAGTCTTCACTCACTCCATACTCTCCACATTTGGGGTGATTTTACAGAGGACAATTAACCTACAAACGAGTATTATCTTAAATCCCATAATATTAGTAAACTCTATTGCTCCACCAAACTAAGAACCCTAACTTCCTGCCTGGCTGCTGAATGCCTCATCATGTGGATAACAGGCTTTCGTCGTGTAGGATTATTGTGCATGTTCTGTGTGCTCAGCCTTGGATGTGTTGCGTGAGAGATCCCTTCCTTTTCTGTGTTACAATCTCAGATCAGCTAAAGCATCAGTCTGAAGCTATTTATAACATTAATGAAAATCTGATTGCTTAACTATTTGACTGCAGTTTGACCATGCATAAACTTTAAGCTGAAGAAAAAAAAGTGTTACTAATATAAAATGACAGCTACTTCATCTTTAAGCAGAACTTTCTGTCCACAACCATAATACTCCCAATTAGTTTTCAACTGTTATCTTTATTTCAGTAAGTACCATATGTTCCATTTTTCTCTGTCCTTCTCTCAGATGTATTTAATATTTTTGCATTGTTTCATTTTTGTTCCTGAATTATTATTTTTCATTTTTGCTTCATAAACCTATGATTTAAGAGTATGTTCCAAGAAATTAGATCACAAAGTGTTGGAAACTGCAAAGCAACTGAAGATTGATTTAACCCAGAGTAAATAGCTTGCATGAAAGTTTACTGGTCAAATTGCGCTAATCATGAAACTTGACCAGTTGATTAGCAAACCATGTTGCAATTTTTTAATTAGGTGATGACCACATTTTCTGTGCAAATTACAAAGTCCTCAGGCACCAAACATTGGTCACCCCTTGGGTAATAAGGACTTATATCCACAGTGAAACCTGAGCACCCACAGATAAGTGAAATATTTAGACCATAAAAATTATGAATTATTATATTTTTTTAATATATTATAAAAACAACTATAGTTAGTAAGGAACTTTTTCCTTCTGCAGAGTTGACATCGGGTACTGCTGCACCACAGGGCAAAGCTTTCAAGTAAGGTGTTTGAGGTTATATGGGATCTTAGGAAGTTTTTTTTTTACCCACAGGACGGTTGGTACATATTGTCTGAGATTACTGGTGAGAGACATCCTCACATCTCAGAAGAATCCAAAAGTATAGAAAGATATAGACTAAAGTTTGTAAAATGCGTCTGGTAGAAATAACTATTTGACATGGTGAGCCAAATGGTCTGATTCGGTGCTATCAAACTGACGAAGAGCCTTGGATCTGACACATTAATTCTGTTTCTCTTTCCACAATGTCGTCTGACCTGCTGTGTGTTTCCAGCATTTTCTGGTTTTATATCAGACATGAAAGCACCTGCAGTTTTTTTGTCATTCCACCAACTTTTCAGATATATGTCACGGTTGCAATAATTGTTTTACAATTGTGATCATAATCCAAACTCCTCCACCACCTGGTACATTTAACCAATGCTGGAATACCTATTGTACATAAATCAAGAGGTGATTGATTGACCTGAAGCATTAACATTTTATTGGGATTTGATTGCACTTCAAGTAAAATAAAGAGACAAAATGTGACCAGCACAGGGCAGTTTGGTAGATTTGCCACTCTCTCCAGAGAGGGGCAGACATATTACCATAAGACACACAGAGATGGCACCAATTATCCATGCAGTGGGATTGAAAAGTTGCAATGGCAACAAAATTATTATGCTTAGGAATAATACAGAATAGATAAAATGTACTAACAATCAAATCTAATGGTTAGCTATGTCATTATAATAAAAATAAAAAAGGCATTTATATTTCAATCTCCCCGTCCTCCAAAGATTGGCAGGTTTGTAGGTTAATCGGTATTGGTAAAAATTGTAAATTGCCCCTAATGTGTAGGATAGTGCTCGTGTGGTCGGCACGAACTCGGTGGACCAAAGGGTGTTTCCACGCTGAATCTCTAAACTCAAAACTCCTCACCTGAAAAGTCACCTGTGCACTCTCTCCCCAGATGCTGCCTGGTCATGTAATTACATAGAGGATTCAAGATCTGTCACTGTTGATTGTGGTACTGAAAGACCAGTATTACTGAAAAATGGCTAGGAAGTTACATATTTTTCAAAATAATGTATGAAGGGCATGATTTTCTATTTCTTGTCTATATAAAACTTTCAGAATATATCTTTTGTGGAAAACTTATATTCTGACTGAATAAATTCCCAATGGTTCAGTATTCTTGTCTGGTTCTGTTTTAAAGCTGCCTCTGCAATTGATATGCTATGTGGGGGAATGATACGCTATCTAAAGAACATACCCTACAAGAGGATAATATAACATGCATTGTGAACATATAGCATGCGTGTGAGTAGTATAACAATGATGGGGTTAGGATGTTGTAAATAGCAATTAACATCTTGAATGGGAATCGCATATCATGCATGCCAACATTGTTCCATATACAACAATGTTATACCATGTTTGGTGATGATGCACTATAAGGGATTGTGTGGAGACACAAGAGAGAATGCAGATATTGGAAATGTGAGCAAAACACATAGTGCTGGAGGAAGGGAATGAGCAGGTGACGATTTGGGTCGGGACTTTTCTTTATGCGAAAAGTCGCCTGTCCATTTCCTCCCCACATGCTGCCTGACCTGCTGAGTACTTTATGTTTTGGTAAGGATAGTGTGGGTTTCCTGCAACATGCACAGGGAATATATATCTTGTGCGGTGATGTGCAAGGGGATAATATCCCATGCATGTTATTATACCATGGATTGGGACAATGGGAGGACAGTGTGCCCTTCATGGGAATAATGTGGCGTGCATGCAAATGGCTTACCCTAGATGGGATAGCATGGCATATGTAGGCGTGGTATACTTTATGTATAGACAGCAACTTGGTTTGGAGAGAGATCAAAGATATAGCGAGGCAAAAGTTGTAGGAGTCATTTGGTTGATAGTGCGATATCCAAGGTGTCAAGTCTAAGCACATCTCCCAATTTTTAATTCAATGCCACTGAAATCAGCAGCAATCTTTTACCGATAACTGATACATATTTTACACTCTGTGTTCAAAGAGCCCATAATGTATACACACAGAAAATAAGCGTGTTTTGTCCTGGAAGAGTTAATGCTCCGCTCTCAGGGGAAGCTAAAAGTATTAAAACACACCCTTAGATTCCTGCTAATAACAAAGGCTTCATGTGGTGATCTACACCGGAGTACCTTGCCCAGGTGATCCTCAGAAGACTTTTATTGCCCAAGGTTAAACACCTGCAATTGCGTGCACTTCAGCTCTTGCAGAAGGTTGTAGAATTCAAAAGACTTAAAGTTTTTTAAAAAGCTCCTCACATATTAAAAAGAAGAAAAATAGTAGGTTACTGACAGTGCATGTGGTATGCATTGTCTTTAATCAACATGCACAGACTGGGTGTTGGGATCAGCATAGCTGAAATCATTCCTGTCTGATTCTAAGTTACATACCTTCTCTTTATCAGCTCCCCTCACCACCCCCACCCCCCAACTTTGAGGCACTGCCGCTAAATGATCGTTATAATCCAGCCCACGTTACCAGAACATTAAGACAACCCAGGCTGGAGGCTGTTAAGGCCACCATTAATGCTTCTCCAGGGATTACTGGTCCATCAGTCCCTACCCCCTTTACATTTTTGATGTGCTGCTGTGTTTTTACACCGTCCAAAATGACACAAACTTGTAAAATCCATTCAAGTAAATGAATGAAGATACGTCCCAACTCTGATTTGATTACTAAAACCAATTTCCCGATTATCACCACATACATTACTTTAAACTTTCCCACAATGGGGATTGTAACACGTCACACATGGTCTGAAGTGATCATATTCTGCGGAAATTTTGTTGCTTATCTATCCCTTGCCTGCTGTATAATTCATGCTGGGCTCAAGCATTTTGAATGACCTTTCATTGTCAGTCTCCAAGCATCTGTGACAGCAACCCCGACTGATGATTCTTCTCATTCTCCATATTCTTAGTGACACAGCTGATCCTGGGCACTCAGTGTGGTTTCCTCATCATGGGAACATCTGCCATGCAGATGTATGGCAGATGAAGTTTAATGTGGATAAATGTGAGGTTATCCACTTTGGTATCAAAAACTGGAAGGCAGATTACTATCTAAATGGCGTCAAGTTGGGAAAAGGGAAAGTACAACTGGATCTGGGGGGTCCTTGTTCATCAGTCTATGAAAGTAAGCATGCAGGTACAGCAGGCAGTGAAGAAAGCGAATGGTTTGTTGGCCTTTATAACAAGAGGAGTCGAGTATCGGAGCAAAGAGGTCCTTCTGCAGTTGTACAGAGCCCTAGTGAGACCACACCTGGAGTATTGTGTGCTGTTTTGGTCCCCTAATATGAGGAAGGACATTCTTGCTATTGAGGGAGTGCAGCGTAGGTTTACAAGGTTAATTCCCAGGATGGCGGGACTGTCATATGCTGAGAGAATTGAGCGGCTGGGCTTGTACACTCTGGAGTTTAGAAGGATGAGAGGGGATCCTATTGAAACATATAAGATTGTTAAGGGTTTGGACACGCTAGAGGCAGGAAACATGTTGGGTGTTCCGATGTTCCAATGTTGGGGGAGTCCAGAACCAGGGGCCACAGTTTAAGAATGATGGGTAAGCCATTTAGAACGGAGACGAGGAAACACTTTTTCTCACAGAGAGTTGCTAGTCTGTGGAATTCTCTGCCTCAGAGGGCGGTGGAGGCAGGTCTCTGGATGCTTTAAAGAGAGAGCTAAATAGGGCCCTTAAAGATAGCGGAGTCAGGAGATATGGGGAGAAGGTAGGAACGGGGTACTGATTGGGGATGATCAGCCATGATCACATTGAATGGCGGTGCTGGCTCGAAGGGCCGAATGGCCTACTCCTGCACCTATTGTCTATTGTCTATTGTCTTAGTCACTAATGTGTTTTCCCAGACTAAACCACATTGGATTCCCTCTTGGCCAGTATCTCCCTTGTTCTGTCTCTAACCTTGATCTATTTCTGTCTTTCTAACTCACACCAAATCTCACTTTGTAATTACCTCCTGTCTATCCCACACATCTCCTGAGCATTGAATATCCTTTTGGAGGTGGGTTATTGCACCATGTTGTCCTGGGTGTAACTGTCATGGGTCACTTCAAGGACAACTTGACCCTCCCATTGCTGCACAGAAATGGGACTCTTGGAAGGTAAATCACTGGCTTACACACTCACACTGGCTTTGTCGCACCAACACATACTCTGTTTCATACACACACACACACACTATCTCTCTCTCTCACGTGATCAGAATCTATATGATATCTACTGTCTTCCATATTATAACCCAACCTTACAATTCTCTGAAGCATAAGCGCTGGTCTTTATTCTATCTTGAACATTTCTGGCCACACAATCTGCAACAGAAATCCCAGGCTCTAACACATTCTTTCCCGCCACTTACGCTATTCCTTATGTGATCTGGGGCCTCCATCACCCATTCTTGGTCAATTCTTCTTCTCTCAACCGCGGCCCGTGGCTCAAGCTCTGATCGCTTTGCCTCTTGCCATTCGTAGCACAGTGCAGATACCACTTTTCTCCACTCCCCTAACATGCCTATTACCACCAAACCAGTACAAGCCACGAGCCCTCTCCCTATACAATCTAAACAAAATGCAGCCTTCAACCCTCTTTCCAAAATACATTAGCCAAAATACATTAGGTTGGGACACCAATCCCTCTCTCTCACTCATTGACACCCCACCTCCACCTCCGATCCCAATCCTTACTCTAATTCAAGAAAAAAATTTGATATCCATGAATACCAGCCATCATAACTCCCTTGGACCTCACCTCTGAAAATTCAGGTAATTGTGCTGAGGTCAGCAGACAAAAGCACAATCTTTTTAAGCAGCACCAGTGGAGGATATTGTTTGCTGTGAAGATATGTTCAGCTCTGTAAGGTTAAGATAGAGAGATACTAAATAGTGTGAAGATGTAATGTAATGTCAAATTAGTTCTATATGTATTCAAGGGAGAGTTAGGTATAGCTATTAGGGCTAACGGAATCAAAGGATGTGGGGAGAAAGCAGGAACGGGGTACTGATATTGGATGGTGGTGCTGGCTCGAAGGGCCGAATGGCCTACTCCTGCACCTATTTTCTACGTTTCTATATATCATTCCTGTTCTGCATTCTTCTTGCAGAAATGTCATTATCTGCACATTAATAACTAGACCGATTTGGCACCTGCAGTGATTTAACTCACAAACATCCATACAAACCAGCCAAATATCATGGACCTCCAAAGATACTTCTTACACCCATTAAAGTGGTTCCACAGTGGGCTGGTGCCACAATAATGGAAGTATTATATTAGATAGGTCACTAAAAATGAGGAATGTAAATCTCATGTGTTAAGCATTCATTACTGAATTTCTACAATACACCCATTTACAGTATATTCTCGCAGTTTAATCACCATCCCAGTGTGTAACTCCAGTGTGTGAGCTGAAGTAGCACAAGAAATATCCAGGCTATTGAATGGATAACATTGTTACAATGGGCATCTACTGTTACAGTTGTTCATGTTAGACGTTAGACTTTAGACTTTAGTGATACAACGCAGAAACAGGCCCACCGAGCCCGCGCCGACCATCGATCACCACATACACTAGCACTACACACTAGGGACAATTTACAATTTTACCAAAGCCAATTAACCTACAAACCTGCACAACTTTGGAGTGGTGGAAGAAACTGGAGCACCCGGAGGAAACCCACGCGGTCACTGGGAGAATATACAAACTCCGTACAGACAGCACCAGCAGTCAGGATCGAACCTCTGTAAGGCAGCAGCCCCACTGCTGCACCAACTGGCACCCCAGTTAAATTCAATTTTAGTTCAATATATTTCTGGAGGTTTGATCACACATAGTTCTGGCATGCGCTACTCATGAAATGGAAATGATCCTGACCACGCTACATCCTTTGCTAGCATAGAGAGTTGCCTCATACTATAGCTATCACCCCAGGGAAGGTCATGGGGTCCCTCTGAGCCACAATGAATTTTATTGACAATCCAGTGAGATTTAAGTTAAAAACCTGAAAATGAAGGAAGGAAATTTGATGAATTTGAATTAAATTAGATAAAAGGAGCCAAAGAAATGGAAAGTAAAACAGAATAAAGAAAGGGGAGAAAAGGGAGAAAAGGAAATAAATATATATTTAAAAAATTAGTATTATATAAACTGTGGAGAAATTGTATCATATGTGGGGGAAAGAAAATGCTGTGGTTACAATACTAGTTGTGTAATCCAGAGCCTAGACTAATTCTCAGAGATTTGAATGCAAATCTCTGAGTATATTTGAATTCAAATCTCTGGAATTTGAATTCAAATCTCTGGAATAGTTAAATTGATTGATAAACTATCTCATTGCTCCTCAAAGGATAAATTAGTGCTCCTCTACGTTGAACAAAATACTTGGAAGAAGCAGCGAAAATAGCAAAGACAGAGTACATACACTGGGTAAGGGACTTGGACACTACAGCAAGACTAGATAAGGACACCACCTCAAATCAGTGTCCTCAATAGGGTAGCTGTCAGGCTATATCCCTGTGAGTAAACCAACACTAATGTCATGCGATGAATGATAAAATCATGAGAGGAATAGATCAGGTAGATGCACAGAGTTTCTTGCCCAGAGTAGGTGAAGCGAGGACCAGAGGACATAGGTTTAAGGTGAAGGGAAAAAGATTTAATAGGAATCTGAGGGGTAACTTTTTCACACAAAGGGTGGTGGGTATATGGAACAAGCTGCCAGGGGATGTAGTTGAGGCAGGACCTATAAGAATGTTTAAGAAACACTTAGACAGGTACATGGATAGGACAAGTTTGGAGTGATATGGACCAAACATGGGCAGGTGGGACTAGTGTAGCTGGGACATGTTGGCAGGTGTGGGCAAGTTGGGCTGAAGGGCCTGTCTCCACACTGTATCACTCTATGACTCTATGACTAGAAGGGAGTGTCTTCACCAATCTACCTGTATAGGTGCATGTATCATGACAGCGCTGCAAGGAGTGGCCATGCTTTATCTTGTGGCACTAACCACCGTATTAAATGAATAGACTGTAAATGGACTTTGTTGAAGTACTGGGGGCCAACAGCATCAGCAAAAACATATTCTTCCACAATCTGTAACATCATAGCTCCACATTATCGCTTTATCATTGCATTCAAGTCCATCAACCAGCTCTGGTTGCATTCAATGAGTGGGCGAGACTTAGTCTCCATGAGAACAATACGGGAAGCACTGATGCCCCCATGCAGTTGGTTGCATTGTATTGCAGCTTCACCAGACAGGATGTCAGCTTTAGGTGTGCAGGGTGCTGCTGCAGACCACATGAAGTCTTCCAACTTGCTAACCAGACCACTTACATTTTCATCTATATCATTTATATATACCACAAATAACAGAGGTTCCAGCACTTATCTCTGCGCTACATCTCGAGTCACAATCCTCCATTCAGAAGAACACCTCTGCATCACTACTCTATCTCTTCCACAGTCAAGCCCATTTTAATCCAATTTACCAAGTCTGCGTGGATCCCTTGTAGCTTCATCTTGTGGATCATCACGCAATAAGGCACCTTGCCAAATGCTTTGCTAAAGACCCTGAAAACAACATCCACCGCCTACTCTCATCAATCACCTTTGTCACCTTCTCAAAAAACTCAATCAAGTTGGTAAGACATGAATGACCTCCCTCACTCACGGCAATGCTGACTATCCTTAATATGTCCAGATATTAGTAAATCCTATCTCTAAGAATCTTCTCCAATAATTTCTGTGTCACTGATGCCTGGTTCACCGGATGATAATTTCCTCATTTTTGTTTATTTCCCCTTCTTAAACCAAGATTAAGCCACAAAGATTGTAAAGCATGGCAGGAACATAAATAGCATTACTCACCGGGTCCTCATATCATTCAATACTTGCCTGACTTACCATGGCAAATTTAGTTTGATTTAATAGAACTTTCTTGTCACACATGGAGAGATTGGCGATGAGCTGTGAGATTATTGACAGAGTGCCGTATATTTCTAAGCAATAGGTGGCAATGTGCAACATGATATATTTTGTTTATCACAAATCATTGGCTCCCATTTATACACTGTTTATGGCAAGGGTATCCGACTCCCCTTTACTACGCCATCAAGTTATTTTATTTATCGAGTTTTATTATGCCAAGTCAAGTCAAGTCAAGTTTATTCGTCACATACACATACGAGATGTGCAGTGAAATGAAAAGTGGCAATGCTCGCGGACTTTGTGCAAAAAGACAAACAAACAAACAACCAAACAAACTACAAACTGAATGTAACATATTCTTTTTCATATTAAATATTGTGGGCGGAAGGAAAAAGGGAAAAAAACAGCAGTTTAAAAAAAAAAGCAGTAGAGTGGCACAGTAAAGTAAGTCCCTGGTGAGATAGGAGTTATGGCCTCTGGGAAGAAGCTTCTTCCCAACCTCTCTGTTCTCACAGCATGGCAACGGAGGCGTTCTTGAATGAATGCTTTCTTCTCGTGTAGATGCTCCGACAACGCAGAAAGGAAACTCCCGGAGTTATCGAATCATAGAGTAAAATAACACAGAAACAGTTCTCCATACATCACGCCCATGCTGATATCATGTTCACGCTGCCTCAGCAGGGTCACCAGCACAATCAAGGACAAGTCTCACCGCTCTCCCATCAGGCAAGAGGTACAGAAGTGTGAAAACGCATACTTCAAGATTTAGGGGCAGTTTCTTCCCAGCTGTCATCAGACAACTGAACCATCCTATCAACAATTAGACAACAGCACATTGAACTGGCCACAGCGCCTGGAGGGCGTTACATAACCTCTGCTGCCTCAAACGCAAGAAGAAGAACAATTAAAGAGTGGTCCTGAGCAACCATCTACGTACCTCATTGGAGACCCCTGGACTATCTTTAATTGGACCTTATAGGGCTTTATCTTGCACTGAACATTGTTCCCTTTATCCTGTATCTGTACACTGTGGGACAGGCAGCATCTTTGGAGAGAAGGAATGGGTCACCCATTCCATTTCTCCAGAGATGCTGCCTGTCCTGCTGAGTTACTCCAGCATTTTGTGTCTATCTTCGGTTTAAACCAGCATCTGCAGTTCCTTCTTACACTGTGAACGGTTCAATTGTAATCATGTATAGATTTTCAGCTGAGTGGATAGCACGCAACAAAAAGCTTTTCACTGTACCTCAGTACACGTGACAATAAGCTAAACTAACTATCAGCACTCATTTACATTAATCTTACACTGATTCAATTTTATTGTGTCCCTATTCTCCTCAACTTCCACTGAACTGCCACAGATTCTACCGTTCATCCGCACACTAGCGGCAATTTCCAGTTGTCAATGAACCTACCAAGCAGTCCGCTGCTATCTAATGTACAGCATTCAATGTTCGCAATGTGGCCTGCTGCACATTGGAAAAGCCCGTACATTGAAGATAAAGAAGCATGAAGTCCCACACCATCAGGTTCAGGAGCAGTGCCTCTCTTTTAACTTTCAGTTTCTTGAACCAACCTACACAATCCCGAAGAAGGATTTTGGCCCGAAGCGTTGCTTATTTCCTTCGCTCCATAGATGCTGCTGCACCCGCTGAGTTTCTCCAGCATTTTTGTGTACCTTCGATTTTCCAGCATCTGTAGTTCCTTCTTATACACAATCCTAACCCTGCTTTGACAAAGGAACATTATGACCCATCTCTTGCACTACCATGGACTTGGTTTCTTTCCTATTTATGTTTTTGCACTAATGTCTTGTTTTTATGCACTGTCTTCTTTTGTTTAGGAATGTTATGAATAATTTATGTATAATTTGTTTCTCTGTGTTTGCCTGAGTCTGTGCCTGTGAAGCTGCTGCAAGCAAGAAGTTTTCAGTGTACGTAGCTCACGGCACTTGTGCAGATGGCAATAAACTCACTGACTCCACTGTTTTCAGTCGTTCTGACCACGACTGACTGTTTTATTTTCAACCGCTGTGATGAGGCAAGGGTTAAAACTCATCTGCCGAATGGCTGCTCCCTCAATCATGACTTTAATCTGCTCCTCTAAAGAACCGTATGCATTCTGTGACAGGCTTTAATGCTTAAATTGTTATTGTCTGAGCAAAAATTAATCTGCCCTACTGGCATGAAGTTCACCTACGATCCAGCCCCTGCTAAGACTTTAATGTCATGGGAAAGAGATTTTCACAAATTAGCCAAAATTTCTGTTTGACATCCCTGAGTAGCTCCTCATCCACGCAGTCATGCTGAAACTATCTGCACAAGGCTGACTGACTGACCGTTGCACATGCTACTTAGAATTAGGAAGTGTCTGGGGGGCAAATGAACTTAACCCAAACCCTGCCAAGGTCTTGTTACTTTTGTTTTCTCTCGAACTTTGCAAGGTTTCGGATTGAGCCGTCAGGAAAAAAAAAGTTTCCTGCCATTTTGGATGTTTTCCTGATCAGAGAGCAGCTTGAACTTGGAGGTGAATGGATTCTGATGTAAAGTGGGATTGGTAATAAAATACCAGGGAAATAAGATGTAATATGAGGGTAGACACAAAATGCTGGAGTAACTCAGCGGGACAGGCAGCACCTCTGGTGACAAGGAATGAGTGAGGTTTCTGGTCGAGACGTCACCCATTCGTTCTCTCCAGAGATGCTGCCCGTCCCGCTGAGTTACTCCAGCATTTTGTGTCTACCTTTGATTGAAACCAGCATCTGCAGTTCTTTCCTACACATGTAATATGAAGGGGTAGGTCTGAAGATCTTGAATCTCAAACTACAGAACAAGAGCACTCAGTTCAGCTCATTTCACTCGGCTGGGAAGGGCTTTCAAATGAGTATTTGCTCTGTTACTGTAGTCTATAGTTTCTCTGCTCTGTCTCTGCAGTCTTGGAATTCACCAGCTCCTCCCAGTTGTCTGTTGATGAATCCAGAAATGCAGGGGAGCTCGCACTGAATTATGACTTCCCCTCAGATGTTAAGTAAGCCACCCAGCCTGCAGTCCTGGATTCCACACAGGTTGCAGCAGCCACTTCATGAAGGCTAACACAATATTTTATCGAGACACAAAATGCTTCAGTAACTCAAACAGGACAGGCAGCATCTCTGGAGTGAAGGAGTAGAAATCTATCCAGAGATGCTGCCTGTCCCGCTGAGTTGCTCCAGCCTTTTGTGCCTATCTTCGGTGTAAACCAGCATCTGCAATTCCTTCCAACACAATTTTGAATCTGTCAAGTATCAAACAAGTGGGAGAAGTTGTCCAGTGTCCAACCAAACACTCCACTGCTTACGCCAATCGACTGCATCATTTATTTGAATTTACCCACCTGACGTCCCATCCAAACAATGCAGTGTGCAAACAATTAATGGGTCTAATCAGTGGTCAAGGCCACTACTGGAGTGATTCTCAGTCTGGTCACTCCCTCTTCTCCCCTCTCCCAGCAGGCAAGAGGTACAGAAGTGTGAAAACGCTCAGCTCCAGATTCAGGGGCAGTTTCTTCCCAGCTGTTATCAGGCAACTGAACCATCCTATCACCAACTAGAGAGCAGTCCTGAGCTACTATCTACCTCATTGGAGATCCATGGACTATCTTTAATCAAACTATACTGGACTTAATCTTGCACTAAAAATTATTCCTTTTATCATGTATCTGTACAATGTGGATGGCTCAATTGTAATCATGTACAGTCTTTTTCGCTGACTGGTTAGCACGCAACAAATGTTTTTCACTGTACCTCAGTACATGTGACAATAAACTGCACTAACTATGGGTCAGCATTTGCCATCTGGTAATATACCAAGCAACTTTTGGTCTGAGAATATCATGTCCTACCATTTGCAGCCTTAAGGGTAGACAATGCATTACATGGAATAAATGCTCTCCAAGCTGATATGATCTCGGCCTATATGATAGGGACCCACATGAGTGATCCTTTCCTGGCATATCTGATAACCCTCATCCCTCATACCCCTGGAAACTCCTTTAGTCCATCACTGGACCATCCCTTCACCAAGGACAGTATCTGAAGTCTCTTGTATCGCCAGAATGTTCTAACACCCCATTTGGTTCAACAGAGTCCTTCCAGAAAGCAAATTCTATTGCCCTTACTCAATTTATCCATTGTCTGACCAACCAATATTGTTAATACTTACATCACAGGGAATTAGTAATCCAGCTATCCAGCAAATTTCATATCCTGTGAATGATATTATTACATGTATCCATGTTAATAGTATTTTGCTGCTGTATACTGAAAATAATTTCAATACCACAATACTATATATTTCTAGTCCAATAAAGGAAAGAAAGTCAAAAGAAACAAAGTGCTGGAGTAACTCAGTGGGTCAGGCAGCATCTCTGGACGACATGGATAGGTGACGTTGCAGGTCGGGTCCCTTCTTCAGAATAATAGATGACATTTCGACTCAGGAGCTACGCAGCTTGATTTTATTAAACCTCCCAAGATACATCTGAATTTTCATACTATCGGAAGATTGTTATAAAATGTACAATCTGAGTTGAAACTTCCCTTGACCCAGCCTACATGGTGCTTATGGTGGCTAACCTAATATTGGCTGTGGTGACCTACTGCCAGTACATTAGGTAGTGTCAATAGTAGCATTGGTAGCACTGTGAACCTCCCTATGATAGGGACCCATGTGAGTGATCTCGTGGGATACTGCATGGGATATTATTTTCCCAAACAGCAGTAACTGAAGAGTTACACCGACAAACTACATTGAGATTCAGATTCTACACTGAGATTCTGAAGGTTACAGTGAAATACTGAGCTCTAAGATGAGTATCAAACTCTACTATGAGACCCTGTATACTCCTATGAAACTCAGAACTGTAGATTGTGTTTCTGATTGTGAATGTGAGTCTCTCAAAATGGCAGTGAGATACTAAACAGAACCTTGATATTCTAAATGCAACGATGAAACTCTGGAATGAAGAAATTCTGCAGTTAAATGTTGAATGTTGAAGTGAAAGCGACGTCACGATTCTGAACTCTGCTGTCAGATTCTGATTGCTATAATGAGGGTTTCATACTGAGATTCACATGTGTATTTGAATACAGGAATAAGTCTTATTGCCATTGTATAAACCTTTAGTGAGATGACACCTAGAGTATCAAGTACAGTCTTGGTTTCCCTACTTAAGAAAGGATCTATTTGCTCACAGAGGGAGTGCATCAAAGATTCACTGAACCAGTCGTTTCACGAAATTAAGGTTTGCCAGGAATTGTGTAGACTGGGGTAGAACTGTATAGGATTGAAAATAATGGCAGGCGATCTTGTCATAACATGCAAAATTCATGAAAGACTTGACGGTCTAGATAAAAAGAAGATGTTTCCCCTGGCTAAAGAGTCTGAGACCAGAGAGCTTAGTTTCATAATAAGCAATGTACTGGTTGGGACTAAGCTGAGAGGAAACTACTTCACTCCGACAGCAATGAAGGGAAGTCATTATATTCAATCAAATGACAGATCAATAGATTTCTGATCATTAACTTAATCAGGAACGAGTGGAATAGTACTGAAGAATGCTGAGGTAGAAGATCAGCCATGATGTTGAGGATTGGAGTTGGCTTTAAGGGCTTGGGGGCCTATGCCTACTCCTGTTTCTTGTGTTCTATAGTGAAATTGAACTTTACTATGAGATTCTGAATACAATGATAAGCCTGTGAACTCTGCAGTGAGATTGTGAGTAAGTAAGATGCTAACTATAGTGACGATTAAGGTTCAAATACTAGTATTGTAGAGGCTCTGTATAGTACACTGAGTGTCTGGATGTGAATGCACACAACTTCGGGCTGGAGGTGTGTAACCAGTTGTGTTCCACAGGGATCTGTGCTGGGACCACTGCTGTTTGGCAGATAAATGTCTCGGACATAAACATTGGCATCCAAGGTTAGTAACTTTGCAAAAGACACCAAGATTGCTGGGGTCACGGACTGAGAGGAAGGCTCTCCAAGAAAAAGCGGGATATAGTTCAACTACATAAATGGGTGGAGAGATGGCAGAAGGAGTTTAAACAGAGCAAATGCAAGTTGTTGCACTTTGGGAGGTCAAATGTAAGGGGATAATATACAATTAATGGCATAACACCAATGATGTACAGAGGGATCTTGGAGTCCAAGTCCATAATTCCATGAAAGTAGCAACACATTGATATAGTAGTAAGGAAGGCCTATGTTACACCTGCTTTTACAGGCCGGGGCAATGAGTGTAAGAGTCAGGAAGTCATGATGTAGCTTTATAGGACTTCGGTTTGATCGCATTTGGAATATTGCATGCAGTTCTGGACACCCCTTTACAGAAGGATGTGGAGGCTTTGGAAAGGGTGCAGAGGAGGTTTATCTGATTGATGCCTGAATTAGGTAGATATTAGCTACTGGGAGAGATTGGACAGACTTTGATTGTTTTCTCTGGAATGCTGGGTGTTGCAGGGAGACCTGATAGATGTATATACAATGAGGAGAAGCATAGATAGGGTAAAATCAGAACATTGTTTCCAGAATGGAAAAAAATCAAATATTAGAGGGAATAGCTGTAAGGTGAAACGAGGAAAGTTTAAACAGGGTGTGCAGGGCAAGTTTTTTACACATTTAAGTGACTTTAGGGTAAGCAGAGGAATATGCAGGGTATGGAGGGATATGGATTATGTGCAGACAACCAAGAGTTGGTCCTGGCATCATGTTCGGCACAGACAATGTGGGCCAGAGGGTCTATTCTTGTGCTGTACTGTTCTATGCTCTCGGCTTTATGTTCTATATTCGTCAAAGATGCACTATGATGAAGTTGCACTTCTTGCATTCTTATACATGATTGAGTAAGAAAGCCAATGACCTCCTTTTCAACTTCCTATTTGGTAACCTTCACATGACACCAAGATAATACATGCAATCAAGTGACTGCAATGAGTCTGGGCCTATAACGATATGGAATCCAGCATTTCCACACTACAGCAGGTCTGAACAGCACAGTGAGGTTTTGAATAGTACAATAAGACAAAGAATGACATAGTGAGTCTCCAAACTGAACACTGAGATCCTAAACACTATTCCAACCCTTGCAGTGAATCTGCAGCACTAGCTCCTGCTGTGAATTTTGAACATTGCTAGAAGACTGAACACTACAATTAGATACCAAATGCTACAGTGAAATCTTGATTACATTGAGTTATTCAACCTTATCGTAGGACTGAACTCTACAGTGAGATTCCGAATAGTACAGTGAGATTTACAAAATTCTTAAGGGGTTGGACAGGCTAGATGCAGGAAGATTATTCCCGATGTTGGGGAAGTCCAGAATTAGGGGTCACAGTTTAAGGATAAGAGGGAAGTCCTTTAGGACCGAGATGAGAAAATCATTTTTTACACAGAGAGTGGTGAATCTGTGGAATTCTCTGCCACAGAAGGTAGTTGAGGCCAGTTCATTGGCTATGTTTAAGAGGGAGTTAGATGTGGCCCTTGTGGCTAAAGGGATCAGGAGGTATGGAGAGAAGGCAGGGATGGGATACTGAGTTGGATGATCAGCCAAGATCATATTGAATGGCGGTGCAGGCTCGAAGGGCCGAATGGCCTATTCCTGCACCTATTTTCTATGTTTCTATTGAACGCTACAGAGGTTTTGAATACCACGCTGAGACTCTGAAGTCAGACTGCACAACTCAAGCAACTGCACCTGAGTGGAGTTTCACTTCCTACATTCTTTTAGGAAAACAAAGAATTGAAGCTGAATGCCACTTTTTGAGCTTCCTATTTATTAACCTCCGCGTGATACTAAGTTCACACCGCAAAGTGTTAGGATCTGCACTGACCTAATAGAAAATCAGCAAAAATGACAAAAAAAAACTAAAATAAATGCAGAGTCATCCCGCCTGCTGTCTGCTCTCAGTTCAACTCTCGTGGTCTGTTCTTTAGGAGAGGCGTCCGATTGTCACCTACCCACAAGTCGATCGAAACTGCTCCAACTCCACAGTTCAATGCTTAACTCTCACTTTATTTGCTCTTGCGGTCCTTATAAGCACAATGACCCTGCAGCAAATTTTGGGGTTGAAAAGAATAATACAAGTAATAGTCACAGATTAATGACAAGTTATACAGGTATCTGGATGAATTATGCAGAGAAGTGGAAATAATCACAGACGATACATGCCAACGCAAACAAGAGCATTTCTTTCACTATGGAAAGGACAAAATAGACCAATGCACAAATTCATAGTTTACTTTTTCATCGAAAAGAATCTTTGGATAACCAATCTCTTCATTTATAGAGAAATATGAAGATTAGCTGGTGAGGAGCTGTGCATATTAGCCGCATTAATCCCAGACTTTCATCGTTATGCTCAGTGACTGATCTCAAAAGTCACTTGGGAAGCTCCAACTTCTCATTGCAATGGATGGAACTTAAGCTTAAGGATAGAGGGGAAATCCTTTAGGACCGAGATGAGGAAAACATTTTTCACACAGAGAGTGGTGAATCTCTGGAACTCTCTGCCACAGAAGGTAGTTGAGGTAAGTTCATTGGCTATATTTAAGAGGGAGTTAGATGTGGCCCTTGTGGCTAAAGAGATCAGGGGGTATGGAGAGAAGGCAGGTACGGGATACTGAGTTGGATGATCAGCCATGATCATATTGAATGACGGTGCAGGCTCGAAGGGCCGAATGGCCTACTCCTGCTATTTTCTATGTTTCTATGTTTCTAACACTCAAAGATGTAGTTTTCATGCAGAACTTCAACCTCAGTTGGTGGACTAGGCTGTTTTCATTGATGTTCACAACAGCAAGTCAGGTAAGGATTGCCCTTTGAGCTTTCACATAAGCAACACTGCATCCTCCTGCTACAGTCCACGTTTACAAATGGGACCCACACTGTTACTTTTAGCACTTAGTATACATCAGCATTGCAAGAACAGCAGCAAGCATTTGTGGCATCCTTATTGACTACAATCCTATGTGGCCTCCATGCATTGGTGCATTACTTCAGCCCCAGACTTGTTTCCTCTGATTATTTTGATAGGCTTTGCTACAAGTTACGGAGTGCTTGTAAAAAAACCGCCTCTAGGTGTGCAGGCCTGTGCAGTACTAAACAGTGCCTTAAGCTGTGGTTGGTATTAGATTCCAAAGTGC
Source organism: Amblyraja radiata (assembly GCF_010909765.2). NCBI lineage: Eukaryota > Metazoa > Chordata > Chondrichthyes > Rajiformes > Rajidae > Amblyraja > Amblyraja radiata. Next base: position 12,429,173 of record NC_045971.1, on the reverse strand, counting down.
CTCGCTCTTGAACGAAACACCCTCTAGGCCACCTTGAGACAATTTGCAAGACAAATGCCAGTTAATAAATAGGTAACTGCTTTTTTAATGATGGATTTCTGTGGATCTGCAATGTATATTAAAGCATTTTTCTTTGTATGGATATACCATGATCATTCATGGAACAAGATCTGTGGATCTTATCAAAATTGCTTCCTAAAACAATCTCTATTACTATATGAAGAATGGGATCAGAAAATGGAGATAATATCAAAATCTACTAGTACTACCAAATTGGGGGAATGTGGTCTTGAACAGGATAATAAATGTAACTTAATACTGGAGTGTTAAATAGAATAGAGAAGTGAGGTGTTGCTGATGCTTTGCTTTGTCGCTTAGTAAAGGTGGTTTTGCTAGTTATGACCATTAAAAGGAGAAAGCAAATCCTTGGTGTGTAGATGTGTCGAAAAGAAAGGCTAGGAAGTAAGACTCAAATTTTACAAGACCCTCTTGAGGTCACAACTGAGGTACCAGGTTTTGCAGCCATTCACAGGATGAATATGAAAACAATGATAAATGACGACTGCACAAATAGATGTCAATGAAGGTTGAAATTATCTGTAGCGATTGAAGATGTTCTGTTCAAGCTTTCTTATATGAAACTGAGTAGGTTTAATGTTGACCTTTTGAAGGTTTTTAGGATATCTGAGGCTTACAATAATCGAAATAGAGTTAATATTTTATATTAGAAAAATTTAAATAAACACTGTTAGAAGCACTAGTTTGCTCCCTGGATGGTCAGAAAGTGGTCTTCTCTGTTAGCTATCAATTGTCAGAACAGGCAGGAACCAAAGTGTGGAACTAAATCTGGAATGACATCAGTGAACCAGTGCATGACTAGAGGGAGTGTAATATTGATGAACCAGTGTGGGATTAGATTATTGGGCCAGTTTGTCTTCTACGACATTCGACAGTGGTCGTTTTAGTGGTCATCTTTGCAATGCACTCTGGTGGAATTATAACTCAAGCTGTTAGTTCAGTTGAGTAGTCATGAAACTCCATACTTTCTGTCAGTTAAGTCCGATGAAGGAGAAACGCCATTCACAACCCCGGGAATCTCATTTCTCTACCTTGCCAATTTGGTTTGAGAACATGTCCATAGAACATGTCCACAGGAATGGCCCACAATGTGTGTCAAACACGATGCCAAGACAAACTGATCTCGTCTGCGTGTGCATGATCCATAACCCTCTATTTTCTGCACTTCCATGTGCCTATATAAAAGCCTGTTAGACGCCACTATCGTATCTACCTCCACCACCATCGCTAGAATACATTCCAGTCTCCCACTACCCTCTGTGTAAAAAACTTGCCCCGCACATCCCCATTAAACATTTTCACTCACCTTATAGCTATGCCCTCTACTATTGAACATTTCTACCCTGGAAAAAGGTTCTGACTCTACTCTATCTATGTCTCCCATAATTTGATATACTTCCTTGAAGTCTCCCCTGAACTTCTGACATTCCAGAGCAAGCAACCCATGTTTATCCAACTACTCCCCGTAGCTGACACCTTCTAACCCAGGCAGCATTTTGGTAAACCTCCTCTGCACTTTCTCCAAAGCCTCCATATCGTTCCTGCAATGGGGCAACCAGAACTGCACATAATACTACAAATAAATAATGTCCATGGCGAAGTTGAAAGAGTTAAGAGAATTAGATAGATAATGCAGTGAAGACGTAAATTCCAAAGAGGTGCGGTGGATTTCTCCAGTTACCTCAGACAAATTCTGTGGTCCATGCCTAGCCCCTAATTATGTGATCACTTCCCCATTCACGAGAAACGTGGCCTGATTTTCAGCTAGATAGTGGCTGGACTATGTTTTCATTCATCTGCATTCCTTGGTTCAGTAATGTTGCCAAACAGAAAGCTACTGAAATCATATTTCAGATTTTCAGTTCACCTTAACTTGAACTTTTTGTTCAGGAATAGAGTCCAGATGTGGTTTACCCTTGTGCATGGAGAAATGCTTTCTCACCACGAGCCTGAATATTCTAGTGTGATCTGAGGTCTATTCTGGAACTCCGCACCCGATAAAGGTCTCTGTTCCTCTCGACGTTTTAGAGATCTCAAACACCTTAATTAAATCATCTCTTAATCTTCTGTAAATAAAGGAAATACATGCCCAGCATAGTCCACATGAATTAGCTTGGTTAACACCAATCCGACGAGTTTAGGCTTTGACTTTCAACTGGCTTCATAATGGAATTGAACCATTTCTCAATCTTGTCATCTCGCAGAAGAAATGGCCAGACTATCGCGATTGTAAAATAGGAAGCGTTGTTCTAAAGGCTAGAACTACTCACCTCTCCCCACCCCTATTTGGGTCTTCGCAGGTCACACACAATCAGTGAAATCACTGGTCAATTCACTGAGGGAGAAGCAGCCATGGTGCCTGACAGTTTCACATGTTGGGGATAGACACAAATACTGGAGTAAATGGAACATCTCTGAAGAGAAGGAATAGGTGACATTTCGGATCGAGATTCATGTTGGTTTCTCTGTTGGTGTGTTCGCATTTGGACAAAAGTGTAAAAAAACTTGTCAGTTCAGGTACATTATAGTTCGATTTGCACTTCATTGAAGTAGGCAAAAATACATCAATTTTGTTTTCTACACATCTCGTGTGGGAGATCACTGCACTGCCATTTCGTCTCAAACTGTTCTCATCTTAATTGATTTCTTTAATATATTGTGACCTGGAGGCATTAGCTAGACCTTTTGAAGTGTAGTATAGTTAGTTATTCAGTCTCTGTTTTTTAGCATCAGCTGTCTGCTTGGTGTTTGAAGTAAATTGGTCACAGACAGCTAGAGATGGTTGACTTCTCTTTAAATGTACACTTCTGTTTCTTGCCATAGCAACCACATTGTAAACGCGATTAACTGCAGTGTGCTGTCTTCATCATTAGTTAATCACCAGAAAGAAGTGAGGAGGTCAATCACTGGTCAAATGTCCATTCACTAGAAGGTTTATAGTTAAGACACTCTAGTTCTAGTAGTCACAATAATCATTCCTTTCTTATACCTTAGCTTTAGTTACCGTAGAAACTGCAATTCTTCACTTTGCAGCATTTGCATGGCAGAGATAAAGAGGAACAGAACTGAAAAAATGAATCTTCTCATTTATGGAATTTAATCTGCAATACAAGTTTGTATCAAACTTGTTTAATGCGTTTAATACATCTGTAATAAGTTTCCCTTATAAAGGCTTCATATGCATTTATTCACTTACCTCCCCCTACTGAATAATTTTATTTTATTGGATTAATGTTACATCTGAGACTTCATTGGGACAGGAGAGTGATGAAGTGATGTTTGGGAGTTAGGAGGGATTTTGACAGATTTCTATTACTGAATGTTAATTTATTTTTGCCAGTGACATTTCATACCAAGACACAAGTATACTTTTCTTGACCCAATAAAAGTAACAATTAGCATTATTAATAATGATACTAATATGAATTTACTTAAAAATTAGCGAAACCCCCCCCCCCCCCCCCATCCCTCAACATGAGGTGCAGTGGCATTACTTTGACAAGCAAGGCGCATGGCCATGTTACACCAGCCATTTTTCACAAGTGTGTCCAGTTTACGGATGATGGTTATAGGGAAGACATTGGTCAAGATGCCAAAATGTTTACTATTTCCCTGAATTGCCAGATCATTGAAAATTATTTTGGGCTTAATATATCACTCAAATCACCATATTTGTTAGATAGGTTAGCTTTGTTAAGTAGAGCTCTGAAGAACAATACTGATTGAGTTGGGTCTGGTAACATCAAACCTGTGTCAGATCCTTTCCAGAAAAGCATTATGAAAATTGCACATTGCTACTGGGCATTTTTTGATGTTAGGAGATTTTAGGAGATTATTGCCTTCCCTTTAGATCATAACAGAAACCAGACCATGTAGTAAGGAGGAATAAGCATCTAAAATGAGTTTAAAATAATCACTGTTTGGCCTCCTTGGAACTTATGTTCTGTGTACAGGTCTACACCATGGCATCAGCAATGGCTGCAGTAGCTGTCTATCTCAACTCATTTGATAACCCTGTCTCCTTTGAGTACAAAAATATGGGTTTCAAGTTCAATTCGGATTTAGACTCAAAAACAAATAAACCTGATCATTAGAGCCACCAGAAACTGCAGATGCTGGAGTCATAAGTTGAAAACAAACTGGTGGAGGTACTCAGTGGGCCAGGCAATATCTGTATAAGGAATTGGACCATGGACGGAAGTGGAGGTCCATTTCCCTCCACAGATGCTTCCTGCTTGCAGAGTTCCTCCATCAGCTTCTTTCTTTTACAGAAGCATTAACTTTGCTTCTCCATCCAATGTTGCTGCTTGATCTGCTGTGTATTTCTCAGCACCCTCAGTTTTTATTTCAGATTATCCACATCTGCAATTGTTTTGATTTTCAGTGAAGAACATAATTTGGACTGATACTTCAGTATGTTTCTGAGACAGAATTGCCCGTCTGGCAATGGTAGAAACAGCAGTTCTGAATAAGAACCACTGCTTCCCAAAGTGTGTCTGAATTGTAGTGTAAAAACTTGGAGTGGTTGGTCCAATATGTGACTGAGCACCTTGCATTTCTTATGAATGATCAGGCATCATAGGTGTAGAGATGTCCAAGTGAAGTATAAACATTGGAGAGGTCCAGCGCACATTCCAACCCCGCTTTTGGCCTTACATAGGAGGGAGAAAAGGCTGCTGGGACTCCTGGTCCTGAAGATTGAATGGCCAGATTCAGTGGCGGACTTCCTGAAATAAACTCAAATGGGGGCCAGCTTTTTTACTGAGACACATTCCTCATATTATTTCTGAAAGATCAATGTGGTTTCCCAATCTGCAACCGTGGTAACAGATGTTCAATTTTTGTCATTTGGCATTTGATGCTTTGTAAGTGTTTGCATTGAAATAAAGGCACAATGAAAGTAAAGAAAGACTAATTGTATTGTATTTCCTGTATATATTTTACGAATAATGTTTACTTTTGAAATGTTTTAAAATCTGTTCAGTGAGGTTATTCTACTTGCCCTGAAGGCTGCATGCTTAGGACTTTCACATTATAATACAATGATCCAATTTCGCAATGCAGTATTGTGCCAATTTTACACTTCAAGTCAACAATGTAGTACTTAAAAACACATGTGCTGTGTTATTTTGCCTCTTTTTAAATGAGATATTAAACAAGTCGTTGCCTGCCTTTTCAGGTGCATGTAAAGGATCTTATAGCATTATTTTAAGGAGGAGCTGTGTTCCCTCAACCAACTTCTTTCAAGCAAGGCCATTAGTTATTGCTATTTAGAGTCATATAGCGTGGAAATAGGCCCTTCGACCCAACTTGCCCACATGGACCAATGTGCTCCATTCACATTAGTCCCACTTTTCTGTGTTTGGTCCATATCCCCCTAAACCTATCCTATTCAATTACCTGTCTAAATGTTTCTTAAATGTTGTAATAGTACATGGGAGTTTGTGGGAATGTCTGGGAGTTTTCTGACAGCCACCACTCCTACATTACAATTATTTCATCACTTCAAAATATTGTGTTATCCATGAAGCATTGGGGAATCCTAATATCATGAAAGATACTTTATAAATCCAAATTCTTTCTTTCTAATATTCACAGATAAAAGCATCTCCATTCCACCTCCATCAATGTATTCAATGTGCTTATGTTATCTATTGAGTACTGGTTACAAACCTGTGATTCTGGTGCAACTATTGTTCTGTTTTGGAAGATGTGACAATTAAAAATACTTGACTCTTGAATCTTGAAATAAGTTACACAAATGCTAAGAGTTAAGACACAGTAACAAATGTCGTTCAAAGTTGTCGTAAAAACACCATTTTATTGATATCAATACCACCAGAAAGCTGAGAAACATTAGTGCAACGTTCTATATATTGTTCTATAAACCTGCTTTTCAACCATCATGAAAAAAGTATAAATAACAACATATAAAAAGCAGAGAGAATACACATTAACCACATGATTAACGTGCCTTCACTGCCCAAATTGATCCAAAAGGATTTTCTCTTTGTGATATATAAAGATGATAAATAACTTAAATACACTAAGATTTTATTTACCTACAGGCTGTACACATGAGGTAGAAAAATAATTTTACTTTCCCTTAGAACATCAACAGATAAATTAATAAAGCATAGGGGTCTGTTGTTCTTTATTGGTCATTTATTTTTTGTCAATTAAGCCCATCAAATAAGTCACAGTGCATCACTGAACTGCTTGTCATAGGATTTACAAGGAGATAGAGAAAGGAGCATTTCTTATAAAATGCGTTACTTTTCATGACTCCTTAATAATGGAGCTCCAAGTGTAAGTTACCCGAACGTTTCATTGCTTTCCCCTGTGATTCAAGGTTGTTCTGTTTTATAGCATAGGATTGCTAACTCTCAAACTAGTATGCTTGAATTGTACAGTGTCAGTGATCCACTGTGACCTATGGTATTCTAATTATTGATTATTTTAATTGGCAATAAATCAACTGGGTTTTTTTAAGCATTAGGGGGTGACTTTCCTTTCTGGACTGCGTTTAGTACACACATTAATGTGTGAGTTTATGATCAATTCCAGTCCACGTCACTATTCTTGTCTTGAGTTGAGGATATTACACAAATGGAAGGCATTTTTGCAGTGATTGTACTGAACTGATTCGAAAATATATTTTAAATAGGTTGAATGTTGCATTAAAATAACAGAAAGATTATTTTTATTTGTCAAGCTAAAAATGATACAGAAAATTAAATGAAACCCTAGATATTGCTAATCATAAGAAAAATGTAATGAGCTTTGCTTAGCAAAGTGCGGAAATATCCCCTATACAGAAAGAAAAGTTAAACTCTAATGTCACTTGAGAAGCACTATGTTTTTTTTTTGTGTAAAACAGTGGGGGGGGACAGAATTTGGTAAACCTTCAGCCCTGTGTACCGCAGCCATGTTTTACATAAATGCTTTACCGTTACAATTCAACTAACAAGTCAACAACATAAATTAAACAAACCCTCCATATTGCCTGTCATCATGAAAGCGTCCCAACATGGACAGAACTCAAAGCTGCTCCGCTATATAATAGTCACAAACATCTCTGTCATTTTGGAGCATATCTCAGGAATCGTTTTACTAAATATCCATTTATATACAGCTTTTAAGGAAACATAATTTGGAAAGATAGTGGAAATTGATTGGAATAAGCATGAGTATTTAAAGTCTGACTACTGAGCCAATACAATTGCATCTCTTAAAAATGATTTTGAAAAATATATGATATTGTAAAAAAATCTAAAATAGTTTGGAGAAAGAATGTGGAAATAGAATTAGAAAATGATTTAAATGAGCCAATGCCAACAAAAACAATGAGAAGTGGGAATGTCCTTCCACTGCAATCTGATATTGAGGAGTTTTGAAGGAAACATACTTATAGTTCAGGCCTTTGGCTTACTCTTGGGGAATTCTTAGGGATATCGCCTGAAATTATCAACATATGGCCAATGAAGCATCAAAGATGACCTTTTTCTCATTCCCATTGGGATTCATTATAGAGTGGATTTATTCTTGTTAAATACTTTAACATTGCATTGATCAAGTAGCTGTACAAACCGAGGATCAGCACAGATCTGGGAAGCCATTTGGCCTAACTCTCCAGGATTAAAAAACCTGGCCTAAATATTGTTCAATCAATCTCAAGCTGTTACCTACTCTTCAAAGGCCAGGGATAATTTCATCAACCACAGCATTGCTTCTGCCATCTTCCCAATGTCATCCTTTCACCATATTTAACCTATTGTCTTTGGCCCCGCTAAGTTATAAAGTGCTACTATACCCCCAATAAATGCATTACCAAAATATAACACCTGGATCTAGTGTTCATTATACATAGTTGAAGTTAACCAGCATGATGGGTTCATATTTTAATCTCATGGTTACCGTTGATTGAATTACAATGATCTGCAGTGAACTCCTGATGGTATCAAAGGGAAGCAAATGCGTGCACAATGTCAACCCAGATCTCCAAGTACTGCTAGACCATTAGGGTTAGTGGGAAACACGTTGACTTAATTGAGATCATATAAGCCTTCTGCTTTTAATCTGCAAAAGAAATTCCAATATTGTGGATTGTATTAGATTCTTCTAATTTTTCTTCCCCTAAAACAATGGTAAAGAATCTAGGCCAGTCATCAGCTCCCTTCATGAAGTTCTACCAAACAGTTATGCCAAAGCTGAAGTGTATTTTAACACCAGCTACAGGCCTCAGTTCGATTACCCTTACTACCCCCATTCTAACAAAAATACTATAACATTTTTCAAATTTCTGCTGTTTGAGGGGCACAGTTCCAAATTTATATTTGAGCAAAGAAATGAATGAGAACAATGGATTTTTAAATTCGTTTTGAAAGATTTATTTTGCAGATATCCAGAGATCCCTAGAAGAGCATATATGAATTGTGATCTCTCGGGGCTGACTGAGGAAACACTCTCGGAATAACCATAAATGGTGGAAACCCTCAGCAAGGTCGGGCAGCATCTGTGGAAAGGGAAACAGAGTCCACATTTCAAGCAGAATATCCTTCTTCAGAAACGTCAGTTCTGCCAACGGATCTTCAACTGGAAACGTTGACTCTGTTTCTTCCTCCACAGCACTCACAGATGCTGAAGATAGACACAAAATGCTGGAGTAACTCAGCGGGGCAGGCAGCATCACTGGACAGAAGAAATGAGATGCTGCCTGTTCCGCTGAGTTAGCCCGGAATTTTGTGCCTATCCTTGGTTTAAACCAGCATCTGCAATTCCTTCCTCCACATACACACACAGATGCTGCCTGAATTTCTGAGTGTGCCCAACATCTTCGGGATTGTTTTAGATTTATTTTTAATTTTCATTTCTGTTTTTTTAAAGCTAGTTTTATTTTGTTTTCCGCTTCATAACTCTCTGACATGGTGGATAATGTTAGACTCAGCTACCTCTCTCCAAATGTGACGGTAGTGCCTCTTGCACCACAGTTAATAACTATAATAGGTTGATGTACCTAAGACTGCTTAGCAACTGAAATAACCATGTGAAGATTATAACTACTGCTGCATTTGTCAGTAGATCGATGCACAAAATATTTTTTCATATTCTATACACCTCTGCTGCATGCCAGGTAGATATTTAAGTAAAAGTACACCTTGATGCAATTTTTTGCAAAGTTACCATTAGTATTTTTATCCAACATAAGTTCCCAAAATAGGGCCGTTAGTAGAAATGCACCTATTCCAGTTATGATTAAAAAATAAACTTTTTTACAGTAGTCCATAAAACTTGCAGAATAAAGATCAATAATTATAAACATGCACCAATTACATATTAAATAACATACATTAATTGTCAGTAATGCAGCAATCTTGTTCATATATGATTAGCTTTGTTAACCTATCATCTGCAATCATAATATCACTGATTTATTAAGTCAATGGAGAAAGATGCGCAAAGTGTCACTATGTCCCTTGCAAATATGACTGGAACAATGTTAATAAATTGAGATTAGGTTCATAAACCACCATGTGAGATTATTTCAAAGTTATCTCCAATGAATGTGTGTTGATGGCAAATGAATCTCCATGAATATGTATTGATAGCATCTTGTCAGAATATAATAAGGTGATTAGAGAAAAGATTTGAAGAACAAAGTGAAATGGTAACTGGATAGCAGCCATCTTCTATGCTGATTACTGTTCAGTCCATGATACAATCGTTTAAAGCCCTATTTTTAAGATGCAGAAGTATTCATTCTTACACTACAGCCATTACTACAAGGTTTGAATCAAGGTGCTTTCAGAAAAGATTTTTTTCCCCTGACAGTTAAAGACTGAAGGATTTTTCCCCAAAATGGTATTCTGTTAAATAATGAATAATTTTCTAAAGACTTGAGATACTATGTGAACACAATCAAATCACCCTCCTGATTAGTGACGACTGCTGAAGAATCTGTAGCTTCCAAGAACATTGAGAGTATGTATATATATTTCATTCACGGAATGCTATGTAGATGACTAAGAGGCAGAAAAAGGGAAGGAACTTCGGGACAAACCTGGAGAAAGGTTAATGCTAACCTGGGGGCATGTTGGTTCAAAACCTGTGCAAAGGTTAAACAACGATCCTCCATCAATCTGACTGAAAGATGAAGGCTCCTTTGAACAATGATGGGCACAGGAAGTTACACATTCCCTCTCATACCCCGCACCACGGGATGTTTTGTTTGCACACTTTATAGAACTGGCCAAAAGATCACAAGTAGTTTCACCTGGTCCCCAGCACTGCAGCCACGCTTTCAAATAAACCATATTTAATTAGTGAAATGACCATTGTGGACCATTGTTTATTTACTGGTCACTCTTTAACTTAAATGAAGGAGTCGTACGAAGCTTCCTTCAATTTTACCTGCTATACCAGTCAACTTGAAACTCCAATGTCTACTTTCCACTCCTCTATAGCTTGGATAGATGTTGATTCAGCTGAAATCATCCAGATAAAGATGCGCTGAACATGTACATTTTCAGTAAGGCTTAGCTCTAAAATATTACTTTCCGGGGGTTAAATGACTTTGTCAGAGCAACAGGCACAAACCACAGCATGACTCGTCATTTCAATGCCATGTTCTTTCCACCACTGTGTTTCACTTGTTGCCTTATCTTCTTGCTGTTAGTGTTTGCAAGTGTAGATCTCCTCTCTTTGAGAACACTGCTGGCACTCCACATAGCAGCACCACTGTACTTGGCAGTGGCAGGGTCTGTGCACCAGCAGACTCTGGGTGTTGTAACCCTGCCCACAGCACATGCTTTCACAGTTTGTCTCCTTAGAGCACACCCTGCCTGCAGTTCCAGGTGAATATTTACTCGGTCGACAGAAACTCGGGGAGTCCTCCATATAAACGAGATCTGTAGTCCTTGGGATGTGGTTCTTTAAAGTATAACTGTGCTTTTTGGGACTGATGAGCTCAGTCTCACCTGTGGCGTCATTGGTGACACTGTGGACTCTAACGGCTGTTTCATACTTGAGTTTGAGAAGCTTGCCCGTGTCATGAAAAGATGAGAGCTGCTTCCAGCAGGTTCTAACTGCACAGGATCCAGATACACCGTGGCATTTACAGGTGGTCTTCAAACCACTTTTCACAGCCTGGAAGAGAAAGAAATCATGTAAATAGACATATATATATAGCTCAACAATGTATGGTGGCCATTAATGGACTACTTTATAGAAACAAAGAACTGCAGATGCTGGTTAATACACAAAAGGACGCACACTTCAGGAGTAGCTCAGGACACACACTTCAGGAGTAGCTCAGAGGGTCAGGCAGCATTTCTGGAGAATACGGATAGGTGCCATTTCGGGTTTGGATACTTCTCAAAATCGATATCCATGTTATCCAGACATGCTGCCTGACCTGCTGAGTTACTCCAGCATTTTGTGTCCTTTAATAGTCTATTCCATGTTGCAGTTGACACTATAGCGCTTTTCAAAATGGAATATCAGAACAAACAGCATTGCAACTTCATCAATTAATAGTATCAAATCATCAATGTGGTACTGTGTACAATTTAATGTACAGGTTACCTGAAAATCATCTACAATAAACCTATCTGTCATTCCTTAGGTCATAGTTGATCTGGATCCTTGTCCCTATACTGTGGTTGGTGACCCGCTGATGGGCTGGAGTGTTGTACAGAGCAGAGCACGATTAAATGATCAAATATTGAATGTAATATTACAGGCTTGCTGGGATCATGGGAATTTAACAGGTTAGATTAGATTCTGTCAGGAATACATAATGAATTTTTTATTAAATCAGAAATCAGAGATTAAATGAGAAGAAAGAATTGTATCAAATTCTACAACTTCAATCTATTATTAAATTATTCATCTCCCGCGGATCAATTAAAAGTCCATAATTAGATGTGTCAAGAAGAAAGCTCAATGGATTAAAGAGCATTTCCGATTGTACTCTTTGTAATGTCTATATGACAGAACATCTAGGGAATTCCTGGTACAGTGTCTCTATGTTAGGCGACATTGAGTAGATCCTTCAGCCCACCACTTCCGCACCCATCTACACTAATCCCAGGTACACAAAATTGCTGGGGAAACTCAGCGGGTGCAGCAGCATCTATGGAGCGAAGACCTCTGCACTCTGTCTACTACACTAATCCCATGTTTCCCAGACACATCGCCATCAATTCCAACACCAATCCCACCCCCACCCAGTGCTCCTGTTCTACACCCAGGGTAATTTACAATCATCTACAATGAAATTCCGTAGCTCATTTGTTAATTTACAATAGCCAATTAACTTCCCAGCACATCTTTGGGATATGGGAGAAAACAGGGGCATTTAGGGTAAACTCACACATTCAGAAAGAGTGTTTTGAAGGTGGTGCAATGGTGACTCACAGCTCCAGAGGCCCGGTTCAATCTTGACCTCGGGTGCTGTCTGTGTGGAGTTTGCACGCACTCTCTGTGACCGTGTGTGACCGTGTGCTCCTGTTTCCTTCCACATCCTGCCCGAACCATGCAGGTTTGTAGGGTCAATCGGCCTCTGCAAATTTTCCCTAGTGTGCATGGAGAGGATGCGAAACTGGGATAAGATAGAACTAGTGCGACTAGGTGATTGATGGTCAGTGTGGACTCAGTGGGCCGAAGGGCCTGTTTCCACACTGCTTCGTCCAATCAATCAAGCTAGTTGCACCTGTTTTACATGACAGAGAAATAGGATCCTACTGCATTTCTAGATCATGCTGATGATTATTCTTTCATTATTCTGGAGTTAACTTGCATGAATTGGAAATAAAAATGGACTCAGAAAATTGACAGTTAATCATGATTATTCGTGATGAAAATAAAATGCTCGCTATCCGTCGGATAAATAACGTACTCAATCTTTGGACAATTAGTTCCACGTAATTTAGCAAGCATAAATAACGGCAGATCAATTAAAAATGAACATATTGTTATTATTTTGCAAGATGATATATAGGGCTTAAACAAAACAAGTGACACCTGATTGTTTTTATGAGAATTTTCTTTTCAACTTCCGACCATAAATGCCTACATTTTGATTCACAAAAATTCCAATCATCTAGGACTAAATCCTAAATCTACTTGCCTCAACTATTCAGTCAGTTGAACTTTCTAAATTGATTACCTTGTATTTAAATTCAGTCTACAGGGATTACTCTCACTCCGTTCTGTACAGTTTATCAGTACCATTTGATTCAGAGCATTTCACTCCCATTAAATCAATACACCATTAAGCCACTCATAATCTGGTTCGACATCTCTTAAATTTGGAATATTGCATATATTCATTTTTTGTAATTTGTTTGGAAAATGAAAGGAGCTTTATGAATATCATTCAGCCTTTTAAACTTGGTTTAAAAAAATAGCTGGAAATCCATATAAAGTAAAGTGCACATGTTAGATATCTGATCTCAAAGTCCACTGTGGTCACACTAGGGATGGGAAGTAGAAAACATTACATCCAATAGTAATGCGCCCCCATATGATAAACATAAAGTTAATGCTCAAAGTGAAATTAGCATCGTAATTCCTAAATTTGAATAGGTCTGATAGTTACACCTTTCCAATTTGATCATCCTTTTGCTTAACTTGTTCATCAGGACTTTGGTTGCAATTTTAACCAAGGAATTAAATTATTAGCACTGCATTGAATGAAACACGATGAAGGAAATTATTTCAAAAATCTAATTGTAATTTAAGTGAAATTTCTAAAGATTTACCTTTTTCCAGGTGAGGGCAGCTTGAAAAGGTATAGCTTTGATGAGTCAGTGTGCAATACTTATCCCAATTATTGGGGTATCTGGTGAACTTTAAATACTTAAGTGATCATCTCTGGTTTCCTAAAAGCATTGCAATGCTTTTCTCTCTTTGCATAAACATGCTTTATCCTGACTAATTCCTTATTTGCAATCCTTTGCATTCAGAGGGTAAACACACTGCAGGCAATGTTTCTTATCAGGATGGCAGCTAACCTGCTAACCTTTGCCTCCAACTATATTAGCGCTAAGGGACCTGGTAATTACAATTAATATAAAAAGATAAAAACTAATTTGGTACAATCTTTAGCTATTTTCCTACAAGAGATTCCAGTGGTAGGTTTTGCAACAGGTACGTTATAAACCAGGATCGTTTAACCTAAAGGAACATTTTCTGCTACCAATAAATCTTGTCAATTGGAAGAGCTTTATGTTTGTTGTACTTCTTTTAATTACTTTCCTTTCTAAAAAGAAAATGATGTGTAAACAGTGACGAGTTAGATTGATCGTGAGTCCCTGTCAGTGAGGTAACAACAAATTTCTTGCAGTGCCATGTAGGTCAAACACAATTAATTCAGCAAGCAAGGATCTTAGGGATTTGGTATGATTTACTGACAATTTCCAAGGCCTTTAAAATTTTACATCATTTTAAATTTGTATTTCAACGGCAGTAGTTTTGTCAAGTAGTAGAATCGAGGAATTGCAATTACACTCAAACTTGCAATTCCCTACCAGATGACATGATGACAAGGGAGACAACAATCCAAGACTGTGCATTGTGTGTGCTGAGAAGAGTTGAGAGAAAGGCCAAATCAAACTTACAATACAATCACTTCCTCAGAGAACAGCAATTCCTCAAATCTAAGAATGTGCAGTAATCAGAAACCATGCTGCCAAGCTTCACCACATTTCACCCATCACTCAGGTTAAAGGGGTAGATCTTATGAACGTATGCACATGGACTGGACGCGCCAGGATCCCAAATTAGAACTTCAGTCACAGATGATCAACATGCTCATCAGTCCATTCATTTTAATGAAACAACATATTGATCCTTCAATATGATCTGCAGACCTACAAAATCCGCCCTACAATGTCCACATTCAATGAGGATAAAAGAAGAATGGTGGCCCAAAACACTATTCTGGTGACATCATGGTGCAACAGTAGAATAGCTCTAAGAGCGTTCAATCTTGACCTCGGGTGCTGTATGTGTGGAGTTTGCATGTTCTCCCTGTGACCGTATGGGTTTCCTCCAGGTACTTCAATTTCCTCCCACATTCCAAAGACGTGCAGGTTGGTGGGCTAACACCCACTGTTAATTGCCCGATTGAGATGGGGTAATTGATGGAATATGGGGGGCATAAAATGGAATAAGTGTAGGATTGGCATGAATAGGTGTTTGTTCATCAGTGCAGACGGTGCAGGTGCCTATTTCATGCTCTATATATCTATGACTATATAACTCAATAACAAAAGGTCTCATGATCAGACCATTGTGTTTAGAGATTCAATGAGTAAACAGGCCCTTTGGCCCAGCGAGTCCATGCTGAGCAGCGATGACCTCGTACACAAGGACTATCCTACACACTCGGGACAAATGATATATTTTTTAAACCAAAGCCAATTAACCTACAAATCAGAACATCTTTGGAGTGCAGAGAGAACCCAGGTGGTCACAGGGAGAGTGTACAAACACTGTACAGACAGCACCATAATCAAGATAGAACCTGAGTCTCTGGCACTGTTCTACCACTATGCTACTGTGCCGTGTTATTGCAAGTACTAGAATAAAAGTGTGTGTTTCTGGAATTGTGTGTCTGCACGGTCCTCAGGGAAGATAGATTGCTTTCCCAAAGGGACTTGAGGGAATGCTGTGTACCCAGCTCTCCAGCTCAAAGGTTTCTTTGACAAGACAGCATCTTGATTAGAAGAAGCATCATCGTGAAAAGCGACAGGCAGCGCCGTCTGCCTCATGTTAAGCTCCTTGTGGTGCTCAGACATGGAGGTCTTGTCCACCTCCCCCCATCCCACCTGGAACATGAAGCAGTGAAGTGCCATCCTGTCTACCACTCAAAGGAATTCACCTCCATCGTCATGACTGCAGTCTACATCCCGCCCCTTGGCAGACATTCTGCTAGAACTTGAGGAACTAGAGGCCATGGTCAATAAGCACAGGATGGCATACGCTAACAGCTTCTCCACCATGGCCAGGAGGCAGCACAGTGGCGCAGCTGTAGAGTTACAGCGCCAGAGACACTGGTTGGATCCTGACCACAGGTGCTCTCTGTATGGAGCAGTACATTCCCCTTGTGACCACGTGGGTTTACTCTGGGTTCCCTGGTTTCCTCCCACACACCAAAGATGTACAGGTTTGCAGGTTAATTGGCTTCGGTAAAATTGTAAATTGTCCCTAGTGTGTTGGCTAGTGCTAGTGTATGCGGTGATCGCAGGTTGGCGCAGACGTGGTGAGTTGAAGGGCCTGTTTCCATGCTATATCTCTAAAGTATCAATTCTAAAGAAAGTTCAACAGCTTGAACGAGATACTTCCCATACTACCATCGGCAAATCTTCGGCAGCACCAGAGGATCAAACGCTCTTGATCACTACTACTCCACCTTCAGAGACATATATCGCTCTATCCCATGTGCGTACTTTGACAAGGTGAACCACGTGACTGTGCTCCTTCTTCCTGCATTTAGGCAGAGACTGAAGTGTGCCACTCCAACCTAGATAATTGTACAGGGCTGCTCAGGGAATGCAGAGGAGCAACTTCACAACTGCTTAGGTTTGACAGACTGGGAGATGTTCAAGAACACATCAAAGGACTTGAACGAACATACCATGGTCGTTCCCGACTTCATAAGAAAATATGTGGAGGAGTGCGTTCTCATCGAGACTATCCGAGTGTTCTCTAACCAGCAGCATCGGACGAAGCAGAATATCTGTAATTTACCAGAACTACGGCGTTTAAATCAGACAATCCAGATTCATACAAAAAGTCCAGCTACAACATCTAGATGGCCATTGCAAACTCCAAGGGACACTTTGGGATTGAATTGGTGGCTCAAACAGATGCTCGGCAACTGTGACAGGTCTTGCACGCCAATGCTTCCTACAAGGTGAGACTGAGTAGCTCAAGTGACAGTGATGCATCACACTCCTGGACCAGCTCAAAGCTTTCTCTGCTCACTTCAAAACTTAGAACAATGATATATCCTTACGAGTCTCCACAGCTCCGACAAAACTGTGATCTCCGAAACCGAGGTCGATGTCAGAAGAGCCATGATGAGAATGAATGCTCGGAAACCTATATGGACCAACTGGCTCCATTTTGTGGAGTTCTTCAAACTCTCACTACTACTAGTCCGTGACCCACAACTTCTTTAAAAGGATATCCATAATACCAGTGCTCAGGAAGAGCATGGTGACACGCCTCAATGACTACTGAATGGGAACACATACGCCATCGTGATGAAACGCTTCGAGAAGTTGGTTATGATGCAATTCAATTCTTGCCTCAGAAGTGACCTGGACCCATTTCAATTCATCAACCACCACAACAGATTAAAATCATTTGTGATCTTACTCATCTTTGAAGATCTATCCTGGGCCCTGCACATTGATGCAATCACAAAGCAAGCTCATCAACATCTCTACTTCCTCAGAAGTCTGAGGAGATTTTGGCATGTTGGTGAATATTCTATTGAACTTCTACAGGTGCACAGTGGAGAGCATATTCACAGCCTGATTCCCTACTTCAAATGCTCAAGATCAAAGGAAGCTGAAGAATATGGTGGGCTTTCCCCAATCCATCATAAGAACTGATCTCTCCACCATCGAAGTGATCTGCAGGAAACATTGCCTCAAGCAAACAAACTATCATCAAAGACCCAGCACCCAGGCCACTCTCTTCTCTTATTGCTACAGTTGGGAAGAAAGTATAGGAACCTGAGAACCACTATCTCCAGGTTCAAGATCAGCTTCTTCCCATCTATCTATATGGGTTTTTGAAGCATACTGTACAATTCTAACTACGACCCTACCTTAGCTCCAAAGTACTACAGCCTTTGTACTATTATGTGCAGGCTCGAAGGGCCAAATGGCCTCCTCCTGCACCTATTTTCGATGCATTTTCTATGGTTCACCTGCATACTTCGATTTTGCACTATCGTGGTCTACTTTACTTTGAACATCTGATCATTTATTTTATATTTACTTGTTGATGTATTGTGTTAGAGTTAAAGTTTCTTGTGTTTGCTGCTGCAAGCTGCAGCAAGTAAGATTTCCGGTTCATATGACAAATAAACATTCTTGATCTCTCGATCTTGAAGTCAAGTTCAGAAAAGAGAAGGTGAAGAGGGAAATTTTACTCTAGAATACAGAGGCTGTTAAATACATGCACCAAATGGGTGTAAAAATGCTATTACTTTGCATGGACACCACAAAGTCAGAGAGAAGCTGATGGTACCTGGTAAAAAAAAAAAAATGACTCAAGGATACAAGTGATATAAACCTACAAATTCTTGAGTGAAATAGTCCTGAGTGCGTGGTTCATAAAATTATTATTAAATAAAATATTGTAAGAGTAAAATGACTTTCTGTTGACACAAGGAACTGCAGGTGCTGGTTAACAAAAATAAGACACAATCCCCCTCTCCTGTACCCACCTACAGAAACATCAAAAATAGGTGCAGGAGTAGGCCATTCGGCCCTTCGAGCCCGCACCACCATTCAATGCGATCATGCCTGATCATTCAAAATCAGTACCCCATTCCTGTTTTCTCCCCATATTCCTTGATTCCGTTGGCCCTAAGAGCTGTATCTAACTCTCTCTTGAATACATCACACGCTAGGTTTTGTCCTGCACCCGCCTCTCTCCCAACTTTCTCCCCACCTACCACAATCAGTATGAAGAAGGGTCCCAACCCGAAACGTCACCTATCCATGTTCTCTGGAGATATTGCCTGACCCACTGAGTTACTCGGGCACTATGTGTCTTGTTTTAAATGATTTTCCTCCTGGGTTTTCCCTGCAGCTGTTATAGAATATTGCAGCCACTCACGTGAGCTTGGTTTATTCAGATGCCCAGCTTCATTGTTAATTAAAGAAGATCTGCCTATCTAAGTCCCGTGCCATTGCGTCTGGCATTTTGGAGGCTATTTAATGTAGATTGGCAGATAGTCTGTTAGTTTTTATTGCAAGGGGAATTATAGTGCAAAGACAAGAAATTTTAACTCTAACACAATATAACCTTGACGTTATCCTGACAAACGGCTAATCACAACAATCACCTGGTGCCCAATTCCTCCCATCTCAGGGACTCTTTTCGTTTAGCCCTGCACTCCCTCATTCCTTCTAACCAGACAAAGATTTAGCCTCAGTCTGAAGGAGGGTCCCAACCCGAAACGTCACCCATTCCTTCTCTCTAGAGATGCTGCCTGTCCTGCTGAGTTACTCCAGCATTTTGTGTCTATCTTCAGTTTAAACCAGCATCTGCGTGACCTTCTTACACAGAAGATCCACCAGTTATCCTTTGCTGAAAAGGCAAATAGTGCAGGACCCGATCCATAGCAAACAATACTTTGGAATTCACGCGTAACAGGTCTTTTCAATGGCAGGCCCTTGAAGGAATTACACTTGGACTCACCACAAACTACCAATTGATGTGTTTGCCCAAGTGCCACATCATTTCTGGACCATACTAAACAAACAGAAAAGTAATGTAATATTGCAACTGTGGAAAGTAATCCACAATTACCATTTCCTGTGGTGCACATCCCCCTGGCCTTCTTTACACTATCCCAAAGGATCACATGACAAAGTTGAAAATGGTAGCTGGTTCACCATGGTAACGGGCGACGAATATCACGACAGAATTTCACAAATGTTATGAAAACAGAAAGACAGAAGGACGGTGAAAGTGTAAAGCAAACTTTAAAGTTGTCGCTGATATTCCTCAGCTAACTTTGAGAGAGTTTATCTCATAGAAACATAGAAAATAGGTGCAGGAGGAGGCCATTCGGCCCTTCGAGCCAGCACCGCCATTCATTGTGATCATGGCTGACCGTCCTCTATCAATAACCCGTGCCTGCCTTCTCCCCATATCCCTTGACTCCACTAGCCCCTAGAGCTCTATCTAACTCTCTCTTAAATCCATCCAGTGATTTGGCCTCCACTGCCCTCTGTGGCAGGGTATTCCATAAATTCACAACTCTCTGGGTGAAAAAGTTTTTTCTCACCTCAGTCTTAAATGACCTCCCCTTTATTCTAAGACTGTGGCCCCTGGTTCTGGACTCGCCCAACATTGGGAACATTTTTCCTGCATCTAGCTTGCCCAGTCCTTTTCTTTATGCTATTTATGCTTTATGCTATTTAAAATTTAAGAAATCTAAGAAATTTAAGAAATTGATACATTTACTTTGGACCCAACTTTACGCCAGGAGAATTCTGGTTTCTAAACAGCATGTACACACAACAACAGATTCCCTGACCAGCGAGTGATAGTTTTTTTGCTCAGATCCCTGTCTGTGTCCAATAATTATCAATGCCTCACCTTGATGCCCACGTTGGTGTTGTGCATATCAACCCTGGCTCTCAGGTCCTTGCTGGCTTTCCTCTGCCCCAGGAAGTGCTTGATAAATTTAATGCTGTACTTGAGGTTGTCCCCACAGCCGCCCCATTGCCACGCCTCTTTATTCTCCAGGTCAGGGGACTCGTCACAGGTGCAGCGCTCCATGCGGCCTGAACTACAAGCCTTGGCCAGTGAATGGGTGAGTCCAGCGGAAGAAATCGCAAACAGAAAGGCAGTCTCCTTGAACCCTGCAAGAGAAGGAACAAAATAATTCACACAAGGTTGTTTACGTTCATAAGGTCATAAGCGATAGGAGCAGAATTGGGCCATTCGACCCATCAAGTCTACTCCGCCATTCAATTATGGCTGATCAATCTCTCCCTCTTGGTTCTTGGTTTCTTGGTCCTCCAAAATATTCCAAATGGAATTTAAACTGGAGGTGGTGAAGGGAGGACTTAAGCCAGAAAGGGTTATTGGGAAGAAAGAGCTACTTTAAATTTAGTTGCATCTGGTTGGGTAACGATAATTGGGTGGAGATTATTCCATGCTTTAATTGTGCGGGGGAAGAACAAATTGCTGTATACATCTGTCTTTGTAGCTGGGATCACAAATTGGATCGAATGCCCTCGTCTGCTCCTAATTGGTTTGGGTTTGGTGTAGGTCTTGTAGTCTATGTTGAGCTGACCATTTAACATTTTGTAAAAACAGGTCAAACGGTGAGCTTCACGTCTGTCTTGGAGACGGTTCCACCCCAGAGAATTCAGAAGTTTGGTGACACTCGCTTCTCTCTCATAGGTGTTAGTAACAAATCGAGCTGCCTGCCTTTGGACACGTTCGATGGAAGAAATGTTTTTATTTGTGTATGGGTCCCACGCTGCAACTGCGTAGTCCAAATGAGGTCTAACGAGGGTGAAGTATAGCTTCTCCTTGACCGAAGTTGAACCCCATTCCTAACCCCATTCTCCTGCCTTCTCCCTGACATAACCCCTGCTACTACAGCAAATAAACAAGCAATGCGTGGCTTTGGTTTTGTTTCAGCTAACTTACTGATAGTTTAGACAGGAACTGCAATCATCTGATTTACTACCAAATGCCAACTCTTTAAAGAGAGTATTAATGTGTATTTAAATTAAGCTGTTGAAAACAGCCATTGCAGCAGGAACACCACATCCTACATTCGCCAAGGCCAGCAACACCTCATTCTGAGGAAGAGTCTTTCAGCTGAAACATTAACTGTTTCTCTTTTCACAGATGCTGCCTGACCTGCTGTGTTTTTCCAGCATTTCTTGTTTTTATATTAGAAATCCAGTATCAGCATGATTTATTTTCACAACCTCAGTCTCAACCTTTGTATAAACCTATCCATTATTTCTCACCCAGTTCCTTCCAAAGCAGCCTCCCCCAGCAAAGCAATACCCTAAGAACCTCTATATCTAGACCCCTCCCACCCTAACCATGGACTGTTTGCCATCCTCCCATCAGGAGAGCCTCAGGTCTCGTACAAGCAGGATGAGGAACAGCTTTTTCAATAACACTATTACACTGCTGAACTCGGAGTCCCGTCGCTAGATATCTTTAGTCTCTCCCATTTGTATACAGTATTTGCCTATGTACCAGTTTTCTTTCTAATCCATCCACATTCCACACATTGTTAACCAGTACTCTTTTACTCTATTGTATGCTTATTCTGTATTTTTATTTTCTACTTCTACTATCTTGCACTATGACTATGACCAGACGCTAAACTGCATTCCGTTGTACCTATACTTGTATCTGTGCAATGACAATAAAGTTGAATTGAATTGAATTGAATTGAATCTATCCCTGATTACCTTTCTCCCCCTGGTAGCAGCTTTGCCTTTAAATGTGCACTTTCTGATATCCAGATCTACTGTGCATGCCCTAAGATCTTCACAAAGATGGCAAGCTTACACCAACATCCATCTGGAGATTGTCTCCAGAAGTTGCCTGTGTCAAACCTCTCATCTATTTCTGCCCATGAATATCAATCATTGAACTGATTTACTGCATCCATAGTCTACATGATAATGAGTACTGGTCTTTACTTTAGACTTTGGGCTTTAGACTTTGGAGATACAACGTGGAAACAGGCCCATTGGTCCACCGAGTCCGCCGACCAGTGATCACCACATACACCAGCCTTATCCTACACACTAGGGATCATTTACAATTTTACCGAAGCCAATTAACCTACAAACCTGTATGTCTTTGGAGTGTGGGAGGGAACCAGAGCACCCAGAGAAAATCCACGCGGTCATAGGAAGAACAAACAAACTCTGTGCAGACAGCGCCCGTAGTCAGGATCGAACCCAGGTCCCTGGCACTGAAAGGCAGCAACTCTATCGCTGCGCCACCGTGCCGCCCCAAGTCACTAGAATATACAAGGTCTTTCATTGGTACTATCACTTGGCTGGTGTCTGATAGTTAAAAGCACATTCAGTTAATGCACCAAAACATGCCATTCCAACAATGAGTTAGTGCTGGTGTTATATCACACATGGATCTTTCACACTTTATTAAATTAAACCCTCTCATCATAACCTTCCATTATGGTCCACAGATCAATAAACCTTAATGCACTCATGCTATTTGCCTCAACTAAGTTTTTACATAGTAACTTCCACATTCTAACATTCTCCTATTAGAGAGATTTCTCCTGGAATCCTTATTGGACTAATTAGGCATTATGTTATATTTATCACATGCAGTTTGGGAAACCTTGTCTCTAACAAAGCCTTTTCAGGACCTCTTTTTGATCATCCCTCAGCCTTGGTTCTCCAAGAGAAAATACCCATTCTCTTTCATCTTTAAACCTCTTCTTGAGTTTAACAGTTACATTATCTGACTTTTTATTAGAAACAATCAATAAAATTATTATCCACATTTCCCTCCCAGGTACTGATTATTTGACATATTAATCTTTGAATAGGTCTTAAACACGGCTTCTAAAAAAAGGTAATTAGAATCATTTAATTTTCCAAGTTAGCAATCCCATCACAAGGTCATCAGTTATAAAGGATTAAAAGGCATTAAAATAAAATACATTAAGGATATATTTTTGCAGTGAAACTAACACTTTTGTAACCTGCATTATTGCCCTCCGGAGGCCAGTTGATTAAAAAGATTCAATAATGCCCCCAACTTCTTGTTGGTGTTGAGGCATACAATCTCAGAAGGGAAGCAATTGCTGTTTCTACAACTGCGTGAAGGTGAAAGGGAAAAGATTTAATAGGAATCTGAGGGGTAGCTTTTTCACACAAAGGAAGGTGGGTGTATGGAACAAGCTGCCAGAAGAGGTAGTTGAGGCAGGGACTATCCCAACGTTTAAGAAACAGTTCGACAAGGTACATGGATAGGGACAGGTTTGGAGGGATATGGGCCAAGCGCCGGCAGGTGGGACTAGAATAGCTGGGACATGGTGGCCGGTGTGGACAAGTTGGGCTGAAGGGCCTGTTTCCACGCTGTATCACTCTATGACTATGACTCTATGAACTGCCTTGTGCCACATCTGATCACAGGGGAGGGGTGAAATCAGCCAGTCTCTGCTCACATTTTCTACCCTGAGGCTCACATATCAAATATGTTTGATGTGCATGAGGCGTGGATAGAACAGGGCTTGGCTACAATAGCCATGCTCATGAAGATAGGCCTGTTATATGGCTGTCATCTGTTGAACTACACACAGCTTATCAGCAGGTTCAAGGGAACCGTTGATAAAGTTCATGTTCATAAGTCATTGGAGTAGAATTAGGCCATTTGGCCCATCGAGTCTACTCCACCATTCAATCATGAGTGATCTATCTTTCCCACTCAGCCCCATTCTCCTGCCTTCTTCCGGTAACCGTTTGTTACACTTTCTAATCAAATACGTGTCGATCTCTGCTTTAAAAATACCCAACAACTTGGCCTCCACAGCCTTCTATGGCAATGAATGCCACGTTCATCGGCGTCTAGTTAAAGAATTTCCTCCTCGTTTCTTTTCTAAAGGTGCATCCTCTTACTCCGAGGCTGTGTCCTATGGTCCTAGAGGGGCTCATGTTGTCGACCTCCCTGTGGTGAGCCCTGTCAACTGACCTCAGTCAGGCGAATTACAACAAACAGAGACAGCAGCAGCGCCGCAGCTTGGCGCCAACCCGGAGCATGCGCCCTTTTTAGGGTGGGCACCTACAGATGTCGAATCCAGATGGCATCACGCTGCTGCAGACTTCTGCTGCCTCAAACGCAAGAAGAAGATGGTCCTAGAATCTCCCACTGGTGGAATCATCATCTCCACTCTATCCAGGTCTTTCATTGTACGGTAAGTTTCTATGAGATCCCCCCTCATCTAAACTCCAGCGAATACAGGCCCAGCTCATCATACATTAACCCAATCATCCCAGGAATCAATCTCAGCAACCTCCTCTGGATGCTTTCCAATGGCAGCACATCACTCCTCAGATATAGGGCCCAAAACGGCTCACAATAGCCCAAATGCGGTTTGACCATGCCTTATAATACTTCAACATTACATCCCTGCTTTAATATTTTAGTCCTCTCAAAATGAATGCTAATATTGCATTTGCCTGCCTTACTACTAATTCGACCTGAAAATTAACCTTTTGGGAATCTTGCACCAGTACTCCCAAGTCTCTTTGTACCTCCGATTTCTGAATCCTCTCCACATTTAGAAAGTAATCTACTCCTTTATTCCCACTACCAAAGCGCATGACCGCACTCTTTGCTACTCTGCATTCCATCTGCCACTTCTTTTCCCAAGCTCCCAAACTGTCCAAGTCCTTCTGCAGACACCCTGCTTCCTCTACACGACCTGCTCCTTCACCTATCTTCGTATCAACTGCAAAGTTGACCACAAAGCCATCAATTCCATCATGCAAATCATTCACACACAACGTGAAACATAGCGGACCCAACATCGACCCCAGCGGAACACACTAGTCACCGGCAGACAACCAGAAAAAAAAATGTTTGTCTTCTCCCCTTCAGCCAATCTTCTAGCGAATCCAATATCTTCCCTCTAATACCATGGGCTCGTGTCTTGTTTAGCAGCCTCAATCGAAAAAGAATGAAAAAACACAATCCAGACTCTTGAGAATGAGGAGATGCAACAGTGATAATATTTACTAACAAAAACACAACCATAATCTCACAATAAACTGCGGGCTTCCTGGAACCTTATTCTCAATATTATCCCTTTGGGCTGTTAAACTAAACAATGAAGATAAACACATGTTTCCACAAACTTTATTCCACAACCTGTTTACTTAGCCCTGAGGATGGCCTTAACTAAAATATAATAATTTAAATAAGGTTTGTGTCGTTAAAGAATCCTTTGATTAACTACAAAGGAGCTATTATGTTTGTATGGCAAACTATTCTGAACTCATTTTATCCTTAATGCAGCTGAAATCTGGAGAGGTGATTCTCTGATTTGGTTTTCTTCTAATGAATTAAAAGTTCATTAAATTTATTAAAAATCATCTCACGCATTTCAAAGCATTATATATGCATATCAAAGCTTTCAACATGCCTCTTGAATATCAGTAGCATTGCCATGAAGGAAGCAATAGTCACTTCTTTTGTCTTTTTATTAAGGCCACTGTTAATATAAAATCCTTTTAAAGCCTGCATGGTTATACCGAACTGCACCCAAAGAATAGTGATTTGAATATAACTGTTGCTTCTGACTTCATTGTACTTTCTTCAAATTTAACAATGCAAAAGAGTAATTGTCATTCTATTGTAATAATTTTCAGTTTTCATAAGTTTTGCTATGTATTGGGGCCAGGTTATATATTTCTGTAAATATATTAACAGTTACACGACTGCTTTCCGAATCGGGAACTTGCCTGAGTGTATCTTAGTTGCAGTAGGACTGGTTGATCTCAGCCAGGTGTGTGGGAGTGCAAAGGTTGACCTCAAAGTCCTCAGGCTAGGGAGGATACACAAAACCAGAAGGATTCCTGAACCAGATCACTATCCACTGACCCCTAACCTCGTGCAACGTGCCCCTGAGCAAGAATGGCGAGATGGTTGTTCCTCAAACGCCTGGACAATGTGCCCAACATTCTAACTAATCTGACTTGTTCGAGACCCACTCTGCTGGCAGATGTAAAACTCCCAGTCAAAAATGCCAAAGGTTAGAGAACACCTCCAAAGGGTTGAATTGCCATTCTCAGCATGTCCGCCAGCCCGTGCAAAGACATGGCAGCAATTGAGCAAGAATAAAGAGGAGTGCTTCACAGCATCTACTGGGCTGCAGCTCCATGACTGGCAGAGTGCCACTCCTAGCTGGATAACACCCTTGCAGTCAACATCCAACTCGGATTCCAGGCCATCCCAAGCCTAAATCACACTGCGCGGATGATCACATAGGCAGGGTTAGGCTGGAGGGCTGTTGGCTTCAATAGGATTGCATGAGTCATTGCCTTGAGGAGAAGAATGATGAAAGAGAGTCTGCATCATCACAACAGCTGGACAGTAGAGGGATTTATCTTACTGCCAGGGAAAATCTCATACTGCTTCCGATAATAACTTACAGTGCTGGGGGGTAAATACAGACATACCTTTGACAGAATCATATCACAACTTCTCAACAAGAATGTCACAGGAACATCTTAATCCTGCTTTCTTGTTGTAGCAGAATTAAATGGAACAGAAGGCTGAGTTCACAAAATGAATTCAAACTGTTAAACTAAGATGGAATTAATGTTTATTGATGCAGAAAAAATGATAGCTGGTAATTAATTATTACTATCCCCCCCCCCCTCCTACATCTCAACCCACCACCCACCACAACTCATTTGGTGGCTTGTTTCACAACTAAAAGAAAAACAAACTCCAAACTCCAGATGCTGGAAATTTGAAATAAAGACACAACATGCAGGAATTATGATTAGAGTTTATGGAGATAGAAACAGAGTTGAAATTTCAGACTGAAGAAGGGTCACAACCCGAAACGTCACCCATTCCTTCACTCCAGAGATGCCGCTTCAGTGACCCGCTGAGTTATTCCAGGATTTTGTGTCTATCTTCGGTTTAAACCAGCATCTGCAGTTCCATCCTATTTACATCTAATGTTTCAGACTGATGGCCTTGCAAAAAAACCCACAAACCTTCCTTTATAGTTTGGGGGAAATCTGTTCATCTCAATCATAGCTGCTGAATGGCCCCAAGGAGAAATACAGAGCGAGTTTTCAAATCAAAGGTTCTTAATCCAATCTTTTTTTATGTATGTTAAGGTAAAAGAGATATTTTTAACTACTTTCTTAAAACTGCCATGTAAAACCATCAAATTATGGTTTGGAATTATTCCAAATTAGAAATGGTCTTTAATCGGATAATGAAATAATCATACCTTCTCAGGCACAAGTGTCAATTTGGAATGTTTTAAAGGTTGACCTTTCTTCTACTTTTCTTTTCAGATGGTTTTTTTAATCTCTCGACTCCAATCCTTCACTCTCGTTGGAATATTTCATTGGCCATCACTGTCCTGCAGTCCCTTATTCATATGCCCAATCTCCCATGTCAGCTGAGCCATTAAATTCCAACAGGTTGCTAACTCAGAGAGTGCATCTGAATACGATATTGCATTTGAAGTTCCAGTTTGTGACTGCTGCACGTAATACAGATTCAGTGTATTTCACAGTTGTAACCCATTTTCCTAAGCATTTTGCAGTGCTTGTTTTCTATCTCTTAGAGGTAAAGAACAACACTGACGATTCTCGCTGTCTGCAACTTCACCGTTATTATTAATGATAAAATAAAGAAGACCAAAAGAAAAACAATCTACTGAACTATCCAATATGTTGTGGAAATATATATACCATAATCTGGAAACTTCACAACTGATGTGCATAGAATAATCTCAGCGCGGAGGAAAATGTACAACAGAAACACAGACAAGTTAAGGGAAAATGTGGACATTCCACTTCAACCCCCATAGGGAAATCAAAACCAGCCAGGCTTTTGCCAACATTGCAAAGTCATATGAAGTAATTCACACCCTGCAAGACCATACTCAATTGCATTAGACATGCATAAGCAATAATATTATTGGCTACATTTTGTGTTAGTAATACATGAGCACCTACCACATCTACTCAACTTTGCCCTGTGGAGTTTTTAACTGAATAAACTGAACTCTATAAATGACATCAAATCGTCCTTAAAGTTATGAAATAGTGAAATGCATTGCGTTCATCCGCAATCTTGTCTAACGCTGCTTTCTAGAATCGGGTAGTGATGCTCCCCAACTGTTTCTAACATGTGACTGAGGTAGAATCTGGGCTGTGTAATGAATTAAATAACCATCCTTTTATGTTTGAGACCTGCCGTTGAATCCACCATGGAAGAGTTTTCTTGTAGAATAGAGAAATGGGGTAAACATCCTTGACGAGTTGAAATGACCAAATCCTTTTTAAAAGGATTTGGTCATTTTAATTCGTCAAGGATAAAGTAGGCTTCCTTCATACAACTGAGTAGAATTCAATACCAGAAACATTGAATTCTCCAATTTTAAGTAATAGCTATCCCCCTCTTTCCCCTCCACTTCCTCTCTCTTTCGTGTGCTAGCCCCATCCCTATGCACACCTATTCCCCCGTTATCCTGCCCCACTTCCACCTCCCCTCCCATCCCCTCCCACTTATATCCCTCCCTCTGGTTTTACGTTTCACTCCTTTCTTCTCCTTACATGAAACCCTTTCGTCTCCTTTTCATCTCTAGTCCTTGTCACTTACTCCACTCATCTGCTAATCGAGCTTTCCTCATCTATATTATATTTACCAACAAATACATAATTACGTTTAAACATATTCTAGTCCACCATTTTCAATAGGCTAATATTCATAAATTATAAGGAATGGATTACTTTCCAGAGCATATGACACAAACTCCTCCTATCCAAAACTGAATTTTCCTACAATAAAATCGTACAATCACTAAGGTAATGTTAAATGTAAAAAAAATGTTTATATCCAGGGAAACCTGATGGCTTGGAAAACATAAATACAAGTAATACCGTGGAGATGGTTCGAGGTCTTGCTTGTGGTAAAGCTTTTTGGAGATGGTAGTCTTTGGTAGATTGAAATTGGGATACCAGAGGATATGACTGTTTGACCTAGGATTGGTTTAGGAGATATATCTTCTTCAATTGGCATTCTAAACTTATACCTTCCATGGCTTTCATGTGATATGCTCCACTACATTCACCAAGTTCCTGAAGATGTGATGACTGGGCCCTTGAGACTAACTTTGACCTGCTTTCTTTTCATTATAAGCCACATCTACAGCTCCCGTTGCTTGCGGAAGGCATCCTACATCCTAAAGGACCCATCTCACCCCGCCCATCACTTGTTTGCCCTTCTGCCCTCAGGTCCATTGAAGCGCTCACCACAAGACTAACAAACAGTTTCTACCCTAAGGCCATAATCACACTGAACTCTGCACTGAAAGCATCCCCCCCACCCCCCCCACCCCCCCCCCCCCCCCCCCCCCCCCCCCCCCCCGCCCCATATTTATTCTGTACAATACCTACCTTTGTGCAATAGTAATATATTCTTTTATAATATTTATTTTTATAATATTATTCTGTGCAATATCTTATATTCTGGTAGGGGTTCATACGTAGGCACAATGTGTATGCGTGTGTGAATCTGTGTGTATGTGTCACAGTATGTGCACGTGAGTGTATGATTTCTATAGAGGTAATATACACTGACTTAAATTATTATAGCTGTTAGGTGACTACTTCTTCACTAAGTATAGAAATGTTTTCATAATTGCTGCCAAAATTACATGCCCGTAAGGACACGCATGGCTGCTGTCAATACCTGTTACTTTAGTGATACTGTTTCAATAATCTGCTGAACCACACCAAAGTTAGCAAGAAGCCCTTTATATTCTGAGACATCATCCATCATACATTAAGACTGGTTACTGTCAGGTTTCTAGATGAGAAGATATATTTTCAATGGGGGGAGAGATTCTATGCGGTTTTGGGACACAATTGGTTGTTCAGACCATAAAGCAGGAGCAGAAATAGGAAGGGTCCTAACCCGAAATGTCACCAATTCCTTCTCTCCAGAGATGCTGCCTGTTCCGCTGAGTTTCTCCAGCTTTTGGTATCTATCTGCAGAATTAGGCCATTCAGCCCATCAAGTCTGCTCCACAGTTTTCTCATGGCTGATCTATTTTCTTTCTCAACCCCATTCTCCACCCTTACTAATCAAGAACCTATCAATCTTCACTTTAAAAATACCCTATGTTATGGCCTTCTCAGCTATCTGTGGCAATGGATTGCACAGAGTCACCACCCTCTGGCTAATGACATTCCTCCTCATCTCCATTCTAA
The DNA here is from genome assembly GCF_010909765.2 of Amblyraja radiata. NCBI lineage: Eukaryota > Metazoa > Chordata > Chondrichthyes > Rajiformes > Rajidae > Amblyraja > Amblyraja radiata. The sequence continues at coordinate 12,398,352 of NC_045971.1, read as the reverse complement.
AGCTAAGTCCTTTTATTCTGAGGCGGTCCCATCTGGTTCCAGACTCTTCCATTACTGGATCCATCCTTTCCATGTCAACTCTTTTTGGGAACTGAAATTCCAAAATTTGAAAACAAGTCATTGGGGATCGTTTTTATGTCTGTTTTAAACTGAGATGCATTTGTTGTGTTTATTTTTAAAAGTTGTTTTCAGGAGATGAGACCCCTGTGTATCGATAGTGGTGAGGGAGAAGTGAATTTTGCTCTGTCAATGTTCCTAAGGCCTAAGGCGCAAGTTTGGATTACGAACAGGCTGGGTGTTGGGAAGATCGTGGTTTGCTCTGGTCTGGCCCACATGTTATTTCAAAGTGGAATCAATGGGCATAGCAAGTATTAAAGACAACTATGACCACAGGGATGATTAGTGGTGGGGTGAGTGAATGGAGGGAATATTATCAACAACTGGAGGGGAAATAGACTTGGAGGAAAGTGAGTCACTTCAACCGAGGTAAAGCAGATAATTGCAGGGCTGGAAAAAGCATGTAGATTCGACACCCTGATTGCTCAAGGGTCTTTCATCTGTGATTTTAAAGCACTATAATATAAACTGGTTACCAGGTCCTGAATGATACAAAGGAGCAAATCCTTATTTTGTTATTTTTAAGTTTGCAACATGTTTCGAAAATATTTTATGATGTGAAATAAAGTTAGGAGCGAGTATTTGGAAAGGGAGCAGAGATGGCAGGTGAAGGAAGGAAGGAGAGCATTGGAAGCTAGACGGGAGGAAAAGCCCATTTGTTATGTACATGTTATTGGGAGCAAGCATTTTGAGGTGTCCACTCTCATTGCCTCAAACATATCCTTCCTACCTCAGCAACACGGAATAGCTACTTCCATCTTCTAATTACAGCACTCCAGTCTTAAAACCATGAACTATGATCAAATTGTCATCTAGACTGAATCATTTTAAGTAATTTTCAACCAGTTCCCATCTACAGGTATGGATGGAATTGTCCTATGAACCTGGGGCTCACCAAAATTGTTCCCAATTGGTCCCCGCGCCTCCTAAAGCCGGCCCTGGCTCTAGATCGGCCATAATTGAATGGCGGAGTAGACTCGATGGGCCGAATGGTCTAATTTTACTCCTGTGATTTATGAATTCCAGCACCTGCAGTTCCTTGCTTAGTGAAGAAAGTGCTTAGTGCTTGTCTGAAGAAGGGTTTCGGCCCGAAACGTTGCCTATTTCCTTCGCTCCATAGATGCTGCTGCACCCGCTGAGATTCTCCAGCACTTTTGTCTACCTTCGATTTTCCAGCATCTGCAGTTCCTTCTTAAACAAATAGTTCCTTACTTCCCTCACTTCTTATAATTCGGCCCGGCCTTCAGCGGAATGGGAGGAGTGGATTACAATCAGACTCCGTTCGTGACATCCACCTAAATATGTGTGCGTGTTGGGGGTGCGCTGTCTGTTCCGACCTCATGCTAAATCTGGTCTTTAATCCTTTTGAAGGAAATATTAAACTGAAAGCTTGATTGAACAGTGTTATTACATCGGCATCGCGGCCCATCCCAAGCAGTGCCTTTTATTTTGACTCTGACATGCAGCCGAGATTAAAGGCGCTGCTTGCGTGCAGGGGGCTCATATCCGTACGCCCTTTTCCTCTGGGAACCGAACGCCTTTCCGATCTAAAAATATCCCGGTGATTAGAGAGATTTCCAGAAGTTGGGCAAGGATGAGCGAACCGACGGGTGGAAGGAGTGTTTCGGAGGGGAAGTCATTCATAGGTTGAGTAAACCAATCGTTCGTCAGTCACTATCACTCGGCGCTGACCCGCCACCAGACTGTTTGTGAAATTGGATGACGAGAACTGGGAAGCGAAAATAAACGGAGTCAGTCTGAAGAAGAACCCCGACCCGAATCGCCGCCTATCCATGTTCACAAGGGATAGTGCCTGACCCGGCTGTGTTACTCCCGCAATTTGTGTCCTTTTACGAAGTGGGTCCCTCGCTGGGTGCTGTGTTCCGTCAGATGCCGGCCGACCTCCCCCCCCCCCCCCCCCTTAAACGCTACTATCATAGTCATACACCGTGGAAACAGGCCCTTCGGCCCAATTTGCCCTCACCGACCAACATGTCCCATCTACGCCAGTCCCACCCGCCTGCGTTTGGCCCAGATCGTAGCTGCTTCCAGCACCGCCCCCCGGCAGAACGTTACAGGCGACCATCACTCTCTATGTAAACACAAATCTTGCCCGGCACATCTCTGTTCAACTTTGCCCCTCTTACCTTAAAGGTAAGCTCTCGAGTCATTGATATTTCCACCCTGGGTAAAATATTTTTAGTGTCTATTCTACCTATGACTGCATGGGTTTCCTCCAAGTATTCTCCGGTTTCCTCCCACATTCCAACGACGTTTGTAGGTTAATTGGCTTATATAATATATCCTTCGTGTGTAGTATGTGAAAGTGGAATAACACAGAGTTGGTGTCGGCGTGGACTCGGTGGGCCGATCCAGGCATCTAATCTGGAAAACCTCTTCTGCACTCTCTCCAAAGCCTCAAATGTGAAATGTTCCCAAACCACCTCTGCCTCACTATGGAGCTCCGAGCGGTTATGGCAACTGGGCGGAAATGAAAACTGAGAATTCCCATTCTCAATGATAACTGGGAAGGATGGCGATTTCTCGGTTCTGGGTTCTCGGAGAGGTTCCCAGAACACTCAGCTACCTTGCTTGAAGCGTTGTTATCAGGCATTCATTCAGTCGCTGAATGAAATCACCCCCTTCCACCCCATTTGTAAACATGTACTGTTGAAGTTTAATAGATAATACATTGGAGAATGTTCCAACCGGTTGGGTTTTATTAATTATTAATGATGTAATCAATGAAACGGTAAATTAGCAATAAAATGGAACTGGTTAGCTTACAGGACGTCTCTGCGTGTGTGGCATGACGTGTGTGCGGGTGGGCCGGAGAAATGGCATTGAGAGAGGGGTAGTATGTAATATGAAATATTCTTCCAGGCGTCAACTGGTTCACGGTAAATAAAAGAACAGCTCCACGAGTCGATACAATTATATAAATATTGTATTCGTGGTATCAATTTAGGACAATCTACCCTAATCTTAATGCTAATTTTACTGGGAGAAAGTGGAAATGTGACAATTCATGTCGGGATCCCTCTTCAGACTGATTATAGGGGTGGGGTGGAGAAAGCTGGTGGAGAGGAGAGGCAGGACAAAGCGTGGCAGGTTGATCCAGACGCGGGTGGTAACGGGAACATAATATCGTTGTTAAACCTGCCAATACCCTAATGCGTTAAAGCCAAGTTGACCATCTCTCTCTCTCTCTCTCTCTCCTATTTCTCTCGTCATCTCTCCCTCTTGCGCGCACACATAAGACATTCTAAGCAGAAGAACAATTTCATAGCAATATCCACGGGCAGTGATAAACCAGAGCTCGCATTCGAATGACAGAACTAAAGGCGTCAGTCTAGAGCCGCTAAAGATCTTCAATGGCGTTAGATCACATGAGTGCGAATCACCGCACGGATTCTTCATCGCTCGCGATGGGAGAGGCTGTGAAAAGGGGTGAGGTGTTGGGCGGAGGGAAATGATATGCAGTCAAACTACAACATTAGAAGTCAGATGAGCCTCGTTTGGCGACGACCCAGCCAGGGAGAGAGCTCCGGTAACACAATCTTACATTCGAGTCTCAATTTCTCCCTGGGGCTCCTATGTTGGGGGGGGGGGGGGGTTGTTGTTGATGCATGTAGCCCCTAGGGGGACGAAAATGACTCCGAATGTACATCTACATAATCTGTACCGGATCTGAGCTGTGCGCCCTGTGCTAAACGACGCTCGCCTACCGGTCCATTCAGGACACGGACACAAGACGTCTTCCATGAGTTGGAAACTTGCCAACAATTCCGCGGGCTGCCTGCAACACTGTGGCACGACAGTCTTAAACTACTTTAACATAGGCACGATGTTGTTCTTTTGACAAAAGCAAATTAAAATTTGGTGTTATTTTAAGTTAATATTTTACGTTTATCAAAGGAATATAACATAATCGTCTGTAGATTTTATCCATTAACCATTGTATGTGATCATATTGAACCATCCAATATTATACCATATCATGGTCAAAATATCAAATGGTATGCTGAAATCTTCAGTGGGTTGTAATGTGTCCTAATCTGCCACAGTACACAAACGCGCTTTAAAGTGCTACAAAGTTTACTAATATCGAGAATGCGCTCTAGTTTTCTATAATTTCCTGTAATACCCCATGTTATCCATTCATATCCGCAAATACGCCAAGGATTCAATAGACAAAAGGTGCAGGAGTAGGCCATTCGGCCCTTCGAGCCAGCACCGCCATTCAATGTGATCATGGCTGATCATCCCCAATCAGTACCCCGTTCCTGCCTTCTCCCCATATCCTCTGACTCCGCTATTTTTAAGAGCTCTATCTAGCTCTCTCTTGAAAGCATCCAGAGAACCTGCCTCCACCTGCAGAGAACCTGCAGGGAATTCCACAGACTCACCACTCTCTGTGAGAAAAAGTGTTTCCTCGTCTCCGTTCTAAATGGCTTAATCCTTATTCTTAAAATGTGGCCCCTGGTTCTGGACTCCCCCAACATCGGGAACATGTTTCCTACCTCTACTGTGTCCAAGCCCTTAACAATCTTCAGAAGGCAGGGATTCAGTGACCTTTTGAATCATTAAAGGACATCTGGGCGTCGCTGGCGGCCAGGTTCATTGCACACCCCGCCTTCCTGAGCCGTTCCTGAATCCCGCTGAAGACTGTACTCTGGTGTTCCAGAATTTAGACCAAGCGAAGATAGTACAGCTGGTACAATCCGTGTATTTCTGTTTAATACGTTTCGAAGCTATGATCTGTGAAGCCCAATGTTAAGCGACACACTATTTTCAGCAGTGCACTATTCTCTAATATCTTGCAAGAATGTTAATATCCTGCAGCGTAATAGAGGATCTTATGGGACAAAAATAATGTAATGATCATGTGATACAACATTTAACTATCGCGGCGTCATATTGTGTGTGAGTGAAATCTGCAGCCTTTATATTTGTTTTGTTTCCCATGCGAAGCGAGTTTGTGAAATTCCCGATTATATTAGCTTTTCTTCACTGAGAATGGGGCTGTATTGACTTTGTCCACCACACAATAATCACACCTCTCGTTGCCGCACGCACCAATTCTCCCTTTCCACCCTGCCTTCTGAAGAAGGGTCTCGACCCGAAACGTCGCCCATTCCTTCTCTCCGGAGATGCTGCCCGTCCCGCTGAGTTACACCAGTTTTTTTTTGGTGTGTCTATTCTGTCTTCTGAAACTCCAGTGTTCCTGTGGTGCGCGCTGCTCGCAAAGCGCTCTGTTTGACAGGTTTATTGGACGAGAATGGGCAGTGAAATTGAACACCGGCAGATTACGCTCTTGCTCGAGGGGCGCGTGAGCATTAGTGGGATCTCCGGGGAAATATGGTGACGGGACCATCCAGGAGCATTGGAGGATATCTCACCAGGGGGACGGGCAGCGAAGCTAGAAACACGAGTAAATGGAACAGGCGATCGGGAGAAGCGGCTCTTGGGAACGGTTTTAAATCGCCGATTCCTTTAGCGGAGCGAGAGACAGACACTGAGCGGTTGCACATCGCCACTCATGGGAACGTGAATTAGGCTGCATCCATCTCAGACTGAAACGGATTATTCGCTAGATTAAATCTCTGTCATTACAATTTAAAGCAATGATTAGTGGTTCTGTTTAAAGTTTTATCCAGTTAACATCCCACCCCAAATCTTTTCCCCGCTACCTTTGCACCCTCTCTTACCGCGTTTGATGAGGCTTCCTCTCCCCTCCAGGCTGCAGTTCCAGCGCTCCGACCTGAACTGATACCGGCACTCGAGTGCGCTGAGGCGGATCGCGTCCCGCAGACCTTCCGCTAACCCGGGCTCTCTCCGGCACAGCCGCTTCTGCCGGCGGAATAGCTTCAAGCTGTCGCACTGCTTCAGATGAACCTTCCCAGCGCCGAAGTCCTCCAGGATGGGGGTGGAGAACACAGCCAATGGCTCCTTCCCGGTCAATCTGCTTAAGGGAAAGAATGGAATCAACCAGGGCAGCGGGAAGGACGCACAGAAGGGAAACAGACGGCATTCGCCGCCCACTGCTGCGGTGAATCTGCGGGCGAACAGACTGAACAAACTATTGCCCAGTCAGTGCAGGGCGCGCATCTCCCATAAGATACCCAACTTTATACGGACGGGCGCGGTGTGACGACCTGCCTCGCTTACCTTTCACATTCAACATTACGCGTTTAAATCGAATATCAATTTGTTCAAACGCTTATTAGGTTTATGCTTAAATGTAATAATTTCAACTCTCCCACCAGTCTCCTCATTAACCTGGGTTGGAATGATATGACCCGAAGTAAGCCGAAGATAGACACAAAAAGCCGGAGTAACTCAGCGCACCACTGGAGAAAAGGAATGGGTGACTAGAAGTCTGAAGATGGATCTCGTCCCGGAACGTCGCCTACCCATTTTTACTCCAGCATTTTGTGTCTATCTTCGGTGTAAACCAGCATCTGCAGTTCCTTCCTACCCGAAGTAAGCCGAGCCTGGAGCGATGGTGCTGGCTGCCGTAAGCAGGGTGATCAGTGATCCAATGCTCGGGAGCCGGCAGCGCATTTTGTCGGATCTCTGCCGCTCCTCATCTCGTTTGGCGGTGTCTTGGGCGCCTGTGCTCAGCTCGCCAGGCGTTGGCTTCACTAAAGGAGCGTGCGGCCCGGCCCGGCCCATCCCCAGCCCCGTCCCAGAACTCCTCCTATTGGGCTGCATGGGGGAGAGGGCGGGCATTCGGGCTCAGGTACGCCTCGCCTTCTCTCACACCTGGAGACAAACCACAAATGGTTCCCTTTCCAACCCACTCGGGCTTCCAGTCAGTCCGGGCAGTAGTAGCTCCATTCCCTTTCATAATGAATTCATGGCGATATTTATAATATGGTCAGAATTGTTTTCATTTAGTTCAGTTTAGTTTTTTTGTCACGTGTACCGAGGGACTGTGGAAAGCTTTTGTTGCTTGCTCTCCAGTCAGCGGAAAGACAATACATGGTTACAATCGAGCCATTCACAATGTACAGGTCCATGGCAAGGGAATGACGTTTAGTGCAAGGTAAAGCCAGCAAAATCCGATCAAGGATAGCCCGAGGGTCACCAAAGAGGGAGCCCACATTCCGAGGCTCATTCCTTAATGAACTGGAGAGGCACAACATTATTGGGGGGGGGGGGGGGGGGGGGGGGTCATTAAACACAAATCCAGTCCATCTGTCGGTTGAAGACGAGCGGAAGACCACACTATTGACCGCGGCCTTCCACGCTTCATGCTAAACATGCTTGTGGGACGTTACCAATACAAACTGATCAACGGGCTTCTCTCCTCAATAGTCACTGTATCCCAAAAACAACCGACTGTGGAAAGGCTTTCCGTACTGAAAATGCATCGTCGAATTCCCCAAATCCAAAAATTAGTGTGATCAACATTTAGTGACTGGATATTTAGCGATTGTGGCAACTAAGAAAGATGGGGCTCTACTGCACTATTTCTGCAATAACCCGCCTCGGATACCTAAGGGGTGTTCAACGTGCTGGAAGATCGGTTCATTGCCCAACGCCAATGTATGCGCCGAGTTTCTGTCTCTTCTTTTGAAGATTTAAATAATTAAAAATAAACTTCAGTTGAAATAACAATGAATCAGTCATCCTCAGCCAACCAGCTCACGACCACTTTGGAAGGGAGGTGGGCTAAAATCAGCAATATTTCACAAACAGCGGTGAAAGAAGCGGTCTGGTTAACTGACTTGGTTAGGATGCAAACGTCCCAAGTTCTTTCCAGCATCCCGTGGTATCTTTAAATTTCCCATTAGCAGAACGATGGGATTGAGAATGACCAACGTATCCCAAATGGAAAGGATGCCTGCACTCCCAACGGAGCAGCAAGTCCACAGATCCAAGGGTGTGAATCTGGCACTCCAACTGGAGACTACTATTCAGCAAATTCTATAACCTAAACATTTTCCAATGAAGACACAAGAAACATCAGATGCCGGAATCTTGAGCAAAACATTCTGGAGAAATTAATTCAACGTGTCAGCAGCATCTGTGGAGCGAATGGGCATGGGACGTTTCTGGTCATTTTATGTCTGAGGAAGGGTCTCGACCCTAAACGTTGCCTGCCGGCCATTCCCTCCACAGATGCAACCTGGCCCGCTGAGTTTCCCCAGCATTTTGTGTTTTGCAAAATATTTGTCAAACTTGTCTAATATTTCAGGAAAGTAACGGCGGCCAGAGACGGAATCGCCACTGGTGAACTTCACATCATCTCCCAGACTTTGATTTGTGTTGCAAAGCTTACAAGACCAACCCGATTCGCACCTCCAGTAAACTCAAGTGTCGAGGCGCGCATAAGTAATAAACTCTTCCCAAAAGTCCATGTAGAATATTTGAGAATTATAAGATCTTCCTGAATGATATTCCACACACCTTGCTCAGATAAAAAAAACAAGCAAAAACAATCCCAGATGTGAATAAAGCCAGTTTAAGAACAAGGAGTAAGTCATTTAGAACGGAGACAAGGAAACACTTTTTCTCACAGAGAGTGGTGAGTCTGTGGAATTCTCTGCCTCAGAGGGCGGTGGAGGCAGGTTATCTGGATGCTTTCAGGAGAGAGCTCGATAGGTCTCTTAAAAATAACGGGGTTAGGGGATATGAGGAGAAGGCAGGAACGGGGTACTGATTAGGGATGATCAGCCCTGATCATATTGAACGGCGGTGCTGGCTCGAAGGGCCAAATGGCCTACTCCTGCACCTATTGTCTATTGTCAGTCCTCCATTGCTTTTGTAATCAACTTATTCTCGATCTGCAATTTCCACCTAGAGTATAATTAGTATCATTTATATCTTATCTCTTCATGTCGGTCGGGAAACACACTGCTTATCGTGCATAGAAAAGCGATTGAACTAAACGAGTAACTGAATGAAAACACAAACATAATAAAAGTATTCGTTTCCTATTAAATTAATCGGTTATAAAACAATTTGATCGACTATTAAATTCCAAAAATAATCCGACAAATTATCGCGATATGAACTAAATTACGTGACGCGGGACCACCATCTGGGTCATTTATAGAGGGGCTGGCATCCGTTGTCGTTTCTCTCGCTCCCATTAATGAAAAGTGAAAATAGCGAGAATTGCTTGACGATCAGGGCATGTGTCTGAAGAAGGGTCTCCACCCGAAACGTCACCAATTCCTTCTCTCTAGAAATGCTGCCTGTCCCGCTGAGTTAATCCATCTTTTTTGTGTCTATCTTGAGGACTTAACTTTCATTCGAGGGCAGAAACCCTTCAACGTTTATGTGGTTCATCAGATTTCCAAAACACGCGCGGTTTATTTCCGCTAGTATGTGTGAACGAATGAACAAAACTGAAAACGGGTTTAAAAAAAACCTCCAATCTTCCGTGAATATTGCAAGCAAGCTGCGACGTTAATTAATCTAAAGCAATATATCATGCTAGAGGCAAATTGGGGTCGGTGCGCGAATTGAATTGAATCCTATCCTGGCGTGAAGACATCTCCTCCGATGGTTTGAACTACGATGTACCACGACTACAACTACGATGCATCAGTATCCCGACAGTGTTCGACAGTATCCCACGATGTTCTGCCAAAGGGATTTAGTCGGCGTTGGAAAGTGACGGTGAATACAAAGATAATTTTGTGGAGCCTGTTCTCTGTGTGGGTCTGGTTCGGAAACGATTATTTAGCATTATGTCTAATTCGTGTTTTTAGAAGATCGCGAATTTACGTGGAAAAAATTCAAAGGGTTCACCAGAATGGAATTCTGCAATTAGAATGTAGAGGAAAGGAGCGATTGAAATTTCAAATGTCCAAATTCCGTTTTCCCGCAGATTATCAAGGTGTAAAACACGTTTTTAAAGGATTTTACTAATAGATTCATGCAGTTCTTTCACTAAAACAAATGTTTTGTTTCTCAAGTGTGGCCTTAAACTATAAAATACAAGTAGTCTGAAGAAGGATCTCGACCCGAAACATCGGGTATCCATGAGCTCCAGAGATGCTGCCTGACCGGTTGAGTTACTCCAGTACTTTGTGTCCTTTTGTGTATTAACCAGCATCTGCAGTTCCTTATTTTTACAAGTAGACTCGTCATGCGTCATCACACAGTTTTCGATGCTCCACGACCTAATACTCTACTATCCATTTTACTTTACTCGTGAATTTAAATGTTCACACGTTGCTTTACGCACGAATTTAAATGTTGCCTTGTTTTTCATCTGATATATAAATATATATTCGCAGTCCCCGCACAGGGCAGATAACTTTACAGTTGAAATGGCTGGAGGATGGCGTGAGATTGTACTCGGCGTTGCGTGGATAGCATCGAAACAGCAAGCTTCGCGGGGGGGGGGGGGGGGGGGGGTAAACTGTGCTTAAATGGGCTAATCGTCCACTTAAAGGAAATTCGGTGGGTGCCTTTTAACAGTTAGTTGTTCCTTCAAAATTACAATTCTTCTTTCTCTCTCTCTGCCCACCCCCCCCCCCCCTCACCCCCCCCCCCCCCCTCATCTCTCTCTCTCTCTCCCTCCCACTATTCGGTGTTCCAATTAATTTTGTACATAAATATTTATTATAATTCGGGGCGTTTGTAGGAAGAACCAATAGCCAATGCTCCCCAGAGGAGCAAAGGGCTAAAGAAGAAGAAGAGTTTGGAGCAAAGACCAATGAAGGGTCCCGACCCGAAACGTCACCGATCCACGTTCTACAGAGATGCTGCCTGACCGATTGAGTTACTCCAGTACTCTGTGGGTTTTTTTTTTGTAAACCAGCAGCTGCAGTGCCTTGCTTGTGTATCCATGTGAAGAATGTTGGTTGGGTCATTAAAATGCCTCTTCAATCCATTTAAAAACATGGGGAATACGGTTCACTCGCCCAGGTTAACCCTCACACAAACTTGAGGGAGACAACTGCTATGTGGGAACGAAATGGTAAACACTTTCTGATCAGTTTTACATGTCCAATCGCTTCTCTGCGATGCAAATTTACTGACCATATAACCATATAACCATATATGCTGGCAAGAAATGTGAAACAGCAGGATATCAAGAGGATCGGCTACATAAGTATCTACTGAAAAAGTGTAGTATTGATTTCCAGTGAACATAGCACCATGAACTGTTGAAAAGATATATAAGGAACTGCAGATGCTGGTTTACCAAAGTAAAGACACCGAGTGCTGGAGTAACTCAATGGGTCAGGCAGCATCACTGGAGAACATGGACTTGTCTGAAGAAGGGTCCTGATCCAAAACGTTGCCTGTCCATGTACTCCAGAGATGCGCCGTGACCCGCTAAGTTAATACAGCACTTCATGTCTTTGTTAAATAATTATGCTGGTCTAAGACTCCATGAAGGATTCAAAGCAGATAATTAAATGTGTGGCTATAAGGCACGATGTATCCAAGCAATGTGGATTGGGTATTGTATATGGGTACAGTACAGAGAAATATGAATATTATGTCATTTAGGGGACGAGGACTGACAGGAAATTATGATATAAATTGCCTGAAATAGAGCTAACAGACCCGGTTCCTGCTTTCAGTTCAAAATTTATTTATAGATCAGTAAATGACTGCAGCTGATGATGTAAAATGTTTATCCCCAATTATATCATTTATTTTAAAAGTTCCTTTCCTGTTTTATTCTCATTAAGTGAATCAAATGTTTGTGCCATTCGGTTTAACCCTTGCATTTGCCCTATCCAGTGCCAGGACAAAACTATGTCGACTATTCCTAATCAACGCCTAACTTCCCGAATGCTTGTATTGTGAATCCCTCAGAATACTCTCCTGTAACTTGCCCATGCAGTAGCCATTGTGTCATTGGCCAGAGATTCCTCAGAGTAAGAAAGGAGGTTGTTTCCTCAAGGAAGCTTTGAGCACATAGCTTAATCTGGTTTTTCACTACTTACAGGTAATCTCCTCCCATGAAAGAACTTTTAATGGTGTGCTTGTTTTGGAGTCTAGTGTCAGGCGTGTGACCAATGTGGCCAGTCCAACATTGCTGACTGAGAGTAACAAGGGTCTCAATCTTCCATATTGTCATCCTGGGAGAAGTCACTGACATGAGCTTCGGGTTATCTCTCCATGAATTCACAGGATTTACAACTTTGGGTAGTATTTACCAATGCCTTGTGAAGCTTGCTGTGGATATACCTGACCTCAGAAGCACAGGATGAGAGATCACTGTAGACCACAAGTTTTGCGGCAGGTCAGAAGTTTCAATCATCAATAATTTTCCTCAATCGATCAAGGACTGAGTCAGTGGTGCTGGATTTCATCATTGATATCTGCCCTTTGCAAGAGATGGCTCCAGAGATTTGTGATGCGATCCACATTTTCCAGGGTCTCACTGCGAACCTTTACTGTGTGAGGGCTGTGCTATATAATGGAGTAGGTTGGTGGAGGACTTCTGCTTTTCAGATCTTAACTGTAAGAGCTATTTTTTTCACATGCTTTGCTAAACAAGTCGATATATCGTTGCACAAATACAAGCATCATCTGCACACTACAGTTCCACAATTGAGATATAGGTGACTTTAGTTAACCATAAGTTGAAGAATTTCACATTAGTTCTGAAAATTAACTCCTATGGGAAGTCTGTTGACAGTGCAAAATGAGAGAGAGTAGCAATAGTTACTATGCATGGTCTTGTTTGACATCCCTAAAGCCTTTGGCTTCAGCAGTTGGGAGGCACTTGTGGAAAACTCTCCTCAAATTAGGCTGCCCAGTGAAATTCATCCCCATTTTATGTTCACTCTATGACAGCATTTAAGCCATGATTTTAACAAATAAATCTTTCAGAACAAATCGCAGTAAAAAAACAATGTCAAACCAGACTGTTATTAAACTTATATGAGTGTAAGGACACCCAGGAGATTAGGCTTAGGTTTATAGTTTTTGTGTGTACTGAGGTGCAGTGAAAAGCTTTGTTTTGCATGCTATCCAATCAGATCAGATCATACTATACAAAAATACAATCAGGCCAGACTCAAGTACAATGGAGAGAGCAAAGAGGAAAATTCAGATTCTTGGCATAGTCGTGCAACAGTTCCATATATGAAGTCCAGTGTCTCCAATGGGGTAGAGGTGAATGAGACAGTACCCTTGCTTATGTAAGGACCGGTCAGAAGCTGGTTTACAAAGGGGATGAAGCTGTTCCTACGTTTGGTGGTGAGTACTTTCAAGTTTCTGTACCATTTGTCTGATGGGAGCAGGGAGAAGATGGAATGACTAGGGTAGGGCAAGTCTTTGATTATGCTGGCTGCTTTTTCCAAGGCAGTGAGAAGTACAGATGGAGTCACTGGTGGGGAATCTGGTCTGTATAATGGACTGGGCTACATCTGCAATCCTCTGCAATTTGTTTTTGCATTCTTGGGCAGAGTAGTTCCCAAATCAAACTGTGATGCAACCCAACAGTATTCTTTTAATTGTGCATCTGTAGAAGTGTGTCAGAGTAATTGGAGACATATTGAATTTCCTTAGTTTCCTAAGGAAGTAGAGGCATAGGTGTGCCTTCTTGGCCGTTGCAACAAAGTGGGTGGTCCGCACCAATTGGCTGGTAATATCAATGCCAAGAAACTTGAGGCTCTCAACCATTTCCCCACTTCCACACCATTGATGCTGATTGGGGCATGTACTCCACCATGCTCCCCTTCCCTCCCAGAACCACAATTGATCAGACTTTGATTAGTCTCTGACCTGAAATGCATTCTATATCTTTCTCCATATTTGTTGCCTTTATGATTTGTTTGCTATGTTTTTATTTCACAATCCAAACAAGTTAGCTACGTGCTCTGCTGTCTACTCTTCAATACAGACAGCAGACAATGTTTTGATCATATTAATTGATTAACCAGTCTTGCTTTTGTTCCATGGATATAATGTTATTAGTCTATTTGTAACCCTGTAACATTTTATGAACTAAATATTAGATCAGTAGTAACACATTATATTTGTCTCATTCTGACTTAATTCATATTATCAATAAGCAGGCCTTATTTGTATACAACCCAGTTTGACCATGTTTGGAGTTATGTGGACAAATCTGATGACTACAAAATAGGAAGAATATATGGGAGAGAGTGAGGTATACATTTGCAGTTCAACGATTTCGTGAAGTGAAGTAACACAAACTGGAATAGTAGTCTCTGGAACTTTGTAACTTAGTTTCATATGATTAAAATCTTTTAAGGCCATCCAGTATCTCTCGCTCTGGGTTTACATTTCACCACATCTGTCCTCATCTGACACCTTTTTGACTCATTTTCATCTCCAACGGTTATCACTTACTCCATCCAGGTGCCTATGAAATCCACCTCACTTGTATCCACATATCACTTGCCAGGATTTGCACTGCCTCCAACTCTCTTCCAGCTTGCTCCCCTCCCCCCCCCCCCCCCCCCCCCCCCCCCCACCCCCACCCGTCCCCATTACAATCAGTCCGAAGAAGGGTCCTGACCCAAAACATGGCATATCCATTCCCTCCACAGATGCTGCCTTGACAGGCTGAGTTACTGCAGCACATTGTGTTTTGTTGGAAGGAGGATTGATAGATAGGAAGAATCTAGAACTAGGCTCAATAGCCTAAAAGTCAGGTGTGATGATGGGATACCTATTGATATGCTGAGTGGTGTAAGTTTGGAACCCAAATATGGCAATCGATTCTTGATTATTTGGCAATTTTAAATCATGACTTGATAGATTTTTTAAACTAAGGATGTTAAGGAATATTGGTCAAAATCAACTGGACTGTGCTTGTTTGGGCCATTATTGATCTCATTGAATGATGGAACAGGGTTGAACAAGTAACTTGGCACCAGTTCATACTTTCCCCATATTTTGCGAACAGGAGCTGTTAGGACTTAAAATACAGACAGCAGGTCGCGGTTGTCATAAACGAAGCATAACACTGCTCCTAGCTAGTTTGTGCATAAAGTGAAATGCATTGATTTGGTGGAGCAGTGGAATTTTTCTTCTCAGAGTTGTATGAAACAAATGTGAAGTGACTTTGCTATTTATCCAGCTGGGTCAGGCACTGGGAACACATAGTGATGTCAATGCCGGCTGCATACTCGCCTCAACCCATACTTGCCTCAACCCGTATGACACACTTCCACATTTCAAGTGACAAGATGAACCCGTGGCAGACCAGTATAGTCACAAATTACTTTGCTGATGATCCCTGGCATTTTCATACAATCATTTATAATATGTATCGCCCCTTTACAATTGCCATTGAAAACACAGTTGTAAGCCACTTTCTTAATGCCTTCCTTTTTGCACAGGTGCTCTCGTGGTGCTATTGAGGACCAGTATTAGAACCAGCAGTGACGAATGCACGGTGATATATTCCAAAGCGGATGGGTAGAGTATTACTGAAGATAGGCATAAAGTGCTGGAGTAACTTATCGAGTTAGGCAGCATCTCTGGAGAAAAACGATGGGTGACGTTTCGTGTCGGAACCATTCTTCCGACTGCCTCAATTTAAAAAAGAATTTCTTCCGAGATGCTGCCTGATCCGTTGAGTTACTCCAGCACTTGGTGTCTATCTTTGGTACAAACCAGCAAGTGCAGTTCCTTTCTACAAACAGTGGGGATACAAACTGTTGGCTTCGGTGCTGTTTCTCATCCATATGTGATCAGCGCTATAAACATATTTGCGTGCGTTTGCGTGTACCAGTGAGTTTACCTTCTATAATTCGCTATTGACTGCACGGGAGGGGACAGGAGACTACTCCCCCAACCTCCATCCCCTTTCTCAAAGTAAATATATATAGCGATATCCGTCATTACGATGCCAATCCAAGTCTCACGTTCTGTGATACGACTCGGTCAGGATGTCCGATTGGTCAAGCGGAACAACTCGCCGCTAAAGTCATTAGAAAAAACATCCTCCCGAGTGCCGCGGGAAGTTGACGTATTGAGGCTTCCCGGTGGGACTTTGCTGCCGGTTCTGGTGAAAAAATCTCACTGACCACAGGCTGCCCGTTGCTCATGAAACTTATTGAATTCAATCGCAATAGTTAATTCGAAATTGACATGACTTGGATTTTTTTAAATTTTGGATTACTTTAACGCAGTCGTCTGGAAACGATGGAATCAGAGATTAAATGAGTAAATAATGACTAAACATTCTTTATATGGGCCAGAGATAGACACAAAATGCTGGAGTAACTCAGAGGGTCAGGCAGCATCTCTGGAGAAAAGGAATAGGTGACATTTCGGGTAGAGAGTTCTTATTATATGGACAGGTTGGCCAGATCTGTAGATATAAGGACCCGAAACGTCACCTCTCCATGACTTCCAGAGATGCTGCTTGACTCATTGAGTTGCACCAGCACATTGCACCTGTCTCTGCCTATTAAACAGAGCTAAGTTCGACTTTATCTCATGCACAGTGACGGGTCACGTTCCAGTTTCTTGGATTTGCTCCAATTGACCTCTAGTAATGCTACATCAACAAACGCAAGAAAGTGGCAGAGTTTCAGGATGAAACCGCCTGCCACAGCGGGGTGCGTTGTGAACGTCAATTCCCCACAGGGAAGGTGCAATCTTTTCATAGGCGATCCCGTATACATGACAACTTCACTCATGTCCAGCGCCGCTCGGTGTTAGGCGCTGGACATTACCCGTCACTAGGACGGCTTCAACCACAAAGAAATAATTTCTCACGGCTTGATGTTGCAGTGAACAGCATGTAGCTTCTGAGATCTCTAGTCTAGCTCCAGCAAGAACAAGGAAGATGGTCAAATATCAAAAAAAATAGCTTTACTGTTCGTAAAGGAATGAAGTAATATTGGAATGAATAGTGTTTTGAATTCACCTCCATTTTTATAACGTGTTAATCCAATTGTTTTGAGTTCATTGTTATTTATGGCAATAACCTATAAGCGGCACCTTGTGGTTTCGTTTTTGGCGACGAAGATCCCACCGGCAAGACCAGCATTTAGTTTAGCTTAGTTAATTATTATTGGCACGTGTACCGAGGTACAGTGAAACACTTTTGCGTGCTTTCCAGTCAAGGAGCAGACGATACATGATTACTATCAAGCCGTCCACAGTGTACAGATACAGGATAAAGGGTATGACCTTTAGTGCAAGATAAAGTCCAGTAAACTCCGATTAGAGTTCAAATGTCTCCAATGAGGTAGATGGGAGGTCAGGACCTCTCTCTAGTTGGTGAAAGGATGATTCAGTTGCCTGACAACAGCTGGAAAGAAACTTTCCCTGAATCTGGAGGTGTGCGTTTTCAAACTTCTGTATCCATCCCGAATGTCCATAGGAAGGTTGTGATGAGTCATGTTATGAACCGCTGTAGTTCTTCTGGTGAGGATACTTCCCACTATGCTGTTGGCTGGGGAGTCCTAGGATTTAGATCCAGGAGCAAAGGTAACTAAATGGTTGTGTATGGCCAAGTGATTTGTAAGGAAATAATTGGAGTTGGCATGTGCCTGCAGTACCTCTCAGTAGTGGAAATTAAGAATGTGGCAGGTGCTGTGGGAGTACCCAGTGTAAGTCACTGCAGTGTGTTTTGTAGATGGTACACATTGCACCCACTGTGCTCCAGTGGCGGTGGGGCATAATGTTTAGGGCAGTGGATACATTTTCAGTCAAGCTAATTCGTTCGGGATGGTGTTGAGCATCTTGAAAGTTATAGAGTCATTGAGATACAATATGGAAATAGGCCCTTCCGCCCAACTTGCACACACCGAGAAACATGTCCCAGCTACACCAGTGTCACCTGCCTGTGTGTGGCCCGTATCCCTCTAAACTTGTCCTATCAATGTACCTGTCCAAATGTTTCTTAAATGTTTCCAAATAGTTTACGAAATTATCTGCCTCAACTACCTCTTCCGGCAGCGCATTCCATACACCCACCACCCTCTGTGTGAGAAACCTACCCCTCAGGTTCCTATTAATTCTTTCCCACCTCATCGTAAACCAATGTCCTCTTGTTCTTGATTCCCCTACACTGGGAAAGTTGTTGAAACTGGACCCACTCCAGTATTCCTCCAAAAGGGATGACGTCCTTTCTTCTGAAGGACGTCATCAAGGAAGAGTCACTCACATCATCATACTCAGCCTATACTGCATTTATACATGTAGTGGTCCTAGCATTGACCCATAGGAACACCATTATTTACATCTCCAAAACACACACAAAAAAAGCAACCAGTCACCACCATGCTCTGTTTTCTACCTTAAAGTCCATTTCTTAACTATGCTTCAATTCCATGGACCTCCATTTTGCTAGCCATGCCTTTGTGGTACTTTATCAAATACCTTTTGAAGCTGCATTCAGGCAACATCTACAACAATCCCAACAGTATATTGAGCTTCTTAAGAAAATGCCACAGCAGGCAAATACAATTGCACCCTATGAAATTATTTTGTCCTCACCTAAGGTTTCAGACCTGTTTAAACTCATCACCTGGCATTGAAGTTGAACAAAATGTGTTCAGTAATGAAGAACTAAAATTGTGACTTGTGCATGAATAAAAGACCGTTAGCTGCCTCTGTTCCATAATTAGAATATCAGTTTGATGGTGCTGATGAATTATTAAATAACATTTCCGCTTATTTAGGTACTCTGATTTCCTGCTGAATGCAAAGTTACATCAGCATGTCACTTGCAAATCCCGAGTTATCCACATATTTAGGTGTAGCAGGGCCTCTGATACTTTCAGGCACAACATGAAGTTTTAAGCTACCACAAATTTGTTCACATTCTTTCCTAAGAACTTTGGAAAAATCCATTTACTTGAAGCAGGTGTAAAATGAGGTTCTTATTGTAATACAAGAAAGCAAGGCGACCAATTTGAACACAACAAGATCTAAAACTGACATAATATAAATGGCAAAATAAATCACTTTGTCCTATTGGAGAGGAGATGTGAGCTGTGCTTCCTTTGGGAATACCTCATGATCCTTTCATCCAAATGAAAGAGCAGGGATGAAGGACCATTCTCTTCCTAAAGATTGGAACTTTGACAATGTGGTTGGACCTTGGAGGTATGACACAGGAGTGCCTGACTAGATTAAATTCAGCTCAAATGTCCACATAGGCATGGAACTCACAAACTTCGAACAGTGGTGAGAATTCTATCACGGATGCTATCTTCAAAAGAACTTCCAGAATCTGAACAGAAATGACCTGCATCTACTCCTCCTAAATATCCTTGGTTTACCTCCATTTCTAATCAGCAGATCCTGCATTGTTAAGAATGTTGAGCTCATGGAAATTAATCTGGAAGATGGTCTGTGAAGTTGAAATGAACCAAACATACAAATGTTTTTTCCATTGTTCTACATATTCCAGCATTACATTTCACCTCAATGAAGCCCTCCTTCACTCAGCACAGAAAAATGGTCAGGATCATTCAACTCCACGCCTCTGGTAGCTGTGGGAGTCAGTGGGTTTGTAGTAAATGGTCAGTGGATTGCTAGTCTTCTCAGATGGACACACAGAGTGATCTAGAAAAAAGAAGTGAGTGTCAGAAATATCCTTCCCAGCTCTACAGCAGAGCCAGTTGTGATGCTACTGATCTGACTGCTGTTTCTTTTCCCAGAGAGGCCACTCCCCACAACAGCATCCAAAGTGATATACTGTCCCTGTTATAGAGGGAAGACTGCAGAGGAACCATGCAGTGCCTGCCTGTCCCTCCTGGCAGTCACCCAGGTATATGGTCAAACATTATCTGAATGGTGGCCGATTAGGAAAAGGGGAGATGCAACGAGACCTGGGTGTCATGGTACACCAGTCATTGAAAGTAGGCATGCAGGTGCAGCAGGCAGTGAAGAAAGCGAATGGTATGTTAGCATTCATAGCAAAAGGATTTGAGTATAGGAGCAGGGAGGTTCTACTGCAGCTGTACAGGGTCTTGGTGAGACTACACCTGGAGTATTGCGTACAGTTTTGGTCTCCTAATCTGAGGAAGGACATTCTTGCCATAGAGGGAGTACAGAGAAGGTTCACCAGACTGATTCCTGGGATGTCAGGACTTTAATATGAAGAAAGACTGGATAGACTCGGTTTGTACTCGCTAGAATTTAGAAGATTGAGGGGGGATCTTATAGAAACTTACAAAATTCTTAAGAGGTTGGGCAGGCTAGATGCAGGAAGATGGTTCCCGATGTTGGGGAAGTCCAGAACAAGGGGTCACAGTTTAAGGATAAAGGGGAAATCTTTTAGGACTGAGATGAGAAAAACATTTTTTACACAGAGAGTGGTGAATCTCTGGAATTCTCTGCCACAGAAGGTAGTTGAGGCCAGTTCATTGGCTATATTTAAGAGGGAGTTAGATGTGGCCCTTGTGGCTAAAGGGATCAGGGGGTATGGAGAGAAGGCAGGTACAGGATACTGAGTTGGATGATCAGCCATGATCATATTGAATGGCGGTGCAGGCTCGAAGGGCCGAATGGCCTACTCCTGCACCTATTTTCTATGTTTCTATGTTTCTAACATTTACAGTGACTACATCCCCGAAACTCCTATCTCCTTTGTCAAATCCCTTCAGCTCAACCCTTAACCCTTAACAATGTTTACTTGAAAAGGTCTATCCCCATCAGCATTCACGAAAGAGAAGGATGGGCAAGATGGTGAGTTAAGGAAGAGGTACACTGATATTCTGGAACATGTTTGTGTCGGGAAAAATAAAGTGTAGCAGATATTGGTATAATGGTGCACACTAACATGGGTAAATCTCCGAGTCACAAGGGATCTATCCCAAAGCACTTTCATGGTGCTGGACAAGCACATTTCCTTCATTATTGAATTTTAAATCCTGCTGATTATCCAACACACTTTTAATTCACATTATTAGATGTTACATAGTAGAATAATAACATTTCCACTGAACTCAGTAAGGTCCAAGAGAGCATGGTAATCAGCGGCAGTGAAGTTTTAAGGGAGCTCAGGAAATAGTTCCTGGCTTCTCTTTAAACTCACCAAGGCTCTGGTGTGTGAATGGACTCAAAGGAATCAGCACCCGGTTGCTAAACCCTCAGTTAGATAGCAGATTGTCAGAGTTGTGCTGCATCAATACATGAAACTAACCAGCGTTTATTTTGCCTCATGAACTCATTATTTTCACACATTGGAAAATAGTCAAGACAAAAATATTGAAATGTCGTGACACTCGGGAGAGAAAAGCAGAGTCAGTACTTAAAGCTGGGTTTAGTTTCCTGTGTGGCCTTGTATATCTTAAAAGTGGGAGAAGTACTGATCTGACCATGTGGTATCATCATGAGTACACTTATGAATATTATTTCTTCTCATTATGAGTAATAAATATATAGTTTGTTTTTTTAACAACGTGTTGATGATTTTACTATAAAATCTAAATAAGGAATTCTCACGATGGTGGTAAATATTGCCACTGGACCAGTTCTTGGCCTGTGTCATGATATCCTTAAGCAAGATGCTTTTAAAATATCTCAGCTTTCATTCCCACCCAGATGGATCAGAGCTCAGCTGGTGCACAGGCAAGTTTTGCCTGCAACCTGTCTAGTCTCTTTCCACTTCAGGAAGTAACTGGAATCCATCCAACGGATGTCTTAGGCCGACCAGTCTCACAGAATGGGCTCATCCCCCCTTGTTCGGTGACTCTATTAATGCCTAACTTGTGTGCCTCTTCACTGATAACACGGCTGTTAATATTTGCTTTCATGATGCGTAGATGGAGAAATAAAAGTCATTTGTCAAAAAGTGATTTACCATGGGATCTCTTCCTGTAACATTTTCTGGCCACAGATTTGCCTGGGCTTCAAGTTAAATAAACATGCATTTCCTTAAAGCTTAGTAAGTTAATTTATCATAATACAGTGGGCCTCTCGTGATAGTACTCTGCCTTTCCTGTATTTTTTTTTTTTGTCCAGCTTCCAGCGATCTGGATACTAGAGAAAGGATCTCTACCCCAACAAGCACTTCCACTCTAGCCTGTCAACAACAGTACGGAGTAATGCTTTAGTGGAAGGAAGTAATGTGGCCGAGTACAGTACATTACTCATAAATATTACAAACCTATATAATACCGGACATTTATCCGCAGTTTCAGTTATTCGTTGTATTTAATATTTAATGTAACATGTTTTTATTTTCGTACAGCCCAGCACAAAACAGTTAATGGGGTTTGCACACTGTTTAGCGACACAGCAGCCTTAAAGGGTAGCCTTTCCTCATAGTCACTCTGCAGCAGCTTCATGCAGGTTCGGCACATCCCTCAACTCTATCTATTGAGAGGCATAGTTAGGGTAGATAAGTCAGAACCTTCTCCACAGGATGGCAATATCCAACACTAGAGGGCATAACTATAAGGCGAGAGAGGAAAAGTTTAATGGAGATGTGTGGGGCAAGTTTGTTTTACACAGAGAGTGGTGGGGTCATGAAATGCATTATGGTTGCAGAGGCAAATACGACAGTGGTGTTAAAGAGGCTTTTAAATAAGCATTTGGAAGTTCAACGGCTATGGATCTTGTACAGGCAGATAAGATGAGGAACTTGGCATCATATTCGGCACAAGCATTGTGGACAGTTGGGTCTATTCCTGTGCTGTATTGTTCTATGTAATATGTTCTGTTCTATATTCATGGTCCTGTGCCTTAGAGTGTGGCAGTTTGAAACACTGATATAATTCTAATATTAAAGAATTCATATAATCTGACATCCTGAAAATGTTGAAAAATGCCCTGCATTATATAGAGTACATCTGTAAAAGTTATGATTAACGTATGTTACTGAATAAAAAATAATGCACCCCGCCACTTCACTCACTTCCATGTCCTGATGCCAGTGCAATGGGTTGTCAAGCTGGAGGTAGTGATTGGAGTAGAGATCCATGGAAAACACATTACTCTGAAGACCAGTGAGTTTCAGGCAGACCAGTGGATGTCTTTCAGTGGGTTGGGTATGAGTTGAGGTGAGACTGAGCAACACTGCATAAATCAAAATAAGGCAAGGTGTTGGCTGTCAGCTCTGGCTGATAAGTAGATGCTGCACAGAAAGTCAGCATGTTATGAACAATTCTATATGTGCACATTTTACACACAAATTTCATTTGAACATGTGGACACAAAACCAATTCACACATGCAAACTAGCCAGAATAGGGAAGTATAACATGTGAATGTATGAGCATTCGTGTTTTTTTTAAATCACTATATAGGGTCTGGATTTATGTGAGCCAATGGATAGACTTACTGGATACCAAGAAAATCCAATAAGATCAGGAGGATAGAAACATCCATTGGGAATATACCATTTTCAATTTTTTTTCAACGAGTTAAATGGAAAATTAGAGCAACCTGGATGCAACATAATTTCCTCAAACTAAACAGCAATAAGACAGAATTCCTCCTCATAGGCTCCAAAGCCACACTCAGCAAAATCAATAACCCCACTCTCACCATCGACGGCACCACTGTCTCCCCATCTCCCCAGGCCCGTAACCTTGGCGTGATCTTTGATTCCACTCTCTCCCTTGAGCCTCACATCCGCCATGTCATTAAAACCTCCTTCTTTCATCTCCGCAACATCGCCAAACTCAGACCCTCTCTCACACCGCCTGCTGCTGAAAGACTCATCCATGCCTTCATCTCCTACTGGCTGGACTATTGCAACTCACTTCTCCTTGGCATCAGCTCCACCTACATCAACCGACTCCAACTGGTCCAGAACGCAGCCGCCCGACTCATCACCCATACCAAATCCTGGCATCACATCACTCCAGTCCTCAAACAACTTCACTGGCTTCCCATCTCCCACCGGATCACCTACAAAATCCTGATCCTCACCTACAAAGCCCTCCACCATCTGGCCCCCCCATATCTCATTGACCTCCTCTCCCCCTACCAACCCTCACGGTCCCTCAGATCCACATCAGCCGGTCTCCTCTCCATCCACAAGTCCACCCTCCGCAGTTTTGGGGACAGAGCCTTCTCCAGGGCAGCTCCCAGGCTCTGGAACTCCCTCCCCCAACTGATCCGCAATTCCGTGTCCCTCACCATCTTCCAGTCCCGCCTCAAGACCCATCTCTTCACCTCTGCCTATCCTTAGCCCCACGTCCCCGTCCCTTTTCATCTGTGCATTAATTGCCTCATACTGTGTTTTGTATTGAATTCTGTCTTTACTTTGTGTGCTAGTCATGTCTCTACTATTTATTTCATTCCCCTTACATGTTTTTCCTCTACATGCTCAATTTTTGTAAGGTGTCCTTGAGACTCTTGAAAGGCGCCCATAAATAAAATTTATTATTATTATTATTATATTACTAAATCTCCGATCTTGACAGCTTTTGGCCGACTGTGCTGCTATTTCCGAGAGAACACCGCTACCTATGGCCGTCATTTTTGGCCACGTCGCTCAGAGACCCCCTCCGCCGTATGAGTGCGGAGGATTTTTCCCGTCGATGAAAAATGAGAGAGATATTAATGTTTTTACAAAATTCCCCATTCTCTCTGCTGCCCCGCTGGCGGCAGGGGGAGGGACTATAAAACCAGGAAGTGTTGTGCCTCACTCAGTCTCTGCCAGACCCAGGAAATGAGAGGGTCTGGCAGACTGAGCTGCGAATAACACTGAACGCACGTCTACTCCACGGTGAGTCCCCTCGATGCGGCTGTAAAGCGGCTGCAGCCCTTTTAAAAAAGTTTGTGTTCACAAAATGAATTTTGGTTGTTGGGTGTCTGCAGCCCAATTGTTTGCCTCGCCTTTTTTTAACAAGTTTGTGTTCACAAAATGACTTTTGGTTGTCGGGTGTCTGCAGTCCAATTGTTTGCCTTGGCTTGGCTTTTAAAATCGTTGCAACAGTTGGATGCCTGCCCAAGCATCCATACGGCCCACAATGTCCATACTAGCCCTCTGGAAACCAGTACCTTCGGCCCGCAACACCCATACTAGCGCAACAGACAGCCGCCCCCCCCCATTCGTGAGCAGTATTGGAATTGGTGGAGAGGTGGAATATTGCGTTGGTGACCAGCCCTCCCGTGTGATGCTGGGACCCAACGGGTCCCACGTAGTCTAGTTATATTTATATTTTTGTATGTCAAGCAATCCAACGTGTGCAGGAGGAGGAAGATTAACCTTGTACTGGTTTAACAATAAATGCTTTTAAGCAAACCCCCCCCCCCCCCCCTCTAATTCAAGTTGCAACATGAATTCATGCTGCTGGTTAGATCATCTGTTTTCCAGGCAGTAACACCCCCCCCCCCCCCCCCCCCCCCCTCCTCCAGCACCTGAAATTTGGTAGTGGTCTCCCTTGCAAGTACAACCAGGCTGGGGTCCCCATTCTAGTCAGTACAGAGATGGCTGCCCATTATTCAGTTTTCCTGATTACTTCGAGTAACTCCAACAGGAGGAAAAACTAGGCAGAGTTTACAACAGGTGGGTAGTTCAGATGCATCAGGTTTATTTTAGATCACAAATCTGAAAGTAGTCCAGGATACCCAAACAAAAATGTATGTGAATGTAAGTCTGAAGAAGTCTCCCTACCCCAAAGGTCACCTATTCATGTCTCCAGGAAGAAGGGTCCCAACCCGAAAAGTTATTCCAACACTTTGTGTCTTTTTTTGTAAACCAGTATCTGCAGTTCCTTGTTTCTACAAGAATGTGTGTAGCTTGGCCATGTACTGAAGGGAGTATTCAAAAGGAGACTAGATTGTTTGAACTAACATCTACATAGATTTCAGACATTCATGCTAATTAAGCTAAAACATTTTTTTATACTCGAAAATATAAAAATGCCTATGTTGGAAATCTGCAATGAAAACAAAAAAGACTGAAGACATGCAACAGATCAGGCAACATCTGTGGAAAGGGGGAGAGGGTTAACAGGGGAAGAGCTGAGATGTTAACCCTGTTTCTCTCTCTCCACCGATGCTGCCTGATCTGCTGAGTATTTCCACCATTTTCTGTTTTCTGTTTTTTAAAGTATATTATTTGTATTATTATTATTATTATTATTATTATTATTATTATTATTATTATTATTATTATTATTATTATTATTATTATTATTATTATTGAGAAATGAGAAATTATTATTATTATTATTATTATTGTTATAATTATATTATATTATATTATTATTATTATTATTATAATAATAATTATTATTATTATTATTATTATTTTGCTCCATTGTTAAATGCCACTCGATATATTCCTGCATTTCGATCAGTTTAATTCTCCCTTCTCATTTAAATTTCTACACTTTGCGCTGTTACCCGAGCAGGGAGGTTCTACTGCAATTGTACAGGGTCTTGGTGAGACCACACCTGGAGTATTGCGTACAGTTTAGGTCTCCTAATCTGAGGAAAGACATTCTTGCCTTAGAGGGAGTACAGAGAAGGTTCACCAGACTGATTCCTGGGATGGCAGGACTTTCATATGAAGAAAGACTGGATAGACTCGGCTTGTACTCGCTAGAATTTAGAAGATTGAGGGGGGATCTTATAGAAACGTACAAAATTCTTAAGGTGTTGGACAGGCTAGATGCAGGAAGATTGTTCCCGATGTTGGGGAAGTCCAGAACAAGGGGATACAGTTTAAGGATAAGGGGGAAGTCTTTTAGGACCGAGATGAGAAAATAATTTTTTACAGAGAGTGGTGAATCTCTGGAATTCTCTGCCACAGAAGGTAGTTGAGGCCAGTTCATTGGCTATATTTAAGACGGAGTTAGATGTGGCCCTTGTGGCTAAAGGGATCAGGGAGTATGGAGAGAAGGCAGGTACAGGATACTGAGTTGGATGATCAGCCATGATCATATTGAACGGCGGTGCAGGCTCGAAGGGCCGAATGGCCTACTCCTGCACCTATTTTCTATGTTTCTATGTTTCTATTACTTTTCATTGCCAGTGGGTAGAGCAATCAATTCATTATGGAGCATTTCAATTAAATGACCTGATAATAGATTAAATAATCACAATAGGGTGTTCAGTCAGAAATAATTGCGGAATTGTGATAAAAATATTCACAGCAAACCCACTTTCCGGACGATTTAGCTGCTGTTTTGCACTTTCCGGTATCTGCACCGTTTTATTTCCATGAGCCTAATGTAAATACAAGCCGGCCCAACAAACGGATGCGCTTTTTGATAAACCCATTGAAAGTTAACCTTTCCATCCCCTGATTGGAACAGGTCAGCGATAGCGAGTGAAACCCGAGTTCTATCTTTAGTCGTGTGCATTTGAGCGGCTGACGTGGGTCTAGCGCCAAATGGAACAAGAACACACATCTGTTTGAGGGAAGCGAGTGCTTCGGCCACAAGAACCGGAATGCTGTTATTAGATCTTAAACAGGTCTGGATGTCCTTGCACTGGGCTTGGGCGGTTCATTTCGAGTTTTGCTACGCGCTCTGCCTTATTTATTGAATTGAGTTGACCTCCACCCTTTAAGCTTTTTTTTTTTACACAGTGTGAGTCAGATCTTTTAAGCAAAGAAAACAAAAATCTCCAAAGTTTTCCAATTCTAAACTGTTCAATCTTCCCTCATAGGACAATCCACCCAACTCGGGTATTAGTCCAGTAAATGTTCTTTGAACTCCTTCCAACATATTTACGATCTTCTTTAAGTAAAGTGACAAACTCTGTACTTGTCCAATCCATCTAGTCTAAACCTAGAAGAAGAACCTCGACCCGAAACGTTACCTATTCCTTTCCTCCAGAGATGCTACCTGACCTCTGAGATGCTCCAGCATTTTGTGCCTATCTTGAGTCCTCCTTGTTCTACCTAGTGCTCTAAATCTGGTACAACGTTTAGAATGTAGATCTTAATTTGCAGCAGGGCAAGTTATTTTGTGGAATGATTACATTAGAAATAGAAGTAAGCCATTCAACCCATTTCTTCCATAACGTAATCAAATTATGACCGATTTATTTCTCAAAACAAATGTTTCCATCTTTACTTTTAAACGTTCTGGTAATTTAATCTGTCTGTTCATCTAGAATGCTTGATAAATTATATTTGGATTGATATTAAAGTCAGATTTAAAAATATGCGCATAATCGGAATTATCACCTGGGCTTTTGAGGCTGCTTTGTCATTTAATGAGTCATGGCTGATCATTTAACACTGCACCATTTTCTAGAACTATCCCCTTTGTGTCCAGAAAATTATTGATCTGTGCTCTGAATAAAGTAACTGACCCTCCACAGTGATCCAGGGTACAGAATTGCAAATATTCGCCTTTCCCGGAGTGAAGAATTTTCATCTGATATCAGTCCTAAAGGACCTTGCCTTATTCTCAAACAGCGCACCAGGTCCTAGTACAAAATGGACAGTAGAATTCAAGTTTGCGATTGTCTGAAGAAGGGTCTCGACCCGAAACATCGCCCATTCCTTCGCTCCAGAGATGCTGTCTATCCCGCTGAGTTACTCCAGCATTTTGTGTCTACTTTCAGTGGAATTCAAGGATGGCTTTGCAGTGGGAACAAATATATCCTATGATAAGTTGGCCTTAAAAAAAAAGATTTAATGCAGCCTTTTCAAATTCTCCACATGTTGATTGTTTAATTAATTAAACGTGAGAAGTATTTGGTTTTGTATAGATACACAACAAACATCACGGTGTATTCTTGCCACCAGGTGACAGTATAGGCTAGGACATTTCTCTTTGCTGCTGGAAATCATGGGAAAGCCTATTCCTGCCTTTGCTTCGTGATTTGGGCTTTCCATAAACCCAAATGGGAAATACTCTAAATGTTTCCAGAAATGAACCTGCTGGCAACCCAAATACCACCGACCTTGGTTGTGTGGCAAATAAATTATTTCAAAATTATTTCAAATGAAAAATATCTCCAGACACTGCTGCAAGTAAAATCAAATGGGCATTAAATGTAGTGTGACCTGTCCTTTTGCATACTACAAATTTGTGGTCATAATGTTTTTAACACTAATTGCAGGGATTGGGCCTTTGCAAGGTGAGCCAGCATTAAACCATCATCGTTGAAAACGTTAGCGATGCAGTGGTGCTGGTTTCCGACAGGCAAATGTCTAAATGTCTATCCCTAATTTTTATTTGAAAAGTTGTGAAGAGCAGCCTTCATGAACTGTTACAGTTCTTGAGTTGTGGTGAAAGATAGACACAAATTGCTGGAATAACTCAACGGGTCAGGTAGCATCTCTGGAGAAAAAGAATGGGTGACGTTTTGGGTCGGGACCCTTCTTCAGACTGAGGATGCTGCCTGACCCGCTGAGTTACTCCAGCGTATTGCATCAATATTTGGTATAAACCACCATGTGCATTTCTTTGTTTCTATTATACCCACTATGCTGTTAGGAAGAGAGTGTCAGGATTTTAAGCCCCCAGCAGCAATGAAGCAAAGTCAGGGTGGGTTTGTGGCTTGGAAGGAAACTTCCAGGCAGTGGTGTTCACAAGCTGTCTTTGGCCTTCTAGCTTGTAGAGGTCAGGTATTTGGAAGGCACTGTCTCAGGAATCTTGGTATTAGTTCCTGCATTACATCCTGCAGATGGTACAAACTGCTGCCACTCCAGCAGTGGTGGAATGAGTGAATGGCTGTGGATGGGTGAGCCTATCAAGCGAGCTGTACACGTGTAAGAAAGAACTGCAGATGCAGGTTTAAACCGAAGATAGACACAAAAAGCTGGAGTAACTCAGCGAAACAGGCAGAATCTGTAGAGAGAAGGAATGGGCCATTACTCACCTCTCCAGATGCTGCCTGTCCTGCTGAGTCACTCCAGCTTTTTGTGTCTATCTTCGAGCTGTATACTTGTATGGTGTTGTGCTTCTTGAGTGTTGTTGAAGTTCATTTATCTGGCAATTGGAGTGTGATCTATCATACTCTTGACCTAAGCCTTGTACATGGTCAATAGGCTTTGGGGAGTTCGGAGGTGGTATAAAGTATCAATGTCAAGACGAGACATTTGAAGGCCAGAGGTTACGTAATGAAACTTCGAAGATTTTGCACAGGGTTGGACTAGCAATAGTCCCTGAGGCAATGGTGGCCGGATTTCTGATGCCTCTTCACATGATACTGGCCATACAGTGATCACCTCTCCAGATCTTGAGAGCTCTAATTGCCAACCTTCACTTGTAAGGGTGTCAAAGGTTAACGGGAGAAGGCAGGGGAATGAAGTTGAGAGGGAAAAATAGATCAGCCATGATTGAATGATGAAATAGTTTCAATGGGCCAAATGGCCTATTCTCCTCCTATGTCATATGGTCTCCATCTGAAATCTCGCATCAAAGCAAAGCAAAATATCATCACCTAACATTGTAGGTGGGTGTTTTGGCCCCTTCATGCCCCCTCTGACCTATACTGTAGCGTTCATGAGATTGCTGGTGAGGAGAGGACCTTGACATTGCCTCACATATACTTTGGGGCTGCTCCTGTGATGGAATAAAGCCAAATGTGTAGGAAGGAACTGCAGATGTTGGTTTACACCGAAGATAGACACAAAATGCTGGAGTAACTCAGCAGGATAGGCAGCATCTCTGGAGAGTAGAAATGGGTGACGTTTCGGGTCGAGAATGATGAAGGGTCTCGACCCGAAACGTCACCCGTTCCTTCTCTCCGGAGATGCTGCCTGTCCCGCTGAGTTACTCTTGCATTTTGTGTCTATCGATGGAATAAAAATACTTGGGTTGATTACATGGATATCCAATAGATGGCACCATTGGCTCATTCATCTGCCTTTAACAGCACAAGCTGAACAGCTGGCTTGTTCAGGAATTCAGTTTTCTGAATTTGGATCAAATGCAGGTAGAGATGTAAAAGCTCTGAGCTGACAGCAGGCAACCGATTGAACACTGGGCATTCATTCACAATGTTTAATTATGGTTATTAGGGAAAGCATGGCAGTTTTGAGCAGATGCAATGTTGTAGTGGATGCTGGAGGGAAAGGGAGAGGAAATTAAGGTCATCTTCATTTATCTTGGATGGCCTTATTAGTAGTTTCAGTGTACTTAGAGTGATGGTTCTTGCTAATGACATAGCAGTGAGCTGAGGGCAGTGTAAAAATCTAATGGCTTTCTGTGTTTTTCCACAATAATCCTATTCACTAGCCCAGCAATCTTAAGAGGACAGACACAAAATGCTGGAGTAGTCATGTCAAGAGTCAAGTCAGTTTATTGTCATGTGTCTCCGATAGGACAATGAAATTCTTGCTTTGTTTCAGCACAACAGAACATAGTAGGCATGAATACAGACTACAGACAGTAACTCAGACTGAAGAAGGGTCTCGACCCAAAACGTCACCCATTCCTTCAATCCAGCAATTCTGCCTGTCCCACTGTGTTACTCCAGTATTTTGTGTCTATCTTTGGTATAAACCAGCATCTGCAGTATCTTCCTACAACAATCCTAGGAGGGTGAAGGTTTGTAACACACAAAGTATTGAATTCCAATAGTCTCATTCGAATGCGAATCACTACAGGTGCAGTGATGATCATAGCTGGGTATTGGATTTAGCTCAGGGACCTCAGGGCAGGAGGCAAAGTTGTGTCCATCCCAGTGAGCATATTCCCAAGCAGTTTCATGACATGCTGTACCTCTCTGTAGAATAATATATTCAGATGCTCAGATTTCCCGAGGTTTTTTTAAAAATGTGACAATCAGCAGGATGATCTTCAGTCGTTCTCGCTCCAATTCACTGCAGATCTCTGCTGTATCTTCCAATTTGCTGCTCGTAGCTGTCATGTATAGGCAAATAAATGGATTCATATACTTTGAGCTGATATTTCAGGTTGAAGACCCTGAGAAGAGCCTTCAACTGAAACATCAACTCCGTTTCTTTCTACAGACGTTACCTGATTTGCTGGATGTTTCAAGCATTTTCTGGTTTTATTTCAGATTTCCAGATTCTGAACTATTTTTATTTTACACGTTGTTTAATTTCAGGGACTCTCGTGAGTTTCATCAATCTAGGAGCACCTTTCTGACCAAGCAGATGAGGAAGTACTGGACCGTGAAGCTCACAGAGAGAGCAACATGCTTAAATTCAACAATGATTACGTGGGCAAGGGCAAACCACCCGAATGGTGGAAGGCTGTCGTGCAATCCAAAGTTGTGCAAGGAAATAATAAAATAGAATATTGGAAATAATACATTAGAACCACAGCAGTGCACATAACATTTTAATGAGATTGGGGAGTTCAAACCGATGAAGCCACAGTTATACAGCAGTGAGAAGCCCCTCATCTGACACCAAATGGCATTTATTTCAAGCCATTGCACCAAGTATTTCAGGGTAAGCAATGGGGTGCAATTGATCATTGGTCATAGATCCCTATTTCACTCAGCTAACAATAATGAGATCAGTTTCATGCCGTGTCTGGGTGTTAAGAACAAGTCATCAATGCCTCAGCTATGCTCTCACACTAATTTATTTCGTTTTCAATGCACTGTGTAAAGGATGGCTCTGCTGAAAGGGCAATGGAAAGCAGATGTTTCATTCCAGTGTGGAACCTCCCCCCTGCTTTTTTTCCCTTTCAACACCATCCTCCTGTCTTCTCCCCGTAACATTTGTCACTCTTACGAATCAAGAACCGACCAATCTCCACTTTAAAAAACCCAATGACCTGGTCTCCACAGTTGTTTGTGGCAATGAATTCCACAGACTCATCACCCTCTGGCTAAAGAATTTCCTCCTCTTCGCCATTTTAAAGGTATGTCCATTTATTCCAAGGCTGTGCCCTTGATCCTAGACTCTCCCACTACTGAAAACATCCACCCCACATCCACTCTATCTGGGCCTTTCACTATTCAATAGGTTTCAATGAGATACCCCGTCATCCTTCTGCACTACCCACTCCTTCTGCTTCTTCTACACTCCGTTGAGTATAGGCCCAGAGCCATCAATTGTTCCTCATACATTAACTCTGGGATCATTCTGGAGCCTCTCCAATGCCACCACATCCTTCCTCAGATATGGGACCCAAAACTACTCACAACATTCCAAATGTGATTTCTCCAAGTCCTTCTGCAAACCCCCTACTTCCTCAACACTACCTGCCCCTCCAGCTATCTTTGTATCATACACAAACTAGGCCACGAAGCCATCCATTCCACCAGCCAGATCAGTAACACATAATGTGAAAAGTTGTTGGCCCAACACTGACCCCTGTGGAATTAGTCATTGGCAGCCAAGCAAAAAAGGCTTCCTTTATGGCCACTCTTTGCCTTCTGCCAGTCAGCCAAACTTCTATCCTTGCTTGAACCTTGCCCCTAATACCATGGTCTCCTATCTTTTTTAGCAGGCTGACGTGTGGCACCTTATCAAAGGTTTGAACTCCATCTTCAACACTACCGTTGTTGGACGAATTACAGATGGTGATGAGTCAGAAAATAGATGTAAGATCGATCGATTGACCAAATGGTGCCACCACAACAACCTGGCTCTCGATGTCAGTAAGACCAATGAACTAATTGCGGACTTTGGAAGAGGAAGGATGAGGACCCACAATCCTGTTAATATCACGATGGTGGAGAGAGTCAAAAACTTCAAATTCTTGGGCGTGCATATTTCCGAAAAGATTTCCTGGACTCAGCAAGAAAGCTACTTCCTAAGTAGATTACGGAGATTCGGTATGTCAGAGAGGATTCTCTTGAACTTCAACAGGTATACAGTAGAGAGCATATTGACTGGTCACGTTACGGCCTGGTTCGGCAACTTGAATGCACAGGAGTGAAGTAGACTGCAAAAAGTTGTGAACACTGCCCAGTGAACACTGCTCTGACCTCCCCACCATCGAAGGGATTTATCAGAGCGTCATTCGAAACACACACCTCGCTGGCCACACACTCATTTCACTCCTGCCACCGGGAAGAAGGTACAGGAGCCTGAAAATTGTAATGTTCAGATTCAGGAACAACTTCTTCCCTACAGCCATTCGGCTATTAAACACTGCAACCTCAAATAAGCTCTGAACTACATAGACAATTATTATATATTATTGCACTATTATTGTTTGTTTTTTGTGTGTACTTATGTGTGTGCGTGCGTGCGTGTATGTATATATATATAATATATACGTGCATTAGTGAGTATGTGTATATATACACACTGAATTTTTTCTCATTTACTATATTGATTACAGTACTATGTTTACATATTCGGTTGTGCTACTGCATGTAAGAATGTAATTGTTCTACCTGGGACATATGACAATAACACACTCTTGACTCTTGGATTCTGAGAATCCAAGTAGACAACATCCAGATCCCCTTTGTAGAAACAAAGAATGGGAGGTGCTAGGTTATACCAAAGATAGACACAAAGTGCTGGAGTAATTCAGTGTGTCAGGCAGTGTCGCTGGAGATAAAGGATGTGACATTTTGGGTCGGGACACTCCTTCAGACTGAGATGCTGTTTGACCTGCTGAGTTACTCCAGCACTTTGTGTCTATCTTCCAGATCCCTTTTGTCCATCCTGCTTGTTACTTCCTCAAAAACGTCTAACAGATTTGTCAGGCAAGATCTCTACTTAACAAAACCATGCTGACTGCTGCCTATTTTGTTATTTGTTTCCAAGAACCCCAAAACCTCATCTATAATAAATGACTAAAAGTTTACCCCCCACTGAATTCAGGCAAACTGGCCTATAATTTCCTTTCCTTTGCCTTGCTCCCTTCTTAAACAGTGGTGTTACATTTGTGATTTTCCAGTCCTCTGGATTCTTGCAAGATCTGTTGTGTAAAATAACTATCTATACCAATTCAACCTCAGGATGTCAAGAAAATCTTTAAAAAGTAAAATTTTAAGCTCTTAATATTGAAATGCATCTAATACGCTGTTTAGTTTAGTTTAGTTTAGTTTACTGATACAGTGTGATAACAGTCCCTTCGGCCCAACTAGACCGCGCCGACCAGCAATCACCCGTGCACTAGTTCCATGCTACACACTAGGGACAATTTTACAGAAATCAATTAACCTACAAACCTGCACTCTATAAGATGTGGGAGGAAACTGGAGCATCCAGAGAAAACCCTATGGTCACATGGAGCACGTACAAACTCCATTCAGACAGTACCGGTAGTCAGGATCGTACCCAGGTCTCTGTCAGTGTACGGCAGCAGCTCTACCGTTGTACTACTGTGCCATTTTACTGGGTTATTAGGTA
Source organism: Amblyraja radiata (assembly GCF_010909765.2). Taxonomy (NCBI): domain Eukaryota; kingdom Metazoa; phylum Chordata; class Chondrichthyes; order Rajiformes; family Rajidae; genus Amblyraja; species Amblyraja radiata. Next base: position 12,363,147 of record NC_045971.1, on the reverse strand, counting down.
AAATTTGACAACAACCCACAAAGGTACATTAAAACAATACTGTGATGTTACAAGATAGAAGTCTCAAGAAGTGACATGGTTTTGTTTTTAAAACTTGGATTAAAAAGGAGAAAACTCATGATCAGAGTTCATGAATATAAAGGAGTCAAACAATAAAAGTATGTCACAGCATAATAGTGTTTATTAAGATAAAGAATGTCAAAAGAGAATACTTCCCATTTCTGGGGCTCCCAGAATCAGCACAGTACTAACCACTCACTCGGGTTAACACCTGGCAGGTTTATGCCCTGCCTGCTCAGCTACTGCAAGTAAGAATTTTATAACTCCATTGTCAGTACATATAGTATTTCAACACTTTTGTGGAAACTCTATATGTTTCCTTCCAATCGTCCAGCAATATCTCCAGTTTACTTGCATATGGTTATGTTTGCCTATGTTGCTTTTCCATCAGAATAACTTCCTAATTTTCTCACACTACCTCTTCCAAACCTTTGTTTGCCAGGTTAGGTTCAATTCTGGGCATTATCGCATAGGCCTATGGCATCAGCATCCAATCCACTACAGTGCCTGTACCCTTGAAATTCACTTGTGGATCAGTTGAGGTGCACATTACTGTTAATCCAAAATAGTAGCTTTGATTTTAAAAAATCAGCATGAATTTAAAATAAGATATTCAATCAGTGTGGATACTTCAAATGGGTTCTCTTACACTGATTCTGTTTTGGAACATGTAACAAGCATTTTTATGATGTGTGTACTGCACTGTGATGTATATTGATGCTTGTGTCGAATAACACTGGCATTATAACATTAATTTGCACTATAATGTGAATATTACTAAATTAGATATAGCAATATTTACTACAGCTGAACAATTCGATTAGAGTAAGAAATGAAGGACCTGGAGTTACCCCTCACTTGGGGGAAGCAAAAGGGACATCTTGAAGCAAGATTCAGCTGATCATGGGTGGAGCAGATCAAATCACTCAAGCTTGCTTTCTGTAGCTTGCTCACCTGTTGCACACTCTTCACAGCCTTGAATTGGATTCTCATTAGAATTTACAGTTAAAATTATCACATTTAATTTCCTTTGGTACCTCTGTAACCTATTGCGTCCTGCAACCCTCCACACAAAAGCTTAGAGACATGAGAAATGAAACAGGAAGTGGTTACCCAGACCCTCGAGCTACCCCGCCATTCAACATGATCATGGCTGGCCAATGCTGGCCTCACTCCTCTCGTCTGCCACAACCTTCCATTTCCTGACCTTTATCCATCTCCACCTTAAATATATCTAACAATCCAGCCACCACCACCACCACCCCTCCCTCCCTCCCCATGGGAACGGAGAGTTCCAGAGATTCACAACAGTCTGAGAAAAGACATTTCTCAGCACCTCGATTTAAAATGGCTGCCCCCCCTATATTGTAGCTAAAACCTCTTGTTCGTGAGGAAGAAGCTATCTATCCCACTGATTCCCATATGCTATGTACTGTTCCTAGGCGCTCTACACTAGCAACACTTTCAACTTCCTGGGCCGTCAACTCTGGACCCTTTCCCGTTCCAAACAGTTCTTGAAGGCTTTCCCTGGCCCCTTTATTAGGCGTGGTATCTTTATTTTATTTTTCTTCTGCAAGATGCTTTCTTTGTCTTTAGTTTAAAGGCATGTTTTAATCAATTTCTTGTGAATTTCTGGTCTGCTCCAATCGGTGACAAACCTTTACATCTTTTTAAGTTGATTTTAATCATTGACTGGATTGTAAGACATCCGAAAACAGTCATAGTGCTCAGGGAAAAGGGATATTAAGGTGGGTCCTGGCACGAATCGTCGCCTATACATGTCTTCCATTGATACTGTCTGACCCGTTTAGTTACTCCAGGATTTTGTATGTTACTCAAGATTCCCAGCATCTGCAGTTCCTTGTCTCCTAAATAAGTCTTCTTCTTCTTCTTCTTCTTCTTTCGTGTGGCGTGCACAGCCTAAAGTTGTTGGGCAACTTGTTCTATTTGATCTTCCGTTTGTGCACCTCGAGTTGATTGCATTAGTCGAAACAGGGCGGATCACGTGAAGGTTACAATCTTCCACCCCCTAAATAAGTCTGATGGTGAGTTATCGCATTTAAATACATAATTAAAAGCAAAGTCATGCTTGATTGAGAGTTAAAACAGAAAATGCGTATAAAAACACAGCAGGCCAGGCAGCATCTATGGAGAAAGAGAGAGAGAGAGAGATGCAGAGTTAATATTAAGTGTCGAAGACCCTTGGTCGGTGCCACGAGATGGCGCTGCCGTCAATGGATTGCATTGGCGAGAGCGGACGAGCTGCGAGTCGTTCGGGCGCAGAGTCCCGTGAGTCCGGACACCGCAATCCACGCACCCCGTCCGCTTCGCTTCTTCTGCAAACCATCGAGTCCTTGAGCCCGTCTCTCGTTAGTTTAACTGTAACACACAACAACTGTGCTTCGATGAAAACGCTGACACCCCGTCTCAATGTATGGAATGGGATGCTACTTAATCTCCTATCACAGTCCAAACACGCGCCCACATGCCCGAAATTCCCGCAGTTCCATTGAAACTATTTTTGCTGGGCCTGGCCTCGTTATCTAGTATATACGGCCTGTATCTTACCTGCCTGCATCCTTGTATCATACGTGTTGTATGTAGGCACCATTTACATTTGGATCAGAGGAAAAGCTGCGATACTTGAACCAAGTCTGGATGTCAAGAAATATTTCGTATTGCGGCACATTTATCAAAATCAGCACTTGTATTTTGTGGCACAAAAGTTCCTTATATTAGTGTAAATATGAAATGGCGTGAAACCAAGGAGAATGCATAGATGCTTAGTATATTGAAACCCATATTGAGGGAGGAAACGATTTGATTTTTAAGTTCCATTTTACTAATGTCCACTATTAAACTACCCCCTTTTCGGTTTGATGGGGCAAAGCTGAAGGAAATATAGTTTGGATACAAAGCCGAGCGGAATAGACAGAATGTCATCTATATTATTGAACGATAAGAGCGTAGATGGATAAGGAAACCTCGGTTTGTCCGAGGCTGGAGAAATGCCACTGGAGTAAACGGATCCTGTCGGTGTTACGATGGATTAGAACGGACATCGAAGATTCATGTATGTTTAAAACTTAAAATAAGAGAATTTTTCAGAGAAGCCTCGAGGAAGAGGAGATGGTGTGAGATTATGAGGTAGCAGCTCTTGCCCTAAATCCGTGGGATCCCTCGTTTATCACACTGCCATTCCTGAGTGATTGAGTAAAATGTAAGGTCGCACCAAGTAGTTTATGTCCTAAATGGTTCTAATGAGCACCTAAAGTTTCGGTGTGTTGCGAAAATTGCAGTTTTGCATGCGATCGGCCCACATCAAAGGATTTTACACAGACAATAAATAAATTGTAGAAGTTGCGCTGTTTATTTTTTTGTGTTTTGTCTTATTTGTTGTTGCGGGTCGGGGCGTGTTTCGTTTTATAGATCCTTTGAATTTTGTCTGTTTGTGTGTGTTCCTAGCAACATTTTACTCCCTCGGGCTCCAATATTAAATCATCCATTTACCCCCCCACCCCCACCTTCCCCAACATTCCCACGGTTCCCTCCTCTACTCCCTTTGGACGGAGCTGTGGACAACCAAGGAACATTTCCCCTATATACACGAAATAAATTAGATGAGATATTGAAAAGTAATTAAAAAGCGATCGTTTCTTGCGCTTTTGAGAGGGTTATATTGATTCCCGCGTTGCGTCCGTTTGAAGCGAGCACCCAGACCGTTTTTCAAACCCTTGGATAAGAATGGTGAGGAGTCGCTTGGACATTGTTCAGTCCGCAAGGTCGGCAGCTTATTCCTGAAAACTGTCAGCGGGCTCCAGTGAGGGCCAATAACGACGAGTACAGCATCTTCGGACTCTCCGACGCCCCAAGACCCCTTCATAGCCTTTACATCCCAGGAACTCTGTCTCCCTGACCTCCTCGCTCGCCCTATTCGCTTCATTTGAATTGAGTAAAATGAAGCGAATTTCAGGGGGTGGAAAATCCATTTTCCACCCCCTAAAAAACACGCGAGAAGCCAAAAAAAATCAAGCGTAGAATAGAAGCCAAAACAACCAGCTTGTTGTCATATGTAAAAAAAAACAACAAAATGTATTTACAAGTTTCAAAGTTAATTGCTGTGTGCAAAACAGCAGGTGCGTGTCTCTCAGTGTCACTGGACAAATAATAAACCCTCACATTAGTCCACGGCAGTCAAGCGTTTTGTATAATTATTACCTAATATCTACGATGCGGATTTATACTGATGGGTGAGCGGAATAGCAACGTTATCGCTTCTTCGCAGTACACTGTTAGAGTTGTCGCGAATTCCCCACCCGCTGTTTTCCTCCCACGCTAGTTCCCAAATTATGTACATGCGTATTCCTCCTTTTATTCGATACTATGGGCTCGTTCATATTAACTCTAAAAAGATTTATCTGCAAAAAAAAAGTTGTTTTAATAAACCCCCCCCCCCCCCCACTTTTTTTTAGGCGCACAGGAGAGATAAGTTGAGAGAATTGGTCTTGTATTAACACGGATTCACCAGACACAGCAGCTCGTTTACTTCCCCTCCCACAGCCATCCCGAATCACCAGTTACAAATAATTTCGGTTCTTTAATCCCAAACAAATTCGATCCGATTTTTCCCACAAGACATGTAAAATTCGAAGTGACTGATTCGTTTATTGCGCTGTCACCGTGGACATTTCATAATTAAAAAGTTAGACAAGTGTGAAAAGATTTTCTGTCAGTGCGATACTTAAGAATTATTAAATATAGACTATGTCAGACTGTCAAAGGGCTACTGTCTTTTTAAAATGCCCCAGAGAGACACATATAATCCTGAATTTATTTGCCGTCCCTCTTGCTGTGCCCATATTCATCATGCTGTTTTGTGTTGAAGAGAAGGTTAACACATGTCGACCATTATCATTCTTACATTCCCTCCTTTCTTTAGGGGCTGTGAAAAGGCCAAGCCTGGTTATAACTCTCCAAGTGTTACCATGGCGACCATCCCGGCAGGAGCTCATTCTCCCATCCTTCCTATTCAAAGTGCCCTCCTCTCAACAATTTTATCATTACAGAGCCGACAAACTAACGAGCATCAAAACACTACCTTGTGCAATTAGCTGGATATTGGGGTGGTAAGGCATGATTGACAGCGCCGAACTATATAATCATCTGTGTCCTAAGGCGGTGAGATCGGATTGGGTCCCGACGTGCATTTGAACCCCTTTACTTTTATATTAGCATCTATCTGTATAATGTGAGGACGCTCCCGTCCTTATGGTGAAGTGTTGACCCCGAGATTGCTGCCTTCCAACTTTATTTTTTTGGGGGAAAAAAAACTTTTCCCCCCCTCGGTATCAAACCTCTCTCTCTGCCACTTACACCCTGCCACACTCATGGATTTGTACCTGTTTGGATTTGTGCTGTCGCTTCTGTTGAATTCGACCCGCGGTCTGGCTGGCTATCCGATCTGGTGGTAAGTACTCCTCTTTGCTGACTCGCGTGTGTGTGTGTGTGTGTGTGTGTGTGTGTGTGTGTGTGTGTGTGTGTGTGTGTGTGTGTGTGTGTGTGTGTGTGTGTGTGTGTGTGTGTGTGTGTGTGTGTGTGTGTGTGTGTGTGTGTGTGTGTGTGTGTGGTTTGCTTTGCTTTGCTTTTTATTCGCGACTGTACGCAGTGAATTGGCTGTGAATAAACTCGTTCCAGCTCATTTGAAAAGGCGGTCAAGGAGGTTTACGCGTGCACTTGGGGAAGTATCTGATCTGATCAACAAACTGTGTTATCTGATGCCTGCTGTATCACATACACCGACTGATTGATCCTGTTACAGGACTGGCAATCCGAGACCCGAGCCAGAAAGAAAGGAAGAAATTAGACGAAACCCACGCCGAACAGGGTTGAACGAAGGGGGAGAATAGGGGAGCGGTAGAGATAAAACAAAAGATTAGATGCTTAATGGTAAAGGAAAATCAAAGGGAGAAATCCGGAGTATACGGAGATGGGCTTAGGAGTGAAAACTGGGGAGAGAAAGTGAGAATAATATTGAGACAGGAGGCGAGGAGATAGACGGGGCTGGCGGAAAAGAGGAATGCAGAATGCAGAAAGAGTGTCAGGTAAGCCTGCCGACTCGCCCCGTCTGCTAGCCGCGGCAAGGGCGTCTCCGCGGCTGGGTAAAACTGAACTGGGTAAAACTTCACCTGAAATATACCACAGTACCATGGACTTGTAACCTCGCCGGACTTTGAAACAGACTCGGGAAAACTGTCGGATGCGTGTTGAAACTTAAAGCTGTCAGCTACCCCCTCTCTCCCCGCTGGCTCAAGCGCTCCCTCAACATCTCCTTTCGCGAAACAAAAGCTTGAAATAATGTGTTTAAATGTAATATATATTTAAAACAAACCATGTTAGTCGTTATCAGATCTACCCACAAGCGATTGGGCAAGGTGTGAAGGAAAGTCTGGCCAACCAATGTATTAATTGTAAAGCACTATTCCGATCAAATAAACTTCTAAAATGTTTTGAACTGGTGAGAGCGTGGATAAACTCCTCGGAGATTAGAGCCGCATTTAGTTTTCATGAGCGTTATCTCGTTTCTAATTGTAACAGATGATTTAGGGATTTTTTTTCAGCAGATACGCTGTTGAAGTGAGATCACCTTAGGACAGGGACAAGCGCAGACTGAGCCAAAGAAAGATTGGAATTCAAACATTGTTTTATTCCAGCACCCATTAGACATCGGAGTTGTTGTTGGAATCCAGACTGCAGCTTTGGCTCGGGTTCCTGTCACCGCAAGGGGCTTTTCAGTTTTTTGAAGAAAATACTCTTTTTACATAGTGCATGTCACGTCCGTTTAAAAAATTATCCCGATGTGCTTTGCAGAGGTTTGAAGACTGACTAGTCGCTGTTGTAATGTTGAAATCACCGCTGCCAATTTGCGCACATCAATCTCCAACTCCCAGTCTGAAGAAGGGTCTCGACCAGAAATGTCACCCATTCCCTCTACCCAGAGGTGCTGCCTGGCCCGCTGAGTTACTCCAGCATTTTGTGTCTATCTACCCTGAACATGAGCACGTTTTGGGGGAAAAAGCTGATTGAATGATAATCCGGAATATTCATATCCCCTTCCCTCTCTTCTCCTGCTTACCGGGCTTTGATTTAATTATATGTGGCCGAATGCGGCGGGGGAGCATTTCACTGTTCACACACCACCCAAGACAGGTACGTGCCCTGGCTGCGCCGCACCCACCGCCTACCTATTCCTGCCCAGGTGTATTGCCGCGTACAGGCTGTGGGAGTAAGAATCTAACTCAGCACCACGCCTCTGTCGGCCTCTCAGTCCGCTCTCTTGGCCACACCAAGCCATCTCCGTTATCAGTTAATTTCTACATTAGGTCACTTTTATTTTACAGAAAGCTATATTCCACCCTGTTTTAACAATATCAGCGAGTTGCTGGATGTGACACATTACGGAGTACCATTCAACGTGACTCACTAGAAGTTACTAGTATAGGAAACCTTTATACATTTAATATTAATTCCGGCGTAGAAACAAAGAGCAAAAGCACCACGTCCCTGGTGTTTGAGGATGTGTTCAATGCGTATGCGCTTTGGTGAGAACCTGTGTGTATATTTTATCAATGATCGCCATATAGAAAGAGATGCGTAGACGTTTTCAGTATAGAAGGGTGAAATATTACTCCGCAATCAGTGTGGAAAAGGAACAGACACACGACTGCATGTGACAGACAAATGGGGAGATATAAGCAAAGGGCAGGGACACAAAGAGATGCGAGGGACATGTAATATGATGAAAGAGAGTTAAAATCCATTTTTGTTCCTTTCTATTCAATGGCAGATTGAGGGCGTGACTTCGCCAAGGAGAGGCAATAGATTCAGAATGACTCCTTCCCCCCGCAGCCGTCCGCCCGCACCCTGAAATCACTCCCATTTATCGCTTGTCGGACGATAAATGTTTTATCTTCCCTGCCTCGTCCCTCCCTCCGACATCTTCATCATCCCTCAGCCAAACCTGACCCTCAGTCTCCACAGACCTAACATTGGGTTAACGCGGCTTGAACCGATGGAAGGAACGGCTCCCGTTTTACTGGGTATGGACTCCATACTATTGTATGGGTGACGGGCCCAATTAATGGGGTCCTTAGGTGACATGTGTAGGAAGGAACTGCAGATGCTGGTTTAAACTGACGAGAGACACAACATGTTGGAGTAACTCAGTGAGACAGGCAGCATCTCTGGAGAGAAGGAATGGATGACGTGTCGTGTCGAGAAGAAACCTTTCGACCCGGAAGTCACCCATTCCTTCTCTCCCTCTTTAATATATTTCAATTTAAACAAAATTTGTCACTTCATCTAAACAACCGCGGCTACAACGAATAATGCCAGGGGGTAGATACAAAATGCTGGAGTGCCTCAGCGGGACAAGCAGCATCTCTGGAGAGAAGGAATGGGTGACGTGTCGGGTCGAGACCCTTTCTCAGACTGACCCGAAACGTCACCCATTCCTTCTCTCCAGAGATGCTGCCTGTCCTGCCGAGTTACTCCAGCATCTTGTGTCTATCTTCGGTGTAAACCAGCATCTGCGGTTTCTTCCTACACTATCAAACGAGAGATGAAGATACTGTACTTTGATAGAGGTGGGTGGGGGGTGGGTGCGGGGAACGAACATCACAGTGGAAAATTGGAAGGGGAAAAGTCTCAAATGGTGCGGCGCAGGTTGGGTGGGATAACTTGTCTCTTGTGCTGTGCGATTCTATGGTACCAATGTTGATTCAGGTTAACAAGGGATACAAACCCGAGCCTCCAAATTCAAAGCGACTCGTGTTCAGGTTTCGTGGGTATGCAGATAAGTGTGATTTGTAATGTTTACACTGTAAGTGGCAATTTGTTCATATCTAAAATTAATTATCTTCTTTAGCCAATGAGCTAATTTCAGAAAGTGGAAGTGCACAAACCGAGGGCGCAGTTACGAGTATTTATTTCGTAATGATTGCTCACGCCAACGAGGGGTGAGATCCGGGTCCTGACCTCCCTCTCCCTCTCCCTCTCTCCCCATCGACCCGGGGCTCTACCTGCGGCATGTCAGGTCATGAACTCTCACCTGGAGATTAACCCAAGACAGTTCAAAGCTCCCAACTCGGCGCAGACTGGCCGGCTCTGATATGACTTCAGCCAACACATTTTTAAAAAGGGGGGAAGGGGCGAATTCTGCGCAAAATAAAGCGAAATGCTTTGGAAAGTATCAACACATCCCTCCCAACACGTTCAGTTTGACAGGGTATTTGCACGCCAGTGTCTATGCGAGTCTACGTTTAAACGCTTTTAAGTTTTCAGAAACATTAAAACGTCTTTTTTTTCCTTCATAGAAAAACCAAGGGATCAAATTTAAACTAAATTTAGATCGCACCATTCAGACTGCCCTGATGTTCCGCCCAATCCACTTCACTGACTTTCTTGGCGTTTAAATTTAAAATATTTAAAGTTTTGTGGCTTATTGTGTTTAGTCTGATATTGTTTGCGCCTCTCTTGAGAGATCCCACGCGACATCATGACACATTTCTTCAGCCTCTCACTGTTGTCTGTGACATTGTCAAACCCGGGTGTTAGGGCTCAGTCAGACGCGAGGTTCGCACCCTGCAGCCCGCTGGTGAGTCACTGCCAACGAATATGATGAATGGAGGAAGTGGCTTGTCACCGGCTGTCCTGTCCACGGACAGTGATGGAATATGTCTTCTCAACAGCGATGACGGGCGCCAGTTCTTGCCCATCCAGGCGCAGGAGGCATATTTCACTCCGCTATCCACTCACCCTGACCCGCCCCACTATTATTTACAGTATTTCAAACCCGTTTTAAATAAATCAATCTTAAAGAGACCATTCAGTGTTTGGTTAGTGTTCGGCATAAGGTTTGATAATGTTTATGTATGTCTAAAGACTTTTAGACAAAGTCATACCCCTCAGCACAGAAAGTGGCCCTTCGGCCCACCATGTCCATACTTTTCTATACTAATCCCAATTACCAGCGCTACGCCCACAGCCTGCTATGACCTGGTGATCCAAAGTACTGGTCCAGACACCTTTTAAATGCTGTGAAAATCGTTACCTCGAAGAAATAATATTTCTGGAACAGAGAAGGTTAAGAGGAGATTTATTGCCGGGGTTTAAGACCCATGGGCAGTTTCGAAAAGAGTGAAAAGGGAATATTTTCACTTAGGGAGAGGTAGAGGTGAGTTGATGTAAGGATGAGAGGGAACATTGCGAGGATCTGGAATTTCCTAGCTGGATGTTGGTGAGAATAAATTCAACAATTTATTTGAAAGTGAATTGGATTTGTACTCAAAGGAGGGACAAATGCCGAATTATAGGGAAAACTGCAAGAGAATGTGGCTGCAGTGATATTAATTTCCTTCAAAGACCCAAATAGAAGCACTAAGGGGCGTGACCTTCAAGATTATGATTCCAATTTAAAAAAAAATCTTAACTGATATGTAAAATTTGGGAGAAGATGCTCTCCTTTTGATGAGGCCTCGAGTTCTGTCCCAAGGAACCGATGTCATCTCATTTCATATGCGTCCGTCATCGGCGGACAATTTAACTCGAGCAAGGTCTGACGATGGGAAGGTGTATATGTTAAACAATTATGGAAAGTACTGGCAAAGACTTGCAGTTTCTGAGAGGGGAATTCCGAAAACTCCGTCAACTCCAACCGAATTTTGAAGGATGAGGGGCTATCTTATAGAAATTGAAGGCTAGATGCAGGAAACATGTTCCCGATGTTGGGGGGGGGGGGTCCAGAACCAGGGGTCACAGTTTACGAAAAAGGGGTAGGCCAATTAAGACTGAGATGACGAAAAACTTTTTCACACAGAGATTTGTAAATCTGTGAAATTCTCTGCCACAGAAGGCAGTGGAGGCCAATTCACTGGATATATTCAAGAGAGAGTTAGATATAGCTCTTGGGGCTAACGGAATCAAGGGATATGGTGAGAAAGCAGGAACGGAGTACTGAGTTTGGATGATCAGCCATGATCATATTGAATGGCGGTGCAGGATCGAAGGGCCGAATGGCACATTCCTGCACATATTTTCTATGTTTTTATGTTTAACTCGACGAAGCAGCTTGCAGTGAGTGGCGGAGGTCTACGGGAGACATTCCTGGTCGCACGTGGGCGTATGAGCGTGTGTACACATGAATAAAATTACTAACAATGTGAATGACTTCAGGCTCATGACTTTGTCGAAGGAGATGAGGGACAACCTGAGAGCCTTAGGCAGAGGTAGATAGAGAACGATGTTCCGAGTAAGCAGAGGCATGGGGAGAAACAGGAGCTAATAGACATGGTAATAGATACATAGAATGATCTACGTGATAGCGATGTAGAATAATGAGAGATAGACAGAGAGAGAGAGAGAGACAGAGAAAGATGGAGGTAGATGGAGATGGTAGATAAATACATACACCATAGATACAAATCGCAAAGTGCTGGTGGCACTCAGTGGGTCAGGCAGCATCTGTGGAGGGAATGGACAGGAGACGTTTCCGGTCTGGACTCTTCATCAGGCAGAAGGCTGAATAAATGTTCGTTTCCCTGCAGAGATGCTGTCCGACCCCGTTAGTTCTTCCGCATTTTGTGTTTTTTTCCTCAAAATTCAAGCATCTGTAGTAAATAGTTAGATAGACAGACAGACGGACAGACGGGTAGGCGGGGGGGGGGGGGGCGGATGGATAGATAGATACACAGACAGACAGAGGGGTATTCAGATAGAGTGGTATATATAAGCAGGGGCAGATATATGTGAAGGTAGATAAATGTGGAGGTAGATAGGCGTGGAGGTAGATAGATGGAGGAATAGATAAAGTGTTCAAGAAGGAACTGCAGATGCTGGAAGATCGAAGGTACTCAAAATTGCTGGAGAAACTCAGCGGGTGCAGCAGCATTCTCCCCCCCACCCCCCATCAGTCTGAAGAAGGGTTTCGGCCCGAAACGTCGCCTATTTCCTTCGCTCCATAGATGCTGCTGCACCCGCTGAGTTTCTCCAGCAATTTTGTGTACCTTGGAGGAGTAGATAGATGGGGGATAGATAGATGCGGGAGCGGGGGGGGGGGGGGGGGGGGGGTAGATAGACGTGGAGATAAGTAGATCGAGAGAGTTGAATGGACATACAACTCGTTAGTTAATCATTTGACAGATAGGACAGGTTTGGAGGGATATGGACCAAGCGCAGGCAGATGGGACTAGAGTAGCTGGGACATGTTGGCCGGTGTGGGCAAGTTGCGGTCTTTTTCCACACTTTATGACTCTACATGCGCTGAGTTCTCGATGTCCTCTTTGGACATTGGCACGCGTGTGTACCGTCTGTGTAATACACGGTCTGTTACATATGTTCACGTTATTTCAGCAACGTGTTTTGTAAGAAAGAAATGTTGGCCATTCAGTTATCTTTTCCTGCTCTAAGAAGATGTAACAGAAAGCCAGCGCGAAGTTACTTTTGCGAGAATCGTTCCCAAGGAATGTGTTTTCTTGGAATCTGTTTGGGATGGTTTCCTGGGGCGTGGTAGACGTGACACACACCATTTACCTCCCGCTAGGCGATTGCTGTAAGAAATCAGTTACCGTTCAAGATCTTGCTTCACTCAGTTCGATTAAGTGAAACCACTTACAAATAAATACATTCCTGTAGGAACATTGCTGAGTTATGTTTAAGAAAAACGGCAAGCATTTCCAAATGTCGGATTTTAATATATATATTACGAGCATGCGAAGTGTAACTAAACTAACATTTCATAAGATCATAAGATCATAAATGATAGGAGCAGAATTAGGCCATTCAGCCCATCAAGTCTACTCCGTCATTCAATCATAACTGATCTATATCTCCCTCTTAACCCAATTCTTCTGCCACTTCCCATAACCTCTGACACCCGTACTAATCAAGAATCTATCTATCTCTGTCCTAAGTATATCCATTAACTTGGTCTCCATAGCCTTCTGTGGCAACGAATTCCACAGATTCACCACCATCTGACTAATTTCGTGAGCATGTGCAGGTAAGGGAGTGTAGTAGAATAGCCAGAGATAGACACACAAAGCTGGAGTAATTCAGCGGGACAGGCAGCATCTCTGGAGAGAAGGAATGGGTGACATTTCGGGTCGAGACCTCTCTTCAGATTGGTTAGGGATATGGGAAACGAGAGATATAGACGGTGATGTGGAGAGATAAAGAACAATGAATGAAAGATATGCAAAAAAGTAACGATGATAAAGGAAACAGGTCATTGTAAGCTGTCTGTAGGGCGAAAATTAGAAGCGAGAGCGATGGAGAGAGAGAGGGAATGCCGGGGCCACCTGAAGTGAGGGAAATCAATATTCATACCACTGCCCAAGCAAAATATGAGATGCTGTTCCTCCAATTTGCGTTTAGCCTCTCTCTGACAATGGAGGAGACCTAGGACAGAAAGGTCTGTGTAGGAATGGGAAGGAGAAGGAGTGCCCAGCAACCGGGAGATCGTGTTGGTTCACACGGGCTGAGCGAAGGTGGCTGCATCTGGAAGCCACCTGCCATTCCTATTACTTGTTAACGTTCATCATTTGGGGGGAATTTCCGATTAGTCGTCAGCCTGTTACATGCTAGGAATTGTGTTAGGTGACTCATTCGGGAAATTGGCAAATGTTAATGGGCATCTTCACCCAATGGGCATCAAGATATATCATCCGGTCAGCGATGCTGGAAGTCCCTGTGCATCACTGACATGCGCATTCATCACAATTTGATACGTTCTTTGCGGCGCAGTAACACAAATGTTTATATTGTCATCTGTTTAAAAAAACAATCATTCTTTGTGCGATAAGCGTGCCTGCAAACACGTGCCATTGGATATGTATGTGTTTTGTCTATGTTTACATAGATTATGCATGTCCGCCTACATTTGCATTGCGTGCATCGTGCGCTTGTGGTGCACGTCTCCGTGTGTATGTCTTGCCTTTGCACATATTCATGTATGTGTTCATTGATGCATGGTGGTGCCTGTGTATGAGTTACCGTGGCACTTTGTGTCATTCTTCGGTATAAACCAGCATCTGCGGTGTCTTCCTACACAGTTTAAGGAAATGGTAGAGTAACATCAATGCAGAGGAATTAGCAGAATAAAGATACTGAACAAATGATGCTTATTCCAAGGCAGACAGTTTAAGGAAATGGACACACAGTGCTGGAGTAACTCAGCAGGACACGCAACATCTCTGGAGAAAAATGATGGTTGACGTTTCGGGTCAAACGTCTGAAGAAGGGTCTCGACCCGAAACGTCACCCATCCCTTTTCTCCAGAGATGCTGCGAGACCCGCTGAGTTACTCCAGCACTTTGTGTCTACCTTCGGTATAAACTAGCATCTGCGGTTTCTTTCTGCACAGATTGGGAAGTGGCTGAGTAACATCAGTGCAGAGGAATTAACAGAATAAAGATACTGAGCAAAGGATGCTTCGCACTGTGAGATATTTAAGGGTGAGAGTGTCAGAATGTGCTGGGTCAGGTAATGGAGGCTGTGGAACCTGGGGGGCTGGGTAAATGAATGGATGTAGCATTGAGATGGACGGGAAATGGAGAAAACAAGTTCACTCCGATCACCATATATTGTCGTGGGGAGGGGAAAGGCAGTTAAATGTGGAGTGTATAAGGTACCTGCTGAAGGTTATCGATAGAAAATGTAACACGTGTTACATTTATGCTTTGCTCCATAGGTTCCTGCGCCTCACGATAATGTGAGGCACTTAAAGTTGTCATATCATTATGGCTTGTTGGCTATAGGTGTCATATTACATTATATTCAGGTTACACACTGTTTTGGACAACATTCGTTGTATCCTTTTCTACGCAACCTATTTGACACAGGTTGGATACTCTACCAATCCAACTCCACCATGTATGTGTTTACACGCGACTACTAGGACACAGGTGTTTGGTAAGTGGTTCCTTGGCAAGCTGTTCCGTTAGCAAATTGGCTGCCACTTTGCCTGAACTGTGGCTAAACTAAACCTGAACCTTCATTGTTGTGAATGTCTGTGGGATTCCCTGAACACCGGATACATGCGACGAAAGTTAAACCCTTTCTGTACAATGCATGGCGAGGTTTCGTAGGATGTCAAAATGTACATGTAGCGGCTACGCAGGAAGAAAAGGTTTAAAATATCGACGTGCCTTTATGCCCTTCCTAACTTGGCTCCCAATTTCTTAGAGTCGTAGCCCAACTTCGGCCCAACTTACCCACACCCGCCAACATGTCCCGTCTACACTAGTTCCCGACCCACGTTTGACCCACATCTCTCCAGACCTATCCTACCCATGTACTTGTCTAACTGTTTCTTAAACGTTGGGATAGTCCCCGCCTCAATTACCTCCTCCGGCAGCTCGTTCCGTACACCCACCACCCTGTGTGTGGGAAAAGTTACCCCTCAGATACCTATTGAATTTATTAAAAAATAAACATTAAAATCTTCTTCTATCTCCTATTAGTGATCAGGGCCCTTTATTTTCTTTCATCAAGTCCTTTGCACGCTCAGTCCACTCCCTCCCCGCAGCTCCACCCTTCTCCTCGTCATTTTGTCCCGTTGGAGTTATTCTTTCAACCTTCTCCACTTCAGAAGTCATGGAGAACTGAGTGGTCCAGGCCATTGCCTTTCACACGAGGAGATGACTCTGCCTTATCTAACAAGGCACCATTTGAAGAGGCGTCGAGTTGGCCCAGTGATCCAGCAGCACTAACTCCCCGACCTGCACCATGTTAAATAAAACGACAAATGGTTTGTGGTCTGGAATGTACCTAGGATATGACGACGTTTCCTCCCTTCCGCGTCAGATTATTATTATTTTCAAAAATGACCTCAAAATGATTACATGAAATTACAACCAAATCTCAATCTGGCGACTAATCACATAATCACATCCCCTACAAGTCCCTTCAGTATTCGTACTTCTTCACCCACCCTCCACACAGACGCATACCACCCCTCAAAAAACGACATGGCCACTAACTTTAATTACATTAAATAAGCGTTATATTTTATCGGACGTTGTTGTGAGCTTCCCAGCATCAAGGCAAGCACGGAACGTGCAACCATTCTGACCAGTTATTCTATAATAGGTGAATATTATCACACAAGTGGGCCTATCGGCGCAACAACAATGCAACTTTATTCTACACTCCATATTGCTCCCCACCCTAGTCTAACTCCATGTTCGTACTCATTTATTTCCACGATCCCCCCCCCCCCCCCCTCCGCCCCCTCTCCTTCTACCACCACCACTATCAGATACACGTATGTGCGGAACACAGTCTGTGTTTGGCAGGCAGTTTCAACCATACAGGATTCAATACAGCCCATTGCTTTGTCAGCAAGATACCCATTGGGCACGTGTGACAAATGCCTCACAACTGACAAGTGGACAAGTCATATAAAAGTGGGGATCCGGGTAGGTGATCAAATCCAACTGCCTGTGACCGTAGGTAGACACAAAATGCTGGAGTAACTCTGCGGGACAGGCAGCATCTCTGGAGAGATGGACGTTTCGGTGACGTTTCGGGTCGAGACCCTTCGTCTGAAGAAGGGTCTCGGCTCGAAACGTCACCCATTCCTTCTCTCCAGAGATGCTGCCTGTCCCGCTGAGTTACTCCAGCATTTCGTGTCTACCTTCGATTTAAACCAGCACCTGCAGTTCTTTCCTACACATTTTGCCAGTGACCGTGGTTGGGCGCAGCAAATCACTGAAATACTAATTAAAATATTTCCAACTTTCTAACAAATATGACAAATATCAACAGGAAATGGTGAAAGTACGCAGCGTGTAAGGCAACATCTGTGGAGAGAGAGAAACAAGTTTCGTTGCAAGCGTTTATACCTAAAATATTGTCTTTTCGCTGTCTTTCCACAGAGGTGCCAAACTCGTTTTTTCAACAAAAAAATAAATAAATTCTGTAAAGGTGGCATTGTGCCAGGCACCAAATATCTTTGAATTGACTGAGATTGTGCCATGGATATTTAAGTCGTTCGTAAGATGCTGTATTTTTATTCCTTTAAAAAAAATGTAAAAAGATCGATGCCCTTCATCGATGTTGGAAGTTTTCTGTTCTGTGCAAGGACTGTCGTCATCTGGACTTGTTCCGTTTCAAAAATAAAATGTGCAAAATTCCATAGGTGGCAATCCTAAATTCAAGCCACGTCGTTTATTTGCTGAAGAAGCAAACGACTGGTATTAGTAACGTGGAATACACACGGTGACCACTGAGCAAAATATGCTTTCCCTGAGAATTAGTTACGGGTTAGGATGACAAACATTCGAATAGTTCTAAATGCCTCAGATCCACCCGTCTAAAAGTATTCAGATAAAGAGAGTCAAGACCAAAGGGGTCTAGGGCCATGGATAAAGAACAGGGACAGTGTAGACTGGATGTGCAGGAAGGAACTGCAGATGCTGGTTTACACCGAATATAAACACAAAATGTTGGAATATTTTGGAAATGGATGCTGTCTGAAGAAGGGTCTTGGCCAAAACGTTACCTATTCATTTTCTCCAGAGATGCTGCTGCCTGACCCGCTGAGTTACTCCAGCATTTAGCGCCTATCTTCAGTATGGACTAGACTTGAGTTCCCCAAACAGAATGTTAAGGCAGGGTAGACAGGTTGATGAGTATTTATCCTGGTGGTAGAGTTCCTAAAATGAGACAAAGACGATTATCTGGAACCACTGGTTGGCGTAAAGGGTAGAAGATATCTAGAGCCCTCGCCTCCCCACTAACCCCCTCCTCCACCACCAACGCCACCCCCCCCCCCCCCCCCCCCCCCCAATGATGAACTGCATCAAATCAAGTTGAGTTTATTGCCATACGCACAAGGACAGTGAGGTAGAGGTCCAATACAAATCTTACTTGCAGCAGCATCACAGGCACATAGACGCAGATAAACACACGTACACATAATTTACACGTAAAATTATGCAAGGCATTAAAGAAGAAAGAAGATTGCAAAAACAAGATTAACGCCAACCCAATTGCGTCTTCCTGAAACAAAACAAAAGCTCACTTAAATATTTAAAGTAATTTTACGATAAAATAATTATTCAATTAATTAAAGTACTAATCACATCAGAATGGCAATTTATGTAACATAAACTGTATTGGTAGGGGAGATACAATGAACTGCAGAAGGACATTTGAACTGTGCAAATTGTGATAAATCATCGCTCAATAATCCCCTGTTTGCCCGTGTGCTGTCTACATGTTAACGTTGACGTACACACAATAAACTCGATGAGTTTAAACAGTTTCAAGACAAGATTTGTTAAATAACATTATGGTTGCTCATTGTCAGGATAAAGTGTTCTATATTACTTAGTCAAACACTGTGGAAGTAGATATTAATAATTAAAAAATGTGCGAATATGGAACCTAAATGTCGATTTAATAGATTCCTGATTTGACTATTATGAAATCCTTTTGGTACTAATAGCCAATACTATGGTGCTATTACCATGGCAGATGCGAGATCCTGATGATTTATTCCACGCAATGCGCATAAGAAAGCGGATTGTAAACAATTCGTTATTAACTATTTGTTGTACCAAACAGATAACGGAGGGGATCAAACTAATTTAACTCTGTGTCCTTGCAGTCCTGATGGTCTTTGGAGGCCGGTGCCAGCTCACCAAATGCCAGAGGCATCCTTGCAGACATATTTTGCAGTAGAGGAATTACCCCAAGTCACGCCCTTCCGCTACTCCGCCACCAACCTTCATGAACTTGCTTGTCCTGTGTGAAGTTACAACTATTAAAATAGTAAGTGTTAGTCGTAAAATCTAAAACAGGCAACATTGGGAAAGATAGAGTAACGATCGCTGTGAGACTGGGTTATCAGAACAAGACTTCCGGAGAAGCACTAGGAATTTAAGTTAGGAATGAAAGTTAGTTAATTTTATTGTAACTCGTTTCTAGCTTCCGTAAATCCTATTCTAGCGGGAAATAAACTTCGTTTCAACATAGCAACACAAGGAACTGCACATGTTGGAATTTTGCACAAAACACAAAGTGCTGGAGGAACTCAGCGGGTTAGGCAAACATCTGCATAGGGAATGGATAGACGAGGTTTAGGAAACGCGACCCGTATTCGGACCACTATGCCGTTGTTTCGATCTTATTACAAAATCCTTTCACTTTGTGATGCATTTATGCAGTGGCCTTTTTTTTTAATGATACTAACCGATCGATTCACGGGGTTAAGAAGATTCCCTCTAAGGTGTCTTTAGAAAACAACAATGGCATAAGATATTCTATATACACCAGATAGTTGTGTTGAGAGGCAAGATTTATTTCATGCACATAAAAGGCATTTTTATGTGCCAGCATTGCCTTTGAAATGTAAAGCATTTTATTGCATTTTGGTAATCAGTACAAATTTGGATGGCTGCAAGTCAAAATGAATTGGATAAAAGAAAGTGTTTGTAACACCATCTCCACTTGAAGGGTCCTGACCCGAATCGTTATCCGCCCATTCCCTCCGCAGATCCGCCTGACCGCTGAGTTCCTCCGGCATTCTGTGATTTGTCCCGTTTCAATTTCTATCTTAACGTAGAAACAATGAGTAATTTCTGCAAGTTCAATGTGATCCGAGATCAGTGCAATATCATTAGGGAGTGGAGGAAGAGAAACTGTGTGGGGATAATCGGCAGATATCCCTTGTTAGTTATTAGGATATAACACCCAAGGGTCCCCTATTTAGGTAACATATATCACTGCCCAGCGGACCGTGACACAATCGCCCTGGGTGAGAAATAATATTAGTTGGTTAATTAATCCTCCAACGGAGTGGCGCAGTCCCATCCTATCCCACCATTCTCCGCGCCCCTGCTAATTCAATGTGCATACATGCATAAGCACTTGTGCACGCCTTCGCGAGGGTGAATCATTAACTCGAGTCAGAGTGCAATTAAACCGAATAGAGATCGATAGCAATTGTAGTGATATGTTTTAACATAACAAATGACATATCAGAAATACGAAGAAACAAGGAACTGCAGATGCTGGTTTACAAACAAAGACACCTACTGCTGGAATAACTCATATTCACGTTCTCCAGATATGCTGCCTGGCCCGGTATGTTACTCCATCACTTTGTGTCTTTTTTTACAGCAAAGATAGACGGACCCATCAATGACAATTTAGCAGGAAACAATATATTTAAATTAAACGAATAACTACATTGTTGTAATATAGGGTTATCTGTCCCTTTTTTTTGCAAGATATCCCAGGTAAAGAGACCTTTGCAGATGTTTTTCAGGAAATGTGAAAAATGCCAACATGTCCTCGATGGAATGGAAATGGAATGGAATTCGACTTTACTGAGAGTCCAAAACATTTCTGACTGCGGGGCACAGAACTCCAGGGGAGGAGATTGTAGCGCTCGTTACTAATTGATATTGGGACAGAGAGCCGAGCTTCGGTTGAAAACGAACTCACTTGTAGGAATAGCGAGATAGAGGGGAGAAATGGGGAGAAAGAAAATAAAGTAAATAGAGAGAAAAGACCAGAAGCGACAGCGCTCCATCAACATAGCAAACGTGCCAGTTAAAAGCTGTATAACATTGCTCAGTGTAATGTAAATCATCTCGGGCAGTTCTCGAAGCTGTCACCCAGAAGCTCTTTCAGGCAGCTGCTCTTTCAGGTTCCTGCAGTTCTATTTTCCACACGTCATTAATGTGGATTTTATGAACTCAGACTTTTTTTTTCTTGTTGGGGAGGTGTGAGGAGGAATGAAAACGAGGACGCGATTCCCCCTAATTATAGTCGCTCCAGACTTATGCTCGTTAGAAGAAGACACGATGAAGGCATTGGCATCAGTGGGGCTTTGTGTGTGAAGAGCAGAGTTAAATATATGATTGTCACACCAAGCATCTCCCATCTTTGTCACCTCACTGCTGGCTCGGGGGCGGAGAGGTGTGGGGGGGGGGGGGGGGGGGGGGGGGGGGCTCAGCGCCACTGGATAGGTAATATCGGCAACAAATAACTATGTCCACTTCATTCTTTTCTTACGTACAGTCCAATAGAGTATTGCCCTACCTAAAAACAAGCATATATTGCACATACGCAGTATACTCCATCGTCTGTTTTTGCTTGGCTATTTGCGTGTGTCCAAATGTTCATGTACTTATGATCTGTTTAGTAGGTCTGCCAATGTAACACATCACTTACCTCCCTGAGTATTCACACATTCGTGTTTCTAGTTATATAACGATTTGCTCCAGCACTCAGTTTCCTACCTATTCGTTAATCTAATAATATTGCTGGAAATACTCATAAACCACCCCACACCCTCCACCCACAACAGAAAACACACACACACACACACACACACACACACACACACACACACACACACACACACACACACACACACACACACACACAGAAAATACACAAACACAGAAAATACACAAACACAGAAAACACACGCACGCACACACACACACACACACACACACACACACACACACACACACACACACACACACAACACACACACACACACAGAAAATACACAGACACAGAAAACACACGCACACACACACACACACACACACACACACAACACAGAAACACACTCACACACACACACACACACACACACACTCACACGCACACACAGAAAAAACACACACACACACACACACACACAGAAAATACACAGACACAGAAAACACACGCACGCACACACACACACACAACACAGAAACACACTCACACACACACACACACACACTCACACGCACACACAAAAAACACACACACACACACACACTCACACAACACAGAAACACACACTCACACAACACACACACACATACACACACACACACACAGAAAACACACACACACACACACACACACACACACACACACACTCACACAACACAGAAACACACACTCACACACAACACAACACACCCAACACACACAGAAAACACACACATACACACACATATAATTGTTAAAAGAGAACTGCTTCTTTATATATATATATATATATATATATATATATATATATATATATATATATATATATATGATATATTAAAAGAAGCAATTCTGTAGTAACAATTTTACACGTGTATGTAAGAAATCAGATGCGTGGCTGTAACACACTCTATACTCTCAGACATGTCCCAAATAATCTATTCAGTAGCCACGACAGACTGTGAAGCTCAGCAATGTTGTATCAAGCAAAGACTTGAAACATGTTGTCATATTACAAGGGAGAGAATGAGAAAAGTGAACCGGAGCCTGATATAGAGCCGGAGGGAGAGCAACGTGATTTATGCTTGGCTGTTAATAGCTTCAGAGAGTGTGCCCAAAGGAATCGAGACTAACCTCACAGAACATGTAGGACGTCTGAACGGATTCCTAGACGGATTAGAAGAGAAATCATTATCAAATAGCCTCCATTAATGAGAATTATCAGTCCCTCATTGAAACACCTTGTCATGTGTAACATTGCAGCCAAATATAATCCAAGGCCAACAAATTGAAATCGAAACGTAAACAATAATGTTTAAACATCCTGGTAAAGGTTATCCAAGCGCGACCCTGCTTCTTGCCACGTGCGCTCAGAGTATAATTCGAGTCTCACCTGTTAAAGACGGCTCGGGTTACACGGTGGGTCTGAAAGCCCATGAAGTCTGAATTTGGTCGATGATACAGTTTGCATTGTTTATCTGTAACTTCTAAACTATTGCTCGCTCTCACTCCACTCCATCGGTTGACATTTGGACGACGGATCGTGGCGGCACACAAATGCTCATTATATTGGTGTGCATCTAATTACCAGCAGTTTCACCCTTAATAGTAAAAGCAAAATCATTTTCAGCTTTGACTCCAAGGTGGGATCTGCCATCTATCCGTCCCATTGGGATTATACGAGGTAATTGGAAATTTATCAGTGGCTCTCCCGGTCCTCGCGTTACTTAGAATCGAGGAGTTATCACGGGTATGTGTAGGAAGGAACTGCAGATGCTGGCTTCCACCGAAGATAGATACAAAATTCTGGAGTAGTTCAGCGGGTCAGGCAGCATCTTTGGAAAATAGGAATAGGCGACGTATTGCGTCGTGGGTGAGGTCGCGGCGGGAGGAAAGATCAGGGGCTCACGTTGAGTATTGGGATCAATCCCAGTTGCAGTGCAAACACTGTTCCACAACGGTGCCCATTCCTGTCCCAAACTAAAATGTACTGTCTGCCAGGTATCGCCCCTAAACATCAACCAAACCAACAGCCCTGCTGTTCAATCCCCTGCGTTAGAGTCATACAGCGAGTCATAGAGTCATGCAGCATAGAAACAGGCCCTTCAGCCCACGGCGAGAAAGATGCCGTATCTAACCTAATCGCAGTTGCCTGCATTTGGCCACATCACTGTGAATCTTTATATTTTTCAAAGATATGCGCAGAAAGCTGGAGTAACTCAGCAGGTCAGGCAGCACCTCTGGAGATATTTTCCACATCGCTCTAAACCTTTCCTATGTACCTGGTTTTTTTAATGTTGTTATTGTACCTGTCTCAGTTATTGGTTTAATACTAAGGCCCCTCGCAGCATTTTGCAACCGTATAAAAACGATGACAATTGACCTGATTTTTTTTAAAGTTGCTTTAAATGTCAAAATCAAGATCTATAGCCGAGCGCCATGGCCGAGAGCGAAAGCCGCTGGAACAGTGAATGTTGAGTGAGGGGGGAAATCTTGACAGCGAAGTGAATGAAGGCGACAGGCAGCCTGTGGTCTGCTTCACCTGCGTAGAAACGGAATAATCCATGGGCATACTCTGTTTACTTTAATTCCCAGAACTATTTTAAAATAACAATGGTTGTAAAATTATGTTGTTATCAATTTAGACAATTTTCTTTTAACAATCTGTCAGTCTAACAAATGTTTTTCACACAAAGGGTGGTGGATGTAGGGAACAAGCTGCCAGAGGAGGTAGTTGAGGCAGGGACTATACCAACATTTAAGAAACAGTTGGACAGGTACATGGGTAGGACAGGTTTGGAGCGATATGGACCAAACGGTGGCAGGTGGGATGAGTGTAGCTGTGACATGTTGGCCGGTGTGGGCAAGTTGGGCCGAGGGGCCTGTTTCCACCCTGTATCACTATTTGACTCTATGACTCTTACAGTGGCGGCCCGATTCCCCTATTCCCTCTCACACCTAAACCAGGCAGATACAAAGTGCGCTGAATTGTGTGGAATTCGCTCCTCAGCACACTACCATCATTATTTCCTTTGGAAGTAACGAGTGGTTATTGTAGAGGTGTTACAGGTGGATATTGACCCTCACAATCTATCTAATCTAATAGCAATAGGTCACACTTTTGGCCTGACACAGATCTAGTCACTCGGTTGCTGATCAGCGTGGCTTTCTGGTCTTCAAACTTCGGTTTGATACATCTCTGGGATTATAATTTTTAATATAAACAGGGCATCAACTCAAAAGAGAATTTTAAATGTTGAGGACTTCACTATTCGGGGCCATTTTAATTCATGGGAAAATTTACTTATTATGTGAATCATTAAAGACAATAGTCTTCGCTGATAATGGAGTCAAACTGCCCAAATACTAATCAAGAAAGCTCTAAAGTGGAAGGTGTTTGTCAACTGTCCCTGAACTGTGTACTCGGGAAAAGACAGGATACTGCCCTAGTCTATGTGTAACTGAGCTCAGCCTTCCGATTAACTCAATCGCAATGTCCCATTCTGCCCTCTTCTATTTTACCAGAGCCATTCCCCATTTCAGAATCTGCACAAATAACCATTTTAGCAAGGACATGTACTAGGAAATTCATCCGCGGCACATCATAATAACAAGCAATTGTACTATTGTTGCTTAAACATAACTTTAAGAATTATTTCAGCAATTTTGCCAACAGCTTTAATTGTTTGCTGTGGCCCCAGAATCCCATCCTTAATTTCCCATTGCATTGTTCTTGTCCCTAATAATTCAGAATGTATTTCTTAAATCTAAAGTTTTAATGATTGATGGCAGACACTCAGGATATTCTATTGTTTAATGTTGAATCTGAGCTGGTCGAGCAAAAATCTGCAACTACTTCACAAGTATGTGGCTAATGTTTATAATCAAAGCAACATATTAGAAAGCCTATTACCACTATCTATAAATGTGGTATATAATACATAAGGTATGAAAGCTATGTCTATTTGTCCATAACATCTATATATTTTGCAGGGGGTTATGAATTATATTTGATATGCATATATATATTTCGGATTTCCAACATTCATATTACTGTCTTTTGTCGAATTGTCCTTGGTCACCTTCATATTAATTTCCTCTCCTTCTTGTTCTCCCTTTAACTTATGTTCCATGTTCTCTAGTGGTTTTTCTTCCTCCCTCTCTCCTCTAGTGAACATTTTTTCATACTGTGGTAGGCCGACAACAAGCCATTAATATTGTTCATCACGTTTTACACTCGGGCCTTTGGATAAAACAGCTCTCAGCTGTTCTCCTCCTCGATTTCTACCATCCCTCAGTCCAAAGCATGCAGTCAAACCTCTTCAAAGTCCAGTACTGCACAACATAGAGTCTACTGCACAGCTCTACTGGTCCTGCCTCAATGGACACAGAGCTGGAGACCCAGTGCACTCCTAAACCCACCAGTACATACAGCACCCGTCAGGGTGGGTGAAGTGCCAGTGTGGCTGCCATTTGCTGACAGTGATGTTCATGATGAACAAATACAGCTCAAGAATACCAACAAGTTCGTGAAATTTGATCAAGGGCCAGCAGAGGTTCGACAATCAGATAAGACATGCCGCAGGTGAAATTAGCTATCAGAACGTCAAATATTTGCAAAGTTCCTACTAATCTGATCTATTACAAATTAATTGAACATAAATTATAGAACATAGAACAGTACAGCACAGAAATGGGCCATTTGGCCGACAATATCTGTGCTGAACACTGTGCCGAGATAAACTAATCTCGTTTGCCTGCACAGGATCGATATCCATCCTTTCTCTGCATATCCTTGCGCCAATTCAAAAGTCTCTGAAATGTCACTATTGTATCTGCATTCCAGGCGCCCACCACACTCTGTGAAATACTTGCCCCGTACATCTCCATTAAACTAAAATAAAACTAAATAGAATCTTCCCACAAATCTCTCCTATTTGTGATAAATGTCTACATTTAGAGGCTAATTTAACACATACGTTTGCAAACTGTATAAAACTTAAACATTTCTGGACTGATATTTTTGAAATAACTTCAGAAGTTATTAATACAAAACTGGACCCAGACACAAAATTAATAATACTTGGAATATCAGAACAAAGCTTAACACTCACAACAAACCAAAGAAATTTCCTCAACTACAGTATAATAACCGGAAAAAAATTAATATTAAAATTTTGGAAAGGCCCTACAACCCCCACAATTAAAATGTGGATTACGGAAATGTCGGAGACCCTATACTTAGAAAGAATTAGACTTGTCTTAATGGACAAACAAGATCTTTTCCATAAAATTTGGGCTCCATTCATTAACTATCTGAAGGGATAGATTGGCACAGCACGAGGACCCAACTGAAACTTGAACTCAGGAATAGATGAAAAGCTATACTTTATAACCTACGAACCTATCTCCATTGATGTATTACTGGTAACCCATTCCACCTCCCTTGTTTTTCTGTTGTGTTTTTTTTTTGCTTTCTTTTTTATTTGTAACTTTCTACCCTCTCTTTTTCCCTCTTTCTATAAAAAATAAAAACACTAGAAGCAGAAGTAATCAATAATGGAAAATTTTAATAATGTATGACTGATGTATATGAAAAGTTTTTTTTACTATAATATGTAACTACATTTTATAATATGTCTACTTCTAATAAATAAATTAAAAAAAAACAAAAAAAATAAATAAAAAACTTCGCCTCTCTCATCTTAAAGCTATGCTCTTTGACATTTCTATCCAGGGAAAAAGGTTCCGACTGTCCACCCCATCTATGCTTCATCTAATTTTATGCACTTCTATCGGGTCTGGTTTTAATCATACTGTTAAAGATGTTATACTGTTAAAAACTTTAAACATATTTCACAATTGATATTAAAATTTGGCATAATCTCATAAAATAACAGAACACATTTAAATATATTTGTTAATATAATTGATTAAAAAATGTAAAATACTTCAAACTTGCTATTCTGTCACAGAAACATTCAGTCTCCTGTCCATTGAAATAAAGGGAATCATCAAACCTTTTCCATTGCTAGTTCTGCTCTTACTAAATCTGTTTCTCTCCACTCCCCCTCTCCCCTGGCATCCAACATCAACTTCTCCACTTCTGCTTTGTTATGGTATAAGAAAAATATATGAGCTTTTAAAAAAATTCCCTATCACCTTTGGATATTTGAATTCACGATGATTATAAAAATGCTACCTAGTAAATTTGATGGGATTTGTTTTGTGAAACTATTCAAGTGATCTAAACTTCTTGATATTTTAAATATTAAGATCGTTTAAAAATGCAGGAGTGCAGAGCCAACAAAATGAACATTAGAAGAGCACATTGACAGGAAATGTATGCGATCAATGCGCATAGCTCTCTCTCTGTATTTGTAGTTAGATGTGTGCATCTTATACCTGCACATGTGGAAATGTATGTGTTCATTCAGAGTATGTGTGAATTTATATATTTCCATATCTGCCCACAAATCTCCTGACATCATACGTGGAAGGCTACACAAAGAATATTGTCTGTTACTTCACTCTCTGCCCTGCGTGCTGCTGTTTTCTCCTCTTCTTTTTATATCCTACTCTTTGCCTTTTACGTTCCCCCTACAAATACCATTTGATCTGTTTCTCTAGTTCTTATTTGCTTTTCCTTTCAGGGCGGAGGTTGATGTTGTACAGCATTATGACGGGGGACTGATCTACTAATTGCTGCACCTTCAGGTGGCTCTTGAAGGAAGATTTGCTCAGCTGTCACCTCACTGTTAAAGTCACTCCATGAGTGGCAGAGTGGTGCAGCGGTAGAGTTGCTCCCTTACAGTATCAGAGACCCGGGTTCGATACTGACTATGGGCACTGTCGGTATGGAGTTTGTACGTTCTCCCTGTGACCACGTGGGTTTTCCCTGGGTACTCCAGTTTCCTCCTGCATTCCAAAGACCTACAGGTTTGTAGGCGTGTAGGACAGCACTAGTGTACTGGTCGGCGTAGACTCGGTGGGCCGAAGGGCCTGTTTCCATGATGTATGTCTAAAATTCTAAAGTCTATGGAAGATGTAGCTCCCAGAGTTTGTCAACACAGTGGGACCTCCCTGCCTGATATTCTAATTCAATCTACATTGTGCCAATTACCATTCACTTACACCATTGGAACACTGTCCCATCTCGTGGTCATTGATTCTGCTGCCTCGTGCCCCTGGAACCACCCAGTGAAACTCATTCTCATTTCCTCTGCTGTTATCTCTCTCATAAACTCACTTCAATAATTCTCAACAGTGTTACCTACTCTGCTCAAGGGCAGGTGCTGAGTGCTCCAGAACTATGGCACCCACACCATCAACAACAATGACCTCTCCCACACTCCCATCCCCAACAGACACTCTGCTCCACTCCACTTCTTCTCTGTTCCAAAACTTCCTCTCTGCTTTCATCAATACACTTTGTGAAATGCATCTTGTTTTCAACCAGTCAGGTTGAGTAAAGTGCCCTGTCTTTTGCTTTTCATGCCACTTCTACCTTGTTGTCTCACAGGGGCCAGCAATGAAATGCCCACAGGTTCTCACTCCCAATTCAACAAGAGATTGTCCACCAGCATCAAAATTCTTCTTGAAAATGAGTTACAAAAATTAAAAGGGGAAACAGTCTCTTTCCATCTTTTGATTTTATTACATTCTCCAAAATCTGTGGATATATCAAATGCACAAATTATCCATAGATAATTATCACTTACATACTTTATCTTCGAAAATATGTACTAATATATCAATTGGCTGCATTTACATGTGTGGGAATGACCAGGACGGTATTTGCAAAACAAACCGAAACATCTGGAAATAGTAGATCAAATAGCATCTGTGGAGCAAAAAGTTACCATTTGAAGTCCACCACCTTCCATCAGAAGTGGAAAAAGTAAAAGATTGTAAGATGGAGCGAAGGAAATAGGTAACGTTGCCTATTTCCTTTGCTCCATAGATGCTGCTGCACCCGTTGAGTTTCTCCAGCATTTTTGTGTGCCTTCGATTTTCCAGCATCTGCAGTTCCTTCTAAAACAAAAAGATTGTAAGATGTTACTTAAAACCATCTTTCGCTGTATCTTAAAGCTGTTTATTCCAATGAAACGCCATGAATCTGAAACATTCGGCTCATCTTTGATCAGTGACTGAATGGCTTCTGGTATTTTAGTAAACATATACTTCCAGTATTTTGTTATTTTATTTCGGATTACCATCATCTGCCGGGTTTTGCCATGAGGGAGTGCATTGTGCATCTGTCACCTCGAGTCTATTTATGATCTATATGTTTACATCGACTTGCTTATGGGTCAGAGTAAATGTTTTGACATCGGCCATCAGTGCTTCTAGTCAGGTCCTCATTTGTGACTGTCTGAGTTTAAATATCGATAATGTATTTCCATCTCTTGATCAGATTTGGATGCATTTATGCTAGTGTGGTTATTTTATTGCTTACAATACAAGGTGTTTCTGATTTCGGCAGTGTAGCAGCCTATTACATGCCTTAAGTTAGTTTTGCTGTTTCATATTTTAGCAAGCAGGTGTCTTCTGATTAAACAGATTGCCCACAAGATTAGTGGGGGGAACACGTTTTTGGTCACTATGTGCATTTATCATTGGATTTAATTAATTTCAATTTATAAAATGATTAACAATTATGAAACACGTTCCAAGTAGTAAACTTGGAAGGCAATGACGGGATCTTATACGCCATCGAGTTCGATTCTGTTTAGATTAAGTGGAATTCCTTGTACGATCAACCAAACATAGAAACATAGAAACATAGAAACATAGAAATTAGGTGCAGGAGTAGGCCATTCGGCCCTTTGAGCCTGCACCACCATTCAATATGATCATGGCTGATCATCCAACTCAGTATCCCGTACCTGCCTTCTCTCCATACCCTCTGATCCCCTTAGCCACAAGGGCCACATCTAACTCCCTCTTAAATATAGCCAATGAACTGGCCTCGACTACCCTCTGTGGCAGAGAGTTCCAGAGATTCACCACTCTCTGTGTGAAAAAAGTTCTTCTCATCTCGGTTTTAAAGGATTTCCCCCTTATCCTTAAGCTGTGACCCCTTGTCCTGGACTTCCCCAACATCGGGAGCAATCTTCCTGCATCTAGCCTGTCCAACCCCTTAAGAATTTTGTAAGTTTCTATAAGATCCCCTCTCAATCTCCTAAATTCTAGAGAGTATAAACCAAGTCTATCCAGTCTTTCTTCATAAGACAGTCCTGACATCCCTGGATCAACGATTGACCTTGTGGCGTTGTCAGCTCCTGTACCCAGCGACGTTGGATGTCGGTGTTTGTTGACAGATGGGCCTGGGACGTGCACGTTCAACAAACTGTCAACATCACGTTTAACTGAGCACTGTTTAAATCAAAAGGTGCTACAGACACAAGGCCAGAATCTGATCGGCTATCAGTAACGTTATAGTAATTGAGTGCTGCGTTTGGCTCAAGATTCCAGCATCTGCAGGTCCTTGTGTCTTGGTGTAATAATTATCTGGCAACTTTTCAATATTTTTATTTTGCCGGAGTGAGGAATTTATCAACACGAGGAATACAGCCAGGGAAGCTGGCCAGATATCACGGCCAGGGACATTTATTGGAATGCAAAACAGTTCGAAATATACAATTACAGCGAGCGGGATTCCTTCCCGGGAGGGTCTGTATTTGGGTGGAGACTGTGAATGGCATCTCGGGCGAGAGAATGTTTATATTGTTGACGTTTTAAGACATTTAGGGAATGATATGTATGCAGTGTTAAGATGCAGGGGTATAAACTATGATTCTCATCTACTTGGTGCCTTAAGGCTTAAAGATCTGCATTGGCCAGTAGATTAATGGCCATTAATCTGCATTAATTTAACAATGTCGATTATCTAGCGAATTCCTGTCAGAAGTCTATTTTTTCCTACTGCATTTGTCTTCTATGAGGCGATAATTGACCTATCAATATATTTACTATTTAAACGTTTCACTATTTATTTTTTGGCTCGTGCCGGGAGTAATGTCTTTATATGTATTGCTCCTGCAAGAACCTTTGACCCCCCCCCCCCCCCCCCCCCCGCGAGTTTAGAGACTATATCCAGAATTGGCAATCATTGGACAATGGGTAACTGGGTCTGTAAACCTCTGTAACCCTGGCACTCTGTATATTTCTGCTCATTGCAAATGTTACCCTAAATTCGTTAACTTCAGAAATGTCGGAAATGGTTGTTAGTGTAATGTTTGTAAAAATTATTTCACGCAGAATGTTTATTAAAAATGGAAACGTCCCAATAAAAAGCACATCAGCGCTGTGCAAAAAAAAGTTCAGTACAAAAGAAAAACCGCCGCCCATCTTGCCGTACACGAAACCCCTTAAAAATAATTAAGTGAGAGAGTATTTGCATTAGAAATTGAAAAATGAATAATTCTAACCGAATATTTGTCGTCAATATTGCAAGATTCACAAGTACTGGCGCTCAGGCGAGGAAGAGCGCCGGAGGAAATTTTGCCTTTCCTGCTAATTGAGAACGAATAAATGTCAACGATTGTAATAAGAATGAACTAAGAATGCTGGTTCGATATTTTGTCTTTGTTTCTGAATAATAATGAGTAATTTAAAACAAATAATTCCTTAATTTGCATTGGTTTGACCATCTCTTATCTTGTCCAGGTCTCTGGCTCTGGGGCATCAGTACTCGTCTCTCGGTTCCCAACCCATCCTCTGCGGTAGTATCCCGGGTCTAGTCCCAAAGCAACTCCGCTTCTGCAGGAACTACATCGAGATCATGCCCAGTGTGGCCGAGGGAGTCAAGATCGGGATCCAGGAGTGCCAACATCAGTTCCGGGGCAGGAGGTGGAACTGTACGACTGTCAATGACAACCTGGCCATCTTCGGACCAGTTCTGGATAAAGGTATTTCAAGCTGACACTCCCAGGCAAGATCAGAATGGCGGAACACTAACACACACCTTCCATTCGGGGGGGAGGGGCGGAGGGAGTGAAAACCGAAAAAGAAATTGCTATTTGGAGAAATGCTTACACTATGAAATCGCACAATCTTTTACTGAGTAGCCCCAAGTAAAATTAACCAAATGGTTATGGTTAGAATAACTCTGTGTTTAAGAAGGAACTGCAGATGCAGGAAAATCGAAGGTAGACAAAAGTGCTGGAGAAACTCAGCGGGTGCAGCAGCATCTATGGAGCGAAGGAAATAGGCAACGTTTCGTGCCGAAACGTTGCCTATTTCCTTCGCTCCATAGATGCTGCTGCACCCGCTGAGTTTCTCCAGCACTTTTGTCTACGTTAGAATAACTCTACACTGTTAAAACAAAATTAAAAGTTTGTATAACCAATCCAAATACATGCATTTGAAATAGCAAGTGTTATCGGGAATGTTAAACCGTGTTCCATCCAATCACTCTATAGTGTAGAGCTCTTTACTGCAAATTAAATTATAGGTTAGTCAATGCTAAACTGGAATTCTCAGGAGTTTGAGGATGACTAATCTGGAATGGAGGAACTTCAGAACTAATTCTTGTTATCAATTTCAATGGACAAACCAGTGGTCACATTGGAGGTTAGAACAGTTTGTTTTTAATGCGTGGTTGCATTGAGATGGAGAATTGGTGGTGAATTGGAATGTGTTAGTCAGCGTCAATTCCGTATAGTGCAAAACTCCGTGCCACGTTTTCCTCATTTCCAAATTTCTCAATCTGCCCCTTGCCGCTGTATCAACAGCCCCGAATTTACCAGGGAAATCCAAGTTTAAGAAACTTTTCTGTCTGGGATGGGGATGAGAAAGGGATCGATCCCTGGTGAGTCGTAAATTCCCACAAATTGTTGGAGGATTTGTGCTCTTCAAATCCAGGGTCAGCTTCACTGTATGTGTTAAGAAAAAATGCGTGTGTGTGTGGTTGGGGGGGGGGGTGTTGCAGTGTTTGTGAGGCATATAGCTACATCTTCAGAAAGTTGGGACGTTTCTAACCACGTTGTGATGACACTATTGAGATTGTGTTGCGGCTGCGCTGCCACTTACCTTCAGAGACCCATAAAGTCAACAAGTAGAACGACCGAGTTCTTCTCCTGCAAGTAATGGTATTGACTTATCATTGTCACGTGTCCTGAGATAAAGTAAGAAGCTAGGTACACTTCATACCATGTATGAGTGCAATCCCACCATTCCTACAACTGGAAGTGCAGAATATAGTTTTATAGCTACTGAGAACCCCAAAACAGGTGTACTTGTCTGTTTCTATAAATCTAAAAAAAATACTTCAACTAAATTCCTTGGTTCTCTTTTAATTTAAGCTTCCCCTCTCTTTACATCTTATTTGGCCAATTGTACTCTTAATGTACCATGTTTCCTTCTTGATCATTTGTCTCCCTCTCCCTCCTTCAATCTAAGAAGCCTTCTGGTTAACTGGTGGCAGACTGTAGTTTGCCAAATTCATTAAGTTCCCTGTTATTTTGTTCTCTTCAGTGTGCCTTTGTCAGCTCAAATGTGACCATCTTGCAGTGCAATATCAATTAACTTAAAGGTGAGGGGAAACTCGTTCCAGCAATAGACACAAAATGCAGGACAGGCAGCATCTCTGGAGAGAAGGAATGGGTGTCATTTCGAGTTGCTGCCTGACCCTCTAAGTTAATTCTGTGTCTATCTGCAGTGTAAACCAACATCTGCCGTTCTTTTCTACACATTAGTTTCTTGGCATTGATGTTAATTTTTGGCTGCTTACACTTTCGTGAGGTGCTTTTCCATATGCGCCTTCATTGAACATGACAGAAATGCAAGTACTGAAGAAAAACATTGTGATGCTGGAAATTAGGAATAAATTACTAGAAAGGAGTCTTGGAGCGTTATAGCTTGAAACTGGTCCTATGGCCTAACTTGTCCATGCCGACCAAGTTGCCTGATCAAGATTAGGTCATTATCTTCGCTTCAGTTGATCCAGCTTACAACCCAATGGTATGAACATTGAATTCTCCAATTTTAGTTAACTTCTACAAACTCCCCCCTCTTTCCCTGAACCCTGGCTGACCTTGCACTAGTTTCTCCCCTCCCTCTCCCCCTTTATCTACATTCCTTCCACCAACTACCCAATTTGCAACTTTTCTATCCTCTGGCTTCACAATTTGCAATTTTTTTCACCCTTTTGGCTCGTACCTGCTTTTTTTAAAATCTCTGGCCTTTGTCCAACATTCTGCCTATCAACCACCCACATCACCTGTGTTCGCCTATTACTGTCCATGCTTGTCAGCCCCTCCTCTCTACCAGCTTTCTTTCCCACTACCCATGCAATTAATTTGAAGAAAGGTCTAAACATCTATCCATGTTCTTCAGAGATGCTGCTTGACCCCCTGAGTTATTCAAGCATTTTGTAACTTTCTTTGGTACACCAACATCTGCAGTTCCTTGTTATTACATTTTGCCTGACCAAGATAGTCCCTGTACCTGCTTCATATGCCTCCAAACCTTTTCAAGCCATGTAGCATGTACCACAATCTCTAGCACTCATTCCATATTATGCACTACCCTCTATATGAAAACATTGCTGTTCAGATCCATTTAAAATCTTTCCCTTATCACCTTAAGCACCATGCTCAATACTCGAGTACTTAAACGAACGAGTACTTAAACGAACGAGTAACAAAACTAATGTGTCAAGCTGAGTTTTCATTGGGACATATACTGGTAAATTGTTCTTGAATTTGGCCTTGTTAGATGGTTGGCTGAATCATAATTTTGTTTGTGGCAACATAAACAGAAATCACCCCCACATACAAGTCTAAGATTTACTTTAGACTTGGTGCCATGATTATAATTGAGAAGGGATAAGAATAACTCAATTTGATAATGCTACCAAATTCTAGTCCATTTACCTTTTGTTAAGTCACATATTCAAGTAAAGAGGAGTGGAAACCCATTTGTTTTATCTTTCAACATTAAATTCACCCTACTGCACCCAAGGGTATTCTTACTTATACCTACTTGCAAAAGCACTTAAGATAGACAATAACTGAGATTGAAATGGAAATAGATGTCTTTTGATTTATTTTTAAACATCAAATTTAGTTTCATAAAATAGAGTAAGTAAAAATGTAGTTCAATTTTGAATTAGCAATTAAAGACTAATGAAATTTAGTTTTTTTTAAATTAATGTAATTGTTTAAACAAGGTTATCTATAAAGAAGACAATTCCATCATTTATTTTCATGGTCACCAGTGCAATTGCCAACATGTTAAAGTTTGAAACTTGGAGATTTGTTTAGTGTCCTTTATTTTAAAACTGAACAAACCTTTGCAAAGGAACAATTTCCATAATGCGGATTATTATCATAGGTGCAAATACTACAAGGTAAATCAAATAGAAATGTTGTTGTTTGCCGACACACAAACTATAAACAGTAGTCGGAAGTGAAATACTGGGATGGTCAGGTGACTCATTTTGGGATTCTGGAAGAGGATGAGGTAGTGTTGGAAAAACACTTCAACTTCAACAAACTGCATGATAGATATTGCAAATATGTGAAACATATTCACATGTAGGTATTGGTTCTTAAGGTTTTACAGGATTATATGGAGCAATATATATTGGTGGCAGTTTTGCATGCTGTATAACTTTTCATATCATGTGTATTTGGATGCTTTATGTTTGAGTCACATATGGTACGTTTATGTGTTTATAATACCAGTTAGGGTGTGAGTCAAAGTTTGGATTGATAACAAATTCTTCCAAATTTATTGTAAACACAGTATATGATGACTGTTTATGGTATGATGCATTGTAGTATGGTAACAGGGTTCCAGACACGTAATGTTGGCCATGTTCTCTGTTGCCTCTATTGCAATCTCTGGCTTTAAAGCTAGTGTAGCTTTGGTAGTACTAGATGAACAGCCAAAAACTGGCATTTAGTGCTGTATCACCTGAAGTAATTGGATTGAAAACAACATCATACAATTCCATAATGTAAAAAATGCCAATTATTTATATTTTAATAATTTGGCATTTTTAACTAATTCAGTTTGTAATTCAGTCATGCTATCAACTATCTACCAATAATGGCATTGTTATCATTGAGTCTATATATTAAAGCATCATGGTTACCTTTCAGAGACTTGTATATCAATAAATCCATTATTCCCAAATATTATCGCGTGAGATATCCAATATTAGAAATGTTGTATTTTAAGTAAGATATGGATGACTAGAGGATCCAGATATTTGTTTCTGAAGAAGAAGAAGGTGCCCTTCAGTCTGAAGAAGGGTCCCGACTCAAAATGCCATCTGTGCATTTTCTCCCGGAATGCTGCCTGACCCACTGAGTTACTCCAGCATTTTGTGTCTTTCACTGACACACATAATCTGGTTATTATTGCATTGTTTTATGTGGGACATTTCCACGTGCAAACTATCTGCCCATTTCTGATATTATGTTAGTGACTTCACTTCATAATCAAATCATTAATGTTGGAATTCTGTGAAGTTTCTACGTATGCCAAAATTTATTTGTTTTATGCCGAATCAAAACTTCCTCAATATTGATATGTTCCAAACAGTTACACTAGCCATGTTAAGAATGAGTAAACGAACCTGCACATCAACACAATCACAGTATAAAGTCACTTGGATGAAATACTGCGAATCTGCATAGATCTATCCAATAAAATCATACAAAATATATGTGGCGTTGTAAAGTATAAGGCTTCACTGGCACACAGTATAAGTTTGAACAAAACTGTTGAAGGCATTTTTGGAAACACTGAGGAGAGAGTAAATTGAAAATCAGTGCAGGATTCTCTTTGTAGATAGCGTTCCAAACAAAACAAAACACAAGGAGCTATATGGTGCTGAAATAATTTCCATACCTTTGCCAGAATGTGCAAGTGAAAGGTTTTGGGTGGGGACCTATATCAGGACTTTTATCACCAAAGTTGGTGAGCTATCTACACAAAAGGAAAATAATCTCTAAGGTAATAATGAGCTGAAATATCATATCAGCAGGCCCTTTTCAGTTATATTGTTAAAAGTATGTTGGTTTCCACATGCCTGACTACCCCAGTTGAGTTTACTAATTATCACCACATTTCTTTCATTGCTTGGCTCCCTACCAAAATATGTGTCAGTTGTAGGAACATTCTGCTTGATGACATCTCGCTTTCCATCTGTCTCTGCACATTGCATATCTCCTGCATTTTCTGCCGCCTGAGGCCATTCTTGATTAAATTGATATGTAGAGAGCACGGGATGAACTGGTGACTTCTTGCAGACAGATCAACAAGTGATATATATGTTCCGGTTTATTGAGTTGCTGTCCTTCCCTCCGTTGATTCAGGTCGTGGGTTAAAAGCCCACACGGGCACAACTAATGGTAGAGAACTGCAGAAGAGCTCTCTATGGGTCAGACATTTGACCCAGGTCCTCTTAGATGAACTAACAAAATCCCATGGTAGAATTCTGAAGAATAATACTGGAATTTCTCCCAACATCCCACCCAATATTCAGTCTGAAGAAAGGTCTCGACCCAAAACGTCACCCATTCCTTCTCTCCAGAAATGCTGCCTGTCCCTCTGAGTTACTCCAGCATTTTGTGTCTACCTTTGATTTCAACCAGCATCTGATGTTCTTTCCTACACATTACTCAAGAAAACCCAGATTGTCGTCTTATAACATTGCAGGCCACAAGAGAATGCAGGGCATTCCTATGTTATAGCAGTAAGAATACATCCGTGCATTCTTAATTAACAGGGTGGCATAGTGGTGCAGGGATAGAGACCCAGGTTCAATCCTGAACTATGGTTGCTCTCTGTACTGACTTTGTATGTTCTCCCTGTGAGCGCATGGGATTTCTCCAGGTACTCCGATTTCCTCCCACATCCCAAAGATGTGCAGGTTTCTAGGTTAATTGGCTTCTGTAAGTTGTCCCCAGTGTATAGGATAGAACTAGTGTATGGGTGATTCTTGGTCGGCATGGACTAGGTGGGCCAAAGGCTCTTGTTTCCACGCTGTATCTCTAAACTCTATAATACAGTTTAAAATTTCCAAAGAACATGAATGGCACTTTATAATTAAAAGTCTTTCTTTCCCACAACAAGAGTCATTCCTGCTACATTGCCAAGTGTAAAATTGATCCATCTTGGCTTCATAAATCTGAGGTTTGATTGCAATTGCTGAATATTTAGGGCCTGTCAGATCTTGGCCAGGGAGATATAGGGCTAAATGTGCCGCTCTGGCTTGGATTCAGCTACTCCTGAGTATCAAGTCTCGGACATTTGAGAACCTATTCTAAGTCTAGGAAATGAAGAATGCTGTGGTGGATTACTGGATTTCATATTACGATTTATTGTGTAAAATTATAATATGGTGGTCTAAAACTTGGATTCATATACAACTGTAATTTTATCTATTACTACACTAAGTAGGGTGTATAAACATGTTGGTTTTGAGATAAAGCCATGGGAAACCAATTACAAATGCTTAAAGAATTTAGATGAGGTTTCTTCTTTAGCTATTTTAATAATGTTTTAGATCCCTTTATTTTAAATATGTTAACGCCCAAGGCAAAACTGGAGGCATAGATCTGGAACACAATTTTGTAACTCCCACAATGCAGCATGTGATGTGATATGCATTTGGTAAATGGTTTTATAGTTTTTGGAATACATCTCAGTTTATGCAATTCGTATGTCATTTCTTAAACATTTTTGTGTTGTTAAATCTGCATGGTATGGTGGATTTCTACTCTGATCAAATTGGTAGTATCATGCAACATTAGTCTTTTTGACTGAGTTCTCTCAGCATGAAGCTCCAGTGCCTATGCAGCAGCCTCATATACACTGGATGAATGGAAATTCATAGCAAGCTCATCCATAGTGTTACAATAGATTTTCCTGGTGAATTATGCTCCCAGTCGAAGGAATATATTCCAAACACAATCCCTCTGAACACTCAATATATTTAAAACTTGTCTGCCCTTGTGCTATTAGTAAGACAGGAGAGCTACCATTGAGCCAGAAATGACACCCTTTAGAGACATATGGTGTAGAAACAGGCCCTTCGGGCCAACTTGTCCACATCAGCCAACAAGTCTCAGCTGCACTAGTCACACCTGCCTGCATTTGGCCTACATCCGTCCAGATCTGTCTAGTTACCTGTAAAGCAATGTAAAACACAATGCAAGCATTTATTGCTTGTTGATGACAGCTTGCTGTGCATTAGAAATTGGTGAACATTCAAGGCTTACCTGCCCTTCCTTCCCACAAGTCGCATGGCGATATCCTAGTTTTTCTGCTGTTCTTTCCATTCAATCTTTTGCATTTCCTCAAAATGGTTTAGTTCAACTGTCATTTATTAAGCGTTTGCCCCTATTTTCAGTAATTGGTGGTCTTATGCTTGATTATAATGCCATATTTTTCCATGTTTTTAATTATTCCTGGTGCCACCTTCATCTTTATTTGCAGAAAGAAACTGTTGCTTCTGCAAATTTTAAGATATGTACCTAACTAAGAGATTTTGAGATTTTGCTGAACGTTAGGGTTTCTCATTTGGTGACCTAGGAATGGCAGAAATAAATGAAGTGGTGAGACTTCTCCTGTCTCTTAAGTCCAGAACCTACTGCCCAAGATCCACACAGAAAAACACCACACAAAGCCTCAAATCTCAGTCAGCGGATTTATAAGAGCCTCGGATGGGAAACAGAAACACTTTTGTGGTTGGGACTTATGGCGCTAATAGCAGTATAGAAAGTAACATGGAGATTCAATGCAGATTTGTCCTACAATGAGAAAATTAATCACGCACTCTTCAGGACTTTCCATTCCAAGCCCATGAGAAGCCAAGCAGGGTGTGGGGAACATTATCCTGTGAGGAAACCTTAAGCAGACTGAGCCCGTCTGCAGTCTCAACTTTAAAAGAATGAGAGGTGATGACATTGAAACAAAGACATTCTTATGGACTTAAGAGGGTGGATGCTGGGATGGCGTTTCCATGGCTGGGGTTTCCGAAACCAGTTACAAAAGAAGGAGATTAGGACTTAGACGAACACTTTCTTCATCCAGAAGATGGTTAGTCTTTGAAATGATCTGCCCAAGATGGTTGTGGGGAAGGACATTTGCTGAGTGTATTCAATTCAGAGATTGATAGATTTTTGGATAGTGAGTAAAGTAATGGTTATGGGGTTAGGACAGGGAAGTAATGCTCAGTTAAATGATTAGCCGTGATCTCATTGAGAACAGGAGCAGGTAAGGGGCCAAATGGCCTTCTCCTACTTCAGTCTATTTTTATGTTAATACATGAATACCACACATCCACCCTCTGGTGTAAAGGTCTCCTATATCCAGCACAAACGGCTTTCAGTACAAAATACAACAAGAATCACTTTACACCCTGTGACTGAGAAATGTGATTGTGCAGGTCAGTTTATTTCAGCACTATACCACTAATAATGTATTATGGATGAATTGTAGCGCAGTTATTATTATCTCCTGGTATTCCCAACACAAATCATCTAATTCAGGATCTGGTGTACATCAAGGGAGTTTTGGAGCATTGTGAGGTAATGGGTGCATGAAGGCCTGGGAGCAACTGGCCTTTCTCAAAAGTCTTTTTGTTGTGATGTACAGGCTGGACTAGGACTGTAGTAAACTATGTTATGAGCTTAAGTGGTGATTCTTGTGTACTGCCTTAGTCATGTCTGCTATTCTTACTCTTGCACTTTGTTATAATTGTGCCCATGTATAGTAAGATTTTACTGAATTGTATGCAGAAAAAAAGAATTTCATTCCCCCTAGGCACATGTGACTAAAAAAGTGCCAATGAACAGTTGAGGATTGGGGAAAAACGAAGGGAGGTATAGCAGGGAAGCCAAGGAAACAGTTGACAGTAGGCAGTAGGCAATAGAAGGCATCGGATAAAAGTAAGAGCATGGCTGTCAGCATTGTTGTAAATTCAAGCCTCCATTTGCAGCTGCACCATCACTTAGTCAAAGAATTGTTTGCTACTTTTGTATGTGGTCACAAAGAGCGACTGTTTGATGAAGGATTGCACCTTAGTAGTTTCATAATTTGTCTGTTAATGCTCCCATAAGGTTGTGACTTTCACTTTCTTTCTCGTCTTGTTTGTTTACAACTTTCTGTTGATGACCTGTTAAACAGATAAATACTACATTATAAAGCATGAAACTCATTGACCTTTCACCTCTGCTTACAACATTTCTTAAAATCAATGATCAAATATTTGACCACCGCTCCTCAACACAGTCCTTTAGCTTGCCATCATTTGTATTAATGTGCTTCTTTAAAGGTTAATTAAAGTTGCCATCAGGTATTATTTTTTATTGTTCAAGGGGATATCATGGATTAGAATACTTACATTATTTCCAGATTCTAGGTTTAAATACAGCCTAGAATGAAGGGTTAAAATGTATCTGCCAGCCAGCTGTTGCAGTTTCTCCAAATTTATGTTTGAGCAGGCATGTTTAATTTTCTAGAAAGATATCAAATAGGTCCCTCATTCTCACTGAATTACTGACCCCACCTAATGGAATGAAAATTGATCACTTCTTAAGGAAATTATAACTCTGGCACTGTGTAGATTACCTCAATTGATTGTGGTCAGGCTATATTTCTGAGATGGAATTTAATTTCCATCTAACCTTTACACTGGGATCATTGCTACTAATATGAGATGCTAGCAATAAATATGTGACAGAAAATTACAATCGTTTAGCTGTTGAATCATCATTCTGGGATGATCTACAACTAATCTGAAACTTCTCTAGACCACAGCTAACTTTCATGTGGCTATGAGACGAGGTGAAAGATCCTGGAACAAATAATTAACCTCCTGACTTTTCAAAGCATTTACAAAGCACAAGTCGGGACTGTGAAGGAAAAAGTCTCTAGTTGCTTGGATGTGGGCTGAAGCAGCAATACACAAGCAGTGGAGCAATCCCAGATAATGCAATCTATTTAACTGGGCTCAAACCTCACACTCAGTATATTTACTCCTTCCACCACTTGCCCACTCCAGCTATTACATACCAGCTACAAAATGCACAGCAGCAATTCACAAACGCTTCCATGGCAGTGCCTTCCAAACTCCAGTCTCTATCACCTAGAAACACTGAAGTAGGGGGCACATATATTGTCTTTCCGCTGACTGGTTAGCATGCAACAAAAACTTTCCCCTGTACCTTAGTACATGTGATAATACACTAAACTAAACACAAGGAAACACTAGTGCCTGTCAATATCCCTGCTTACCACACACCATCATTGGAAGTTCATACCACACACCTTCTTGGTTACATCCTCCCTAATATTACTCGGGCATTACCATCGCCACCAGAGCTGAAACAGTTCAAGGTGGCATTTCCCAATCATCTTCCCATAGCAATTCCCATAGCTGGATTTCCATACCTCTGGAAACTACAAATTATCAACAACAACAACAAAAATTGTGTAAAATGTATATTGTGCACAAAGGCAAAAGGAGCAAAGTAAGAATGATATACTTTATTCTACTATAAATATGCTTTAATTCTAATAAATTTTCAGCTGCGCAATCTAGTCATAATCATAGACAGAGTGATACAGTGTGGAAACAGGCCCTTCGGCCCAACTTGCCCACACCAGCCAACATGTCCCAGCTACACTAGTCCCACCTACCTGCGCTTGGTCTACATCCCTCCAAACCTGCACTATCCATGTGCCTCTACAACTGTTTCTTAAATGTTGGGATAGTCCAAGCCTCAGCTACCTCATCTTGCAACTACTCTGGGCAAGAGACTCTGTGCATCTACCATCTCTATGACGTGTTAACTTTAAGTCAGTGATTTGTTAGTCTTAATATTAAGCCAGCCTCATGTCTATG
The DNA here is from genome assembly GCF_010909765.2 of Amblyraja radiata. Lineage (NCBI taxonomy): Eukaryota > Metazoa > Chordata > Chondrichthyes > Rajiformes > Rajidae > Amblyraja > Amblyraja radiata. Next base: position 12,319,934 of record NC_045971.1, on the reverse strand, counting down.
TTGGTTTATATGATTTGTCAAAGTCAGCAGGCTGGATGGAGAGCTATAATGATGTACTGATCACGAAGGCCATCTAAGCAAATGTGTAATTATTTTCTCTTTTAGTGTCCCATGCAGTGATGTGAAAGCTTAGATAACAGGTCTTTCAATTCTGCATGACATTGAGGAACAGACAATAAAAAATAGATTGCTTAATGTGTGGGTTTATGATATTGAACCACATATGAAACAGAGTTTCTGTTCAATCCCCATTTGTTCTACTGCCAAAATAGCAATTGAATTGATGGAATTTGGTTGAAAAAATTAGATTAGTAATAGTTCAAGAAAATCAGTCCTGTTTCTCCACATTCAATTTATGCCAGTGAAAAGAAAGGGAATGTATTACAGATTCATTCCCTTTCACAATTATGTAACAGAGTCAAAAATCAAAAGGCTGCTGATGCTGGAAATTTGAGATAAAATAGAATGTAGTCAAAGAGCTCAGTAGGTCAAGGAGTATCTGTGGAAAGAGAAACCGAGGTAACGTTTCAGGTCAAATTTTAGATTTCATGTCGAGTAGATAATGTACGTTAGAATTTTTCCCATCTGCCAAACTCCAACTAAACTTGGAGAAATGTATTCCATATCCCACAGCAGCTGTAATGAAGAGTATGGTTCTTTATGCTGTGGTGTCATGCCTGAGGCTAATGGGTATAGTTCAAACCAAAGTAAGTTCACACACATTAATTGAAGCAAAGTAAGTTCACACACATTAATAGAAGCAATTTTCACCCCCATTTGTTTGAACTGGATTCAAAGCTCAATACCAGGAGTTTATCCTCATTGATCCTTAATTATTAAACATGACGTTATTAGATTTTTTTTTAATGCATTTGTACAAAACCGGAACATTGTTTTATTATCTGTTCCTAGTATGCATTTTATTTTTGTGGCCAAATAAATCTAAGTCACTGCAAATGAAATTGAACTTCAGTTACGTATGTAATATGAGGTTAGGAAATGACCTGCACTTGGTTCTGGCTGGATGGGGTGGCACTCTTGACCAAAGGTCTCACAGAAAATTCACAGGATTATATAATTTTTGTACCAGTAGTAAGTGTGGAACTGCTAAAATTAATGAAGCATAACTTAGATCATTGCTGGCTATCAATAATGGGAGACTAAGGCCAGTGGAGATACAAAATGAACCAAAAGTATGTACCGCAAAAATAATGCATTGAAGGGCGTATTTCATTTAATGTTGCTGGTAATTATTGACGACTTTACCATTCGTGGGCTTATTGGAAGAAAGTCTCTTTGATAATTGTCCATTGCTCTGCTTAACCTCGTATATTAGAGAACAGAATTGGCATCAGCTCAAGTCTAATGGTATTTGCACCTGATGATTCCACTAGAGATTATATTTATTCAGCAAACAAATGGCCCAATATAGGTTGTTTAAATATTGCCTAGATTGTGTATGCTTCAAATTATCTGGTGTGAAAAACTTCACCCATTATCTTTTTACCTCTGGACAGAACTATTTCAGATGTCTTCTGGCCAGACTACCACCCACCATAAACATAGATCCACCCAAAACCTCTGAACACGTTATCTATCAGCTTGGTGTTTATTGACCACTGTGCCCCAAATTAGCAATTGCAAAGAATCCCTCCCAAACCTTGCATTGGGTGTGAAATACCACCCTTTTGAACGTCTCCTTCTGTGTTCTCTAACCCCAATGAAACGGGCTCCAAAGCGAGATCAAACACAGGGCGGAACCAGCCCCAGATTGTACTATGGGCTAAATTGAGATTGAAACTGACATCCTGAAGGAATCCTGTGAATGTTATGAAGTTCTTCTTCTTCTTGCGTATGGCGTGCACAGCCTAAAGTTATAGGACAACTTGTTCTATTTGATCTTACTTGATTGTGCACGCCAGGTTGATTGTATTCGTCAAAACAGGGCGGACTACGTGAAGGTTGCAATCTCCCATTATGAAGTTGTGATTCAGGTTAACCTTGGCACGAAATGTATTGGTAGATCGGATTGCCAAAATCTATATCCATTCATCATCAGCATCGGCGGTCACTCAAAACGTGTATGATTGTCCTCTCCTGAGGACGCCTGTGCGTGACATTGTTTAAAGTGGGGAGACTGGTGCACAGACAGCCACCACACGGTCCTTGACAGATCTGGGTCAAGATCCAGTGGCATGGAGTCCAAGACGACCAGGGACACTTTTCTGCTGCAGCCTTCATCCGCCTTCCCAGCCGTTGTGACGCTCCACTAAAGTCAGCCATCATCCTCCGCCTGTTCCACCGTTGAGGTCTTGGTTGGATTGTGCTTTGTCAGGGACACCCCCTCGACCTTACCGCCATGGGTGGCCCTACCAGGGGCATAGCTGCAGACGGCTTCGCTCTCAGGATCTCAGGAACACACGGGCTTCTCCACCACGACAAGGTGACAATCGACGGAGAAGAATCCATTCTCTTATGTATTTAGTTCATGAACTCCTAAATTACATGAAACTTCTATTCTTAATGAGATGACTAATTTTCTGAATTCTATTCATCCTTGAAGCGTAGAATCAGGCAGCAAACAGGAATGTTTCTTTGTGTAATCACCAAAGTGGAAAACTGTGTTTAAGAAGGAACTGCAGATGTTGGAAAATCGAAGGTGCACAAAAATGCTGGAGAAACTCAGCGGGTGCAGCAGCATCTACGGAGCGAAGGAAATAGGCAATGTTTCGGGGCCCGAAACGTTGCCTATTTCCTTCGCTCCATAGATGCTGCTGCACCCGCTGAGTTTCTCCAGCATTTTTGTGTACCCAAGTGGAAAACTTTGCTGCTTATTAAAGATGGACAAATCTAATCTGGCCAAATGCTGTTATATTTGTCCACTCTCAATCATCAGCAGATCATGGGAGGTGTCATCAAGAGATATTTACACTGCTTAATCTATCAACATTGCTTGGTTTGAGTTCCACCAGAATCATAGTTTCAGACTTAATCCACATGGGGGCAAAGTCTCTGAGTTTCATATGTAAGGTGAAGACAATGGCACTTGATATGAAGGTGTTATTTGACCATAGGTTACATCAAATAGATCCACAAAAGATTGAAGTCAATAGGAATCAAAGGAAAATTCTCATCTAAAGTTAGCTCCTACACATGATTAGAGGATGATTATATGATTGGTAGTCAATTATCAAACTGAAGATATCACCCCAGGAGCTCCTCTGGCAGTGTGGACAACCACATTCAGCTGCTCCTCCTTCCAACAGGTCAGAAGTGGGTAGGATCACCGACAATTCCGCAATCTGGGTCCATTCCCAATTTCTCGGATTTGTACAAGTCTGGAGCAACATTCAGCCTTGAGCTAATACTCAACAAGTAACTCTCATACAATACAAGTAACAGGCGTGAACCACTTCCAGCGCAAGAAAGTCTAATAACCTTCCAAAGACATTCAATGACGTAAACATCATCAAAACCAATAGGACAACATGGAGGCGACACCGTTGCTCAACAGTTTGACTGGACACATATTTTGATATAGGTTTTCCACAGTGAGTAGATGACGTTCCCAACTATCCATCCTTCTGGATCAGTGCAGCTCCATCAACACTCATAAAAGTTCCCACCATGGCAAAGCAGGGTGTTTGACACTCTTTTCGGCATCAACAAGATGTACTCCAGCAACATGTACTCCAAGCACATACCCGCCCGCGCACACCTGTGGCCCCACACCCCCACCATTCCCAATCAGCTGCTGATAACAGGGTAGCAGGCAAATGTGCTGTACCATCATCTTTTCTCTCCTTCAAAAGAGATTAGCACTCTGCCTTGATCACCACCAGTCTGTGGTCTACATTCATATTGCTGAAGCTCCCTGCTACTGTAGGAGTATTCTCAGTGCAACCTATTATCCAGCTCTTCTCAGGGATGACAATAAATCCTGAAGAAGGGTCTCCACCCGAAACATCACCGATTCCTTTTCTCGAGAGATGTTGCCTGGCCCTCTGAGTTACTCGAGCATTTTGTGCCTGTCTTCAGGGGAAACCAGCATCTGCAGCCCCGAACCCTAACCCAAACCTTTCCTACATAATAAATCCTAACCTGGTCAGCAACACCCACGTTCCCTGAATGAATTTAATATATATATATATATTAGATTCCATAAAAATTTTGCCAGAAGTGTCTAATGTAGGTTAGGGGGGATATTTAGAGAGGTTTCTGAATTTGCTTTTCACATGATTCTGCACAATATTGTATTGACTGTGACTAATCGACAGCAACTTTCTACTTAAAGTGTTGAGACTTGCATGACGCCTCCAGACTAAAATTCCCTGGCACTCGGCCCATTCACAAAGGTGGAATGCCACTTCGTAAACCAGCTACAAACTCGTGTGCACCTTCTGTACCCCAGCTCCTTGAGTCAAAGTCAAAGTCAATCTTGTTCGTCACATACACCCGAAGGTGCAGTGAAATTATTCATCTCCCATTAGGTCATTTCGAAACGACTTGTTTGATTTCGCTTAGAAGGAGTTCTGGAGCACAACGTGCAGCCATCTCCGGCACTTTTCACAGTCAAGGGGAAAAAAACGAATCACCTCTGGCTTTCGTATATTTTTAATCTGGAGAAATTGTTATGATGTTGCACGACTCATTATTAAGACTATTTTATATGTAGGAAGAACTGCAGATGCTGGTTTACACCGAAGATAGACACTTCTTACACTTTATTTTAACCACTGCGACGAAACTTCAGCCCCGTTTCTGTGCACACGTCTCCAGAAGTGAAAACGCAGTGGAGTTTTCCGCCCTCAGCAACCTTTAATGCTGAACGGTACACAGAAACCACGGCGCTCTGTAACTTCCCGCACCTCCCCAGTTGCCCCTCACCAAACCCTCTCCCTGCCTCGGTTCCCGCTGTCCACAACCAATTCGCACCAAGTCCCGGAGGAGATGAGTTTTTGAGAACTAAATCTCAAAATAGATTCTTATTTCACTGAATTCAGCTGGTGGTATTAGATTCCCGCGAAATAAAATTTGGCGAGAATGCCAGAGAGAGGGAGGAGAAAATACCGGGTTAATTCTCTATCAGATTTTTATTAGAACGAAAACATCTTCCATTCAGGACGGTTTACAGATTTTGGGGCTTGGTATTACTGTTATATTGGCCTGCTCTTTCTGTTGCAACAATGGGAGCGTTTTACAAGTAATCCCGTGGTATTCTGAGCCATTGTTACCCGACCACTAAAATACCCTCACACTCAATGTGATGTTGGCTTTCATACTTTGGGTCTATATCCTCTACCAGGTCAACTCATGATCGGTTTATGATGACCGATCGCACTTGGCACACAATGCTTTCACGGGTTTTGTTTAAATTGAGATTTGGCCGACTTCAGCTCTCTACAGTCCACAGTGTGTGAATTTTAAATCAACGAAGTGAGCAATCAATTTAAATCAGTCTGAAGAAGGGTCTCGATCCGAAACGTCGCCTACTCCTTTTCTCCAGAGATGCTGCCTGACCCGCTGAGTTGCTCCAGCTTTTTGTGTCTATCTTCAATATAAATCAACGAATGAATTAAAGAATTATTCGTTCCTAACAATTGAATGAACAAATTAATGAATCATAAAAATAACAGTGAATTCCGTGTAAGGAATTTTAACCGGCCCTGTGTTCGAAGATCCACTTTTAAATGTTTATTCATTTTTAACTTTAGCTGCTCTCTGTTTTTTTGATTTGTGCCCCTGTGGTTCTACCCCCTCTCCCCTTTCTCTTCAGAGATTCAGTAGGTTTCGAAATTTCTCGCCCTTCAATCAAGTCGGGGAGGTGGGGAGGGGGGGGGGGGGGGGGGGTGGGTGAGTTGGGAGCATTGAGATTAGAGTGGAGTGTGTGCGTGTCGCACTCGCTGACACCTATAACCCTGATCCGCGACGCCCCCTCCACTCACCCCCCCTCTTAGCACCAGGTCAACAGACCCGACAAGATGTTACGACCTGGTTCTTCCATTACTGCCAATTAAATTAAATTTTTAAACCATATCTTCTTTAAAAAAAAAACATTATTTGCTTCTGAGTTGAAATGCTCAGGACCAGTTTTGATGCTTCATGAGCTAAAGGGATTAAAAAGAGCAAAATAAGCTTATACTGAGAAAAAGAGTTAAGCTTCTACCCCACTGCGAGAGAGGGCAAACTATATCAGCGCGAACTAGTGATTAGGGCCATAGCTGCGCCATTCACACGCCCTTTAGTCATTTTGATGAAAGTGTTTCAATAGGGATTTCCTAGTCCACCCCACCCGATTGGGGACACACTAGAATTAAGAATAGTTGGCTGTTGCTACGATTTGTCAGGGAATGCCAGAACTCTGCAGTGGGTAACGTTGCCTGAAGTAACTCTCTCTATTGTATTAATAATACAGTGTGACACCGAGCTAACAAAGGCAGATTCAGACACTCAGCAGGTAATGCAACTCATTTTCCAGGCAAGAGAGTCGGCCTCTGTCCTGAGCTGTCACAGGACATTCCCACACCTCCGACATTTACACTCTCACACTTACTCTCTCATACTTAATCCCAAGACCATCCCACACCTTTAAACTGTCCCAGGACACACTGATTGTGTCTCCTACATCACTGTTCATTGGCCTTGCTCTTTTGGCGAGCTCCTCATTCACAATCACTTTAACACCATGCTCCTTGATCTACTCCTGGCGTCTGCACTTCGCTAAATATTCAGCTTTGACCTTTCATTGCAACCCTCTTATCTTTCACCCATCGTGTTTTTTTTTTGACATTTAGAAGACCAGGGTTAAGCAGAAATATATCATTGTTTGTTTGTTTTCAGGGTATCGGTAAGCATCATATACATCCAGTTTTCCCATGGACATTCAAAGGCAACAACACCATCAAGTTTCTTTAGGATAGATGGAGGTGGCAAGTTTCTTTCTATGAGAGACACCCATGACCCAATTGAGTATTTATGGCATGCATTGGTTTTTTTTTTAAATCATTGGTAGATTCAGGGAAAATAAAGCTAGATTTGCTTCTTTATGCTAAAGATTCAGGAGATGACTGTTAAATTAATTTCAACGTGATTACCCCGAGTAAAAATTCTATTATGTTTCTGAAGTACATGTAATGAACTTTCCAGCAAACAGCACCTTACATTCACAACTTAAATGTACAATAATATGTAAGTTCATATCTCTCATAACTCTGCAGCAGATGAATGAAAATATATCACTTTTGTTCACAATGTTAAACTGTCTATACCCTCGGGTGGTTAAAACGATGAAGACCAGGGTAGTCATCCTTGTATTCTCGCCAACATTTATCCTTTGAGCAACATACATTCTGTCAACCAGAAGGTGAAGGTGGCTGCAGCCACAATCTACACCCACTCCTTTCTACATCTACTGGACTTTATCTTGCACTAAACATTATTCACATTATTCTCTTTATCATATATCTGTACACAATGGATGTCTCGACTGTAATCATGTATTTTCTTTCCGCTGACTGGTTAGCAAGCAACAAAAGATATTCACTGTACCTTGGTACACGTGACAATGGACTAAACAAAACTAAACTTCTCTTTCTTTAAACTTGCTGTGTGCAAATTGACTTCAATGAAATACCTCCAATTTCAAATGACCGTATTGATCATTAGGTACGTTAGGATTACCTGATCTTACAAAAGCATCCTATAAGTGTAAGTCTTTTTTTTAGTTTGCTTCTATTTTTGCCTTTCCTTTCGTTTACATAGAGCAGATTTCTAAGTTTGAATCATATGTTATGGAACACATTGACACAAAACTAGAAAGTAGCTTGTCAGTGATGATTGATGGCATTATCTGTGCTGGATAGGGAAATGCAACTAATTAGAAGGGAGACAGTGAATGTGTCCATTAGAGAACAGAGCATGAGAGCCCGTAAGGTTGTCGGATCATTCTCCGAGCTGCGCCGGTTTGCTGATCCAATTTGGTTGCTGGGATCTTGTTAGGTAAGATTATTAAAGGGTCATGGAGCCAATATGAGTAAATGGAGAAGCAAAGGCTTGTATGTAGAAATACCATTTCATGTACTCTGGACATCTTCACATTGGACACAACCAGCAGTGAACACTCTCATGGATATGGACTGTTCATTAGAAGTGATCAACCGGATTCAAACTCAGTGTGGCCCCCTCAACCAAAAGCAATAGATATATAAATGGGTGGGGGAACAACACTGATAATATAAAAACATTATCATGTCCTAATTACATTTTACTAGTTTTCTTTTCAACTGAGGAAATAATAACCAAAATGTAAAAAGGTTTCCAGCGCTCTAGAAAAGCACAGAGTAATATCATACAGTGCCATTAATGTTTTCATGTTATTACTTAACTGTTTTCTAATTCAATATATAGAAATGAGATGTGATTCCATCTAATTTGATCTCCCTGCCAACTGGCAAGATAATAATGGATGCTTTTGACAGGAGTCCCCAGTGTGCAACTCAATGGCTGGGGTTTGTTGATGTCATGAAAAGAGAGCTGAAGATTATCAGTAAACCACTGAAATTTATTTTAATGCCTAGCTGCGACCATTGGTGCAGCTAGGCATTAATGAAGTGTGCGTAATATTCAGCGCTTTTTTTAATGGGGAAATCTCACGTACATCCCAATTTAAAGGCAAACGCCTGGAATCAGCAAACCTCTTACACGGGGAAGTTGCAGCATGACAATAATTCTATATAGTACATTGGTAATAACTCTTCTTAATGTGTCACTTTTAACGAGTGAATCTCACCGTAGGCACCTCTTTTAACAGAAATATTGTCAACAACCCTCTCAATATGGGAGGGTTATTATTTTTATGCAGTGACTCTCATCATCTTTAAAGAGGGAGCTTTCATCTCAAATGACCTCTTTATTTGGAGATCTTCACCTTCAAAGATGATTGACAATATAAATGCTTCTTTTTAAAGAGCTAATCTCATCATCAGCTTCCCTTTTTAATTGAAGAGTTTCTCCAGCAGTATGTAATAACATCAGCAAAAAAATGCACCATCCTACGAATGCGTTTATTGTCTCTGAGTGGGAAGGAAATAAATAACCCAGAGGCCCCACTCCTGATTAGTATTCATTAACCCTTGCTGAAATTATGCACGCATTTTCACATGAGGAAGAATCTAAGATTAGTTTTGGCTGTGATGCCCCCTCAGTAAAATAGCTTACAAATGAAAAAGTAAGGGTGGTAGATCTGAATACCCCAACAAATAAGAGATTTATAAGAGAGAAAGTAGCGGCAACCCCCCCCCCCCATGAAAAATACTTGCAAATTTACAATGAAGATTAAAAAAAATTCAAGGAGCGTTTCATTCCAGCTTAATTTAAAATGTTTTCAGGAGTAGACTATGCAACTGGCAATAAACATTCCAATTAATCCAGAATCACTTGTGTGAACTAAATTAATGTAACTCTTAGGTTCAGTGACAAATCATATGAGAGTTTTCCAAAATTATTTCTAAGCCAGGTTGTAAACAAAATGAAGGCGATCAGAGTTAGTAAAATGTCATTACTGCCTCAATTCATTACCACTTCAGCCACAGATACTCAGAAGAGGTCCTATTGGCAAAACTTTCTTTAAATCACAATATATTATCTGCTATTTAATGTAATATATATTAATTACATTTCTAATGATCAAAGAAACACAAACATTAACAACAGACATCTTCACAATAGTTTACAGATGCATCGTGTCATTAGTTCAGATTACAAAACATGAATCATTGGCTTTCTTTTCTGTGGCAGTGTTGAAATCTGTCCATGTCCTGATCCCCTTCTCTCCTTTTTGTCTCAACTTCCAGCCACCCGGGAGTCTGCCTTTGTCCATGCCATTGCCTCAGCTGGAGTGGCCTTTGCCGTGACACGTTCCTGCGCCGAGGGCTCCAACACCATCTGTGGCTGCGACTCGCACCACAAGGGTCCGCCGGGCGAGGGCTGGAAGTGGGGGGGCTGCAGCGAGGATGCCGAGTTTGGCGTGCTGGTGTCCAGGGAGTTTGCTGACGCACGGGAGAACAGGCCCGATGCCAGGTCTGCAATGAACCGACATAACAACGAGGCTGGACGGACGGTAAGGAACAAAACTGATCTGGTCTTGATGCTCAGCCTTCTTCTCATATCAGATCGAATGGGATGTGAGATTTGCTTGAAACACCGTTTATCTAATTCATTATTTTAGATTGTAGTCTAGTTTGGACATTCTAATGGAGAATTATTATTTTTTGCACGGAAGATGGTTAATATTCGCTATGTTATTTAAATTACATCAGGCCAGTCATTTGAGGCTCCAGTAAAGCCTCAGGAGAGCATATCTGACAATGCAGCATTCCCTTTGTACTCCACACAGGGAATAAGGCACATCAGGCATACACGTGCTGGCTAGGAGACTGAATTCACTGCCTTCTGATACAGATTCAACAAGTCCTGTCAAGCTCTGAGTGCAATGGGATTGTGTGGGAGAGAGGTTGTTACCCTGCAGCCATTGCAGTCATCTCAGCAACTCACTACCCAACAGCGCTGTCATATTGTGAATTAGATTGGAGTTTGCTTCTCTTCAATGGAAAGTGAGAGACAGGAACTCAAAGTGCCCATAGAGTTGGCAATCCATGGTTTCCGATCCAGACTGAATATTGCCAAGAAGGGGAATGGATATTCTAAGGTTCTAGGGTATATTAGTACACCACTCTTCAACATGCATCTTTCCTACATTGGTTATGATAGGCAGTTTCCTGGCTATCAAGGTATGTCTGAAGAAGGGTCTTGACGCAAAACATCACCCATTCCTTCACCCATTCCAGAGATGCTGCCTCTCCAATTAACTGCCTGCCTGAGTTGCTGCTGCCTGAGTTACTCCAGCTTTTTGTGTCTATCATCAATACTCAATGGCACAGTACTCAACGGCACCAGATATATGCCCATTTCCAAAAAGTTGCAGAAACCATGGATGCGACCATCCCTGATGGGAGTTGATTGTCATTATGGCATTCCTTTGCTGAATTGTTGGAATCATTTGTGCCCTAATGTCCAAGAAAGAGTGTGACATGACTGAAGTAGTCATAAACCCCAGCCAAGAAATTGGTGAGAGAGGAATGGGTGTCATCAGAGACAAATAGGGGTTAATCCCATTCCTGTTGCTGATGTCACCAAGAGGGAGCAAGGATGAACAGGGCAAGGATTTCATCAATGATGAGTGAACAGAAAAGCAAATCTTCAAACAGTTGAGCGTGTTCAGACAAATACTGGTATGAACCAAGGTAGCTCGTTTATTTAACTCTAAAAGTATGCGGCATACAGGGCACTTATAAAGAGTAATTCATGTTAGTTGCTTTCCCGAAGTAGGACTGTGAAAGGAAATTTCATCATGTGTGCTTCAGCTGATCTGAACTCAGGGCTGCATTTGCTGTCTGCCAGTCTCCAGCAGGGCAGTGGAGGTAATGTAGCTGAGGAGAATAACATGAGTGAGTACCTTGCTAACAGTCATAGTTCGCTCTGAGTAGTCATACAAACCTGGAGCTTGAATGGGGGTGAGAATGACTCTGAGGTGAGGACACAATGGAGGGAAAGGATGTTGAAGATGGGGCAGTCCTTGTGCGAATGGATGAGTTGTGTATATTCATAAGGGAGGGGGAACCACAGTTTACTGCCAGAGGAGGGAGTTGAGGCAGGTACTATCGCAATGTTTAAGAAACAATTAGACAGGTACATGGATAGGACAGGCTTAGAGGTATGTGGGCCAAATGCAAGCAAGTGGGACTAGTGTAGATGGGACATGTTGGCTGGTGTGGGCAAGTTAGGCCAAAGGACCTGTTTCCATGTTGAAAGAGTCCATAACTCTGACTCTATCCCAATGACTAAGTTTTTGTTCATTTGTCCTAATGCGTTTTATGTTTAAGAATGCTTGCATTTGCACCCAGAAACCTTTTACCACATCAAACATTTGGTTTTGTACAACCTCCACCAGCAAGGTATACACTTCACCTTGTCCCATGACCATTTATTAAGCCTTCTCCGAACAGTCTGGAATCACATCTCATTGGTGACACAGTAGACTTGCTGCCCCACAACTCCAGTGACTGTAGCTCAACCCTGACCTCCAGTATTGTCTGTGTACAGTCTGACAGCGTGGATTTCATCCACATGCTCTGGTTTCCTCCTGCATCCCAAGGTATGTGAGTTGGTAGATTAATTATCCACTATAAATTGCTTCTAGTTTGCGGGTGAGTGATTGAATCTAGGGGGAGTTGATGGGAATGTAGGGAGGGTAAAATAGAATTGCTGTAAAATAGGTGCTTGATGATCAGATTGGACCCGGTTAGATGTTGTAAGACTGATTCTAACTCCATTTTTTCATCCCTCTTTGAGAACCAATCTTCTCAACAGTCTTTTGATCATCTCTATTTTCCTGGTTTAGTATTCATAATGCCTTCTCCTAGTCTATGAGAATTCCCAGTATAATGTAATGTTAAGTCTGCTTGATTAATAAGTGTTCTGGCTAATGGTCCTGATCACCAGAGCTAATGCACAGTGCAAGGTACACAGATCAGTGGATCATTGAACATAATGGGTCTTTGAAAATGTTCATACTGTAGCTCATTGTGCCATAAAGACATAGCTCAGAGGATAGATGAATCTTTGAGTTGGAGGTACGTGGGTTTATGTCTCACTCTGAATCTCAATTGATATTCCAATGTAATATAGAGGAAGTGCTTCAATATCGGAGATGTTGCTTTTTGGATGAGGGGTAAAATCAAGGAGCTATTGAGCATCTTGGAGACATGAAGAACGTTGTGACACTAGAGTCACGGAGTGATAGTCAGATAGCATAGAAACAGGCCCTTCAGCTAAACCTGTTAGTGCCGATCAAGATGCACCATTTACAGTAAGCCTGTTCCAAACGCCCACATTTAGTCCATATCCCTCTAAACCTTTCCTATCCATGCACCCAGTGTCTTTTAAAAATATTGTTGAACAGCTGTCTCAACTACTTCCTCCGGCAGTTCATTCCATGTGCTCACCATCCTCTGTGTGAAAAAGTTGCCCCTCAGGTTCCTGATGAATCTTTCCCCTCTCACCTTAAACCTATATCCTCCCGTTCTTGATTACCCTGGATAAAAGTGTGCATTCACCCAAAGAAATGTTCATAAGTGATAGGAGCAGAATTAAGCCATTCGGCCCATCAAGTCTACTCCGTCATTCAATCATGGCTGATCCATCTTTCCCTCAACGCCATTTTCCGGCTTTCTCCCCAGAATTCCTGACTAAGCAAGATGCAAGCAGTGCATGTTATTTTCGCTTCAGACAATGGCACTGAACAGGATTCACTGATTGGGTGGCTGTGTGCGAATTGGCTGCTACACTACACTGCTCTGGAGTAGTGACCACTCTTCAACACGTCTCTCATGGGCTGTAAGCACCGTGGGGCATTCTGAGATCAGATTGTGTTGGTGGTAAGATAGGAACTTATCAGACAGTTGCACAAAGTTGGTTTTAGATTTTAGTTAAAGACTGGAATAAGCTGCAGAGAATACAGTTCAGCCAGGAGTCACACAATTGCTTGACACAATTTGTCGTTGACATGGTGACAGTTGCTTATTTCAGCCACAAAATTGAAATCAAAACATAGATTACAAAATTGATAGCTATGACTCCACAATATGTAACTGATAACAATTTCTGTGGAATATGAATATGAAAGTGTTATCAAGGCTGCATTAAACGTTATGGTCGGAGCTGGAGGTACTAACCATAACTTCATGACCATGTATTATGTATTTAATACTATAATTAAGCTGACCACATGATTTTACTCATCGTGCACAAAAACTGAGTCAGTGGTACAAACACATAAATTATTTTAGGTGAAAAACTGATATTAATAAAAATGATTCAAGAAAAAAAAATAAGGCAGTCCAGATCAGTCAGTTGGGAGAAACTACATTAGAAAGGGTGAGTTCATGGATATATAATTATCATGTGCTGAATGGTTTCCTCTTTACCAATTTTTCTTGCGCATTTCTGACATTTCATCAGTTCCTTGAGCGAGTGGTGGGACATGGGATTTCCAGTTATTACAATAGCATTAATGCGAGCTGTGAAGTTGCGCCACAGTGATGTGTGTCTCTGGTCTTCGTCAGACAGTAAATCAACAGCGTCTCCATCTGCAACAACTCTTCAAGTTTCTTGGCAAGTGAGAGGCATGCGGTGGCCTTGTGTTTATGCTGGGCGTTGGACACGCTCCAAAGAGGAAGCTATCTGGCAGATTGATACACGAAGGAGAACTGTTCAGAAAGAGATGGCATATTTTGGATGCCACATTAAATGAGGCACTACCTAGATTTTTCAGGAGAACATAATAGATTGTGCAGCACTAAGTGGTGGAAAAACAGCGAAGGTTTCCTCAGTGTTCTATCAAATATTTACCCCATCACTAAACTGGGTTACTGTATGTGGCATTATCACAGTGATGTTCATGGGATCTTGCAGGGTGCCTTATTTTCTATATTGTACCATTGACAACCCTTCTGTATCATTGGGATTCCCCGAGGCGATAAACGGCATGTTCAATGTGAATCTTTCTTTTTATATATTACGTTTTCAGATGACATTTTGTCATCATGATCACAGACTTGGCCTACATCCAATTTGTACCCCTCAGTTCCCTCCACAACATAGCCACTAAACAGATTAGGCACTTCCATCAGCAACCTTGTCAATGTTTGTGTGCTGGAACTAGTATTATTATGTCAAATAAAAGCCTCAATTATTGTAAATATAACACTACAATTCACTTCACACTTTCACATTCCAGCAGATTATGGAGCTCCTTGGCTCAACATCAATTTCAACAAGAATCCATTTCAAATACCGAAGCCACAAATCTATCCCTAATTTCCAAAAGAGAATTGCAAATATACCTCAGAGATTCAGGTAGACTGCAGATGCTGGAATCCTGAGAATAATATTTGCTGAAGGAAGTCAGATCAGGCAGCATCTGTGGTGGGAAATGGACAGCCAACATTTTGGGTCAGGAGGTAGACACAAAATGCTGGAGTAACTCAACGGGACAGGCAGCATCTCTGGAGAGAAGGAATGGGTGACGTTTCGGGTCGAGACCCCCCCCCCCCCTTCAGACTGAAGAAGGGTCTCGACCCGAAATGTCACCCATTCCTTCCCTCCAGAGATGCTGCCTGTCCCGCTGGGTTACTCCAGCATTTTTTGTCTACGTTCGATTTAAACCAGCATCTGCAGTTCTTTCCTGCACACTTTGGGTCAGGACGTGTTTCAGACTTTCTGAAGGTTTTCTAAAGTAAGGTCCCAAACCGATACGTCATCTGTCCATTTCCCTCCATAGATGCTGCCTGACCGGCTCAGTTCCTCCGGCACTTTGTTTTTTTTTCTGTAAATGTATCTCAACTATTAATGTTTACTGATTGTTAACTAACTTGTCACTGGAGGGGATGAGGCAGTAACTCCCTTCCTCAACAACCTCCAGTCCTACGGTCAAAGCAGCCCCAAGGAAAGACGTGGGTGTATGACCAGCTATTCTACTTGATGTCATGTCTTTCCCTTTTTCTATGTGTGAAACATCAATGCAAAGAAATTCCTAGCAAGGACTTGACATTTGCATTATGCTTTTTGGTCCGTTTCATTAAGAAGAGAGAATGATAATGTCTCCCAGTGACATCCCAAAACACAATCAATGGGGGATTTCTTTTTGGACCATTGAGGCAATAATGGTGTTGAAATGCATGAAACACAGCAACCAAATTTGCACAAAGCAAGGGCTCTTGAGCAATAATTTGATATCCTCAGATAATCTGCTCTTCAGTAATGTTGGTTGAGGTTTTAGTTTTAGTTAGGTCTGATAAGATTTTGGGAGGCATGCAGAGCCTCAGTATAACATTGCATCCATCCAAACCACTGTCCTGGTGTCACTGTGGAACTCACCATAGCATGCACTACAGTGGCACTTGAACCCATGAGTCACTCACTGAGTTGGGGGGAAACTGGAGAACATCACCACTGCAGCTTACATTAAACCCTCAGGCTAAAACATCGCTAAAAATTACCTTTCATGGTACTCCTTGTTTGAATTTCCCAAAGCACAGCCCCTTTCTTCCTGCTAGTGTATCAAGGTGGCATTGACCAAAGTCTTTAATGTCATCTTATGTTTTGACAAAAGCAACCTACTTTGTCCTTATTTTTCCTGAGCTGTCTGCTTCCTTGGTATGATTGACTGCCCAGCTCTTCTCCAGTAACTCCCACTTTCATTGAGCTGTGTGAAACTGACTTCTGGTTCCACCATATCTACCCAGTCCAAGGTAGGGAATTACCTACAATAGCTTCTCTTCCCATGTCTACACTATCACTCTAGTGTCCACAAGGATTCATCTTTGGCCTTTCAAATTTATCTGTCATACACGGTCAGTTCATACTTAATAATTTTCATATCACTTTAATGCTAGTTTCCATAAAGTCATAGACACATATAAGCATGTAAACAGGCCATTCGGCCAACCATGTCTGTGCTAGCAAGTAGATATCCATCTGCATAAATCCTATCTTCCAACCTTTGGCCTTTAGTCTTCTATGCCTTGGAAATTCAAGTGTATGTTAATGACACCTGGCAGTAATTCTTGCCTAATTTAAGCTGAAACAAAGTTCTCCAGTCGAGGAAGCTGGTACCGTATGGTCAGGGTGAATGTACAGAGTGTTTTTCTTCAGAGTAAGTGAATCAAGAACTAAAAAGCATAGGGTTAAGGAGAGAGGGGAAATATTTAATAGGAACCTGAGGAACAACTTCTTCACACAGAGAGTAGTGGGTACATGGAACGAGCTGCCAGATGAAATCGTTGAGTCAGGTACAATAACACATTAAAAAGTAATCTGAACAGGTACATGAATAATAAAGGTTGGAGGGATATGGGTCAGATGCAGGCAAATGGAACTGGATGGGACATTTTGGTTGGTATGGACAAGTTGAACCTAAAGGGTTATTTCAGTGCAGTATAACTTTGACTGCACAGTGTTTATTTTGAGGTATATTCCTGGCTTATGGTGGTGGTTATTTCAGAATGCAAAGATTATTTAAGGAAGTCACAAGTCCATTATGAGCTTTAACAGAATAGGTTTGGTGTGAGGGTGCAGATGAAGTGCTAAATGCACATTTAACACCATTGATTTGGTGCTAATAGAATGTGGATGTAAAAATTTTAAAAACTGGAGGCAAAATTATATAGTGGGTAGCAATTGGATAAGAATACACAGAAACGGTTAAGCTCCCTTTTTAACGTAAAAATCCTACGCTTTACTTAATCTAATTAATTGATCTTGCATTAAGGCCAGAGTAGGGGAATCAAGAACTAGAGGACATCGGTTTAAGGTGAGAGGAGAAAGTTTTAATAGGGACCCGAGGGCAACTGTTTCATATAGAGGGTAGTGCGTATATGGAACAAGCTGCCAGAGGACATAGTTAGGGCAAGTACTATAACAGCATTTGAAAGGCATTTGGACAGGTACGCGGATAGGAGAGTTTTAGAGGAAAAGGCCAAAATGCAGGCATGTGGGCTAGCGTAGCTGGGGCATCTTGATCGGCATTGAAGGCTGGGTTGAAGGGCCTGTCTCCATGCGTTATAACTCTATAACTCTTATGGTGGAGTAATCAGGCAGTTGTGGGGGCCACGGCACTGATACATGGTATGTCACCATTAGCTGGAGATTGCAAATACACCAGTGGGGTTAACATAGGCAGGATCCATGATCACATGAGACAAGGGAATCTACAATGACAACATTTGTCAACAAGTAGAGTATTAGAGCTGCCAAATTGAGCATTCATTAGAATATCACGTATAATTCAAAATCTTCTCTCACGAGAAAGATACACAATATCATGACAATGTTGTCCTGTTCTGAAGAGTGTTTGCTAATTGTGTCACTTAATTATTGTTGCAGTCAATCCTGGATCACATGCACCTGAAATGCAAATGCCATGGTTTATCTGGGAGCTGCGAGGTGAAGACCTGCTGGTGGGCCCAGCCGGATTTCCGGGTGATTGGGGATTATCTGAAAGATAAATACGACAGTGCATCTGAGATGGTGGTGGAGAAGCACAGAGAGTCCCGGGGCTGGGTAGAAACCCTTCGTGCCAAGTACGAGCTCTTTAAACCGCCGACCGAGAGGGACCTTGTCTATTATGAAAACTCGCCAAACTTTTGCGAGCCAAACCCCGAGACTGGCTCTTTTGGGACCAGGGACAGGATCTGCAACGTCACATCTCACGGCATCGACGGTTGCGACTTGCTGTGCTGCGGCCGTGGACACAACACCAGGACGGAGAAACGCAAGGAGAAGTGTCATTGCATATTCCACTGGTGTTGTTATGTCAGTTGTCAGGAGTGTGTTCGTGTATATGATGTACATACATGCAAATAACATGACACACAATCCCCCCGAACATCAATAACAAACTCGCATGCATACATGCACACACACACACACACACACACACACACACACACACACACACACACACACACACACACACACACACACACACACACACACACACACACACACACACACACACACACACACACACACACACTGGCACCATCCAGCCACTGTTGGGCAAAGCAGGATATGTGAAATTTGGTTTTCACATACATTGTCAAAAATGAATTCTGGGGAATGTAGTCTCTAATTAATCAAAATTATTATTTTATTCAAATACTAGGAGGTCATAATTTAAAATGATTGAGGAAAGAGGTGACATTTTTCATTGAACCCCAAACGGGTTCTGTATAATAATTGTATCTTGTTCCCTACCATATCTTGCTCCCATCTTCCCAGACTACTCTTACACTTGAGCAGCTGCCATTTTGTGTTACTTAATTTCAGTAACTTTTATTCATTATCATTATTAGTCATAATTACTGATCCCATAGTTTTAACTATTATGGGTTGGTTTATTGTATCCCAGCAACCTGATAAGTAATTATGACTAATAATGCTAATGAATAATTGGAAGAATTATAGCTCATTGCCAATGATCATAACTTGGATGGAGTGGTTTTAGAAGTGAGAAATGCAAAGCCAATTTGTGTGATCATCTCTGGGATATAGATTGTCATCGGGATAGAGGTGAAGGGATGGGGAGGAGGGCGCTGTTCTTTGGAAATAGTCATCACTCAAGCAAACTGAACCACCACTCAAAACATTGATAGTGTAGTAAAGGTACACAGAGCTAAATTCAGGATATGCCATTGGGAAGTTTGGAAGAACTTGGGTACATAAAACATAGAATAATACAGCATAGGAATTGGCTCTTTGGCTCACAAATGTCTGTGCTGGACATGATGCCAAGTTAAACTGGTTCCATCTGCATGCTTGTCATCCACATCCCTCCCTTCCCTGCATATCCTTGTGCCTTTCTAAAATACCCTTAAATGCCACTATCGTATCTGCCTCCTCCAACACATCTGGCAGCACATTCCAGGCACCCACCAATTTCCACGTAAAAACTTGGCTTTATATCTCCTTTGACCCTCTTATCTAGTGTTTGACATTTCCACCCAGTGAAAAAAATTCTGATTGTCTATCCTATCTGTGCCTCTCATAACTTTATATAGTTCTATCAGTTCTCTCCTCAGCCTCTGATGTTCCAGGTCGAAGGATTTACAATAGAAATTCTTCAACAAATACATATTTTAAAATGTCCCCGAGAATGCCGGCTTTGAGGAGCTTTGTATATGAAATTATTTTTGAATATTTGATAAAACATTAATCTAATCTGAAATAAAGTTCCCCAGAAAGGAAAGCTGGTGCCATCGAGGGCGTCTTTAAAGCAGTTCCATTCTAGTTTTGTTCAGGCCCAGTTTTTATGTTTCTGAATTTAAATACTGTCACCTTGGCAGGAATGACTACAACCTCCAGAATGCATTGCACAATGCAAAATCCCACAGGGCTCAAGATACAAGCTGTGGTATTAATATTGTAACACCAGCGTAATATTTCAGCTGTACATTTATTATATCCCCAAGTCAAAGGATATCAGACAAGATCCTGGTTACAAAAATGCCTAGTTCTTTAGGATGGTGACTATATCACGTTCTACACATCGACTTAAGTATTAATACTGCCTGTATTTCTCACCTATCAGTTGCACCTTTATCATATGATTGAAAGTTGAGATTTGAGTGGATTTATGGTTCGGCTGATGCAGACATGCCTTCCCCTTAAAGGGACCTTGCATCCACCACCCACTGAAGAGCAATTCTACTTACATACAAATGTGCCTTCTTTCTGTGAAAGAAACAAACAATGTTGGATAAGATAAAGAAGCAAGGTGGGAATTCATTGTTGAGCCCCATGGATAGCTTTCCTGAATGAGCGAGTAGTTACTTCAAGCAAATGGGCATTGACATCCTATGCTCTAAAAATAACCAACAGTCTGCAGCATTTATCGTAGCATTTTTCTACCTTGTAGCCTGGAATTACTAGCTCCAAGTTGAACCTGTATTGCAAGTTGCTATATCCAAAGTTTTGTACAAATTAGATGTTTGACCCTTTGATTTTATATTCTTAAAGCCTATGTTTTTATAATTATTTATTGCACAATGTGTATATATATGACTCAACTGAGATTATATATTTGCAGAAAGTGTCTTATCTGCTGTTTCTAGTTTATAAACTTGCCATGGTGGCTTGAAGGCAGCATGAGCTACATTTACTATCATGCTTCACAGCGCAGGATCCAGAGTGAGTTCCATGGAAGCGGATGTTAAATGTATAATCTCTCCTGTCACTCAGTGTACATATTCTTCTTTTAGTATTTAGAAATAGCAACAAACAAAGAAATAAAATTTATTCATGTAGTGTATTCTGGTGTGCTGCTCATTCTTACCTGGACACCCAAACTCATTGATTGTGATTTAACATAATGTTACTGCTCTTCTCAGTCCCATTGAACTGGTAGACTTTTAACTTCCAACTCCTCTACAGGTCTTCTGCAACTGGTTGCCCTTGTTTGAAGTTGCTGTTCTTCACATGTAGGAAAAGCAGTGAATGTTAACTGATGAGCCGGGTCTTGTTCATATCGGCTGTCTTTGCACTAATGTCAATGGGGTACTAACCAGGAGCATCAACTCTGGCTGGGAATCTCAAATGCTCTTGTCAGGTTTAAACCAGGTACTTGATGACATTGTGTGTAGGAAGTCTGAAGACCCAAAACATCACCTGTTCCTTTTCTCCAGAGATGCTGACTGACCCTGCTGAGTTATTCCAGCTTTTTGTGTCTATCGTTGACTTGATGTCATTGTTAGGTAGGCCCAGCCCACTCTCAAATGTTAGCATAAACTGGGGCTTTAAAACGTAACCTCTGTATTTTCAGCATTTACTGTACATCTCCTAACATTGAGTCACTAAACAGGACTGTTTTAAACCCTACTGCAGGCCGCTGAAACACCTTCCAAAGTTCACAGAGTTTTGTCAGATGAATAGGGAACAGGTTTTGCAGCATTCAGCAGCAGATAGACTCATTCAATGGCTGAGTATTGATACTCGCTCAGAGGTGACCCCACTGGCAATTCTGGTCACGTCAGCATGGCAATGACTCAGGACAGTTTGAGGACTTTGGAGAAGGAGGCAGAGATGTGGCTATCTCTGAAGCATCGACCATGAGTCTTCAGAGACACCACATTCTAGCCAGATAATGAGACATATACTTGGACTATGGATGGTTGAGATATGTGAAATATTGCAGGAAAGGCTTCAGCACTGCAGACTTCCTGCAAGTGTGGGCAGCCATTGCCTGGCCTCTCGCAAAAAAACAAACTGCTGGATGAACTCAGCAGGTCAGGCAGCATCTGTGGAGGGAAATGGACAGATGGGGTTTTGACGAGAAACCCTTCTTCAGACAGCATCTATAAGGGCTGTCCTTAAAGGCCCATTCCTCAACAGAAAAGGTTTCCGCTCCCACAGGAGAAAGCAAGAAGAGGAGATAGGCACAAAAAGCTGGAGTAACTCAGTGGGTCAGGCAGCATCTCTGAAGAAAAATAATGGATAATGTTTTGGGTCGAGGCCCTTCTTCAGATGGGAGCAATTCCTCCAATTCAATACTATTGTTGCTGATCAACCCTTAGCTTCATCTCCTTCTCTCTGCCAGATTGTCCTTGGCCTGATCCCTCAAAGTTACATTAATTGTGGATCATCACAAAACTTTTCTGATGGAATATGAATAGTAGAATAGTTTCTTTAGTGTCATTGTAACATGAACCATGTACAACAAAATTTAAAAATGTCAGCCAGTCAGTGCACCATTCAAACATTTCTAAAAGCTAACGATACATACAAGGTAAAATATTTAAAAAAAAGATAAACAACTAAAATAAATATCATGAAAATAGCACGCATAAACACCCAACCCTACATCCTTCTGTGGATTTCACAGTGTACCACAGTCCCTTAGTATGTATCGCCCCTGCGTTCCTTGGCGGCTACATTTAGTGCCTTTATAGCAGTGGGGTAAAAACTGTTTTTAAGTCTGTTTGTCCTTGTCCTTGTAGATCTGTACCGTCTGCCTGACGGCAACAGTTCAAACAGGGAGTGTCCAGGGTGGGAAATGTCCTTTATAATACTCTGGGATTTTTTGATGCAGCGGGAACTGTGTAAGTCTTCCAAGGTAAGGCCTCGACCCAAAACGTTCACTTCCTGGGAATGTACTAGACACATTCATCCACAGAGAAAACAAACCGCTGGACATTTTCCCCAACCAGCCCCATCAGGAGGATGGTTCACAGGAGACACAGGTCACCCTCTACTTCCCCGACTCCTCACTCCAACTCCCAGACCTCCTGCAGTTGCTAATCTCTGCTAGAACCAGATCCTCTGGAGAATGTGACTGAACTTCTGGAAATGACACTGTGGTTCCAGCAGATTGTCGGAGATTGCTCTGCACTGCATGCCCAGCTGTTGGGGACGTATTCATCATCACGGGCTGTGTGCTGTAAGCTGTACATCCTCGCAATCCACGCCAAAGGAGAAGCAGCAGGTGAGCTGGAGCCTGAGGGACCTGATGCTTAGACTGAAGTGTAGGAATAGGCAAAGGATGAGGAAGACAGTCGGTGGAATCCCCAGCAGAATGCCAACAGCCTCCTCTCCCAAAATAACATGGGAGGGAGGCATTTAGTGCCTGGGCACTAAGGGACTCTGTGACAGAGAGCCTTTTCATAAAGATATTAAATCAAGGACTCCAATCCAGGCAGAATTACCCTCTCTGCACACCTACACTAATCAGCCAAAAGCCCAGGTATCACCTAATCGTCCCTTACATGCTTCTGTAGGACCACCTGTACGTATCATATCACCGCAATGACTGAACCCCTGATCCATTCACTGAAGTTGCTCGGTAGAACTGCTTCCAGCTGTGCTGTATCATGAGGGCATAAATCTTGCTCAAATAAGTGAACATTCTCACAGCTGGAGGGGATAGCTGGAGCCACCTCCTGCCAGACTCTTCCAAAGACTGTCTGGTGGGTGTCCTGGTTCCTGTGACACAGGATCCTGGGCTGTAACTCATTGATAAGAATACCAGGTCTCGCACCAAATCCAGGAGCACTCTTACATACTTCATGCGAACTAGGAATTTCATTGCACCCTGGTGTACGTGACAATAAATTAACCTGAATCTGAATTGTCTGTTCTGATTAGCGTTCTATGGACATTAAGTACCACTATTTCAATCCTTAGACCAAAGGTCTATCCTCAGACACCAAATGAGCCCACAGCGCAGACTGTATTATTAGAAGATCAGACATTCCTCAAACTTGAAGCCAACTGAGAAAACTAATGCATGCCCTTCCCAATCTCTTTATCAAACAGAGGCACTCTCTGTTTTTTGGAGTTAAACAGTTTCTCACCACTTCAGGTATGCTGAGGAAGATTTTGTTCGCAAACTGGGGTCAACTCAAACTCATGAGTTCTAGGATCATCAACAGGAATGCAGCTCAGTGCCACATTGGATGTGGGGAGGAGATTTCCCCTGGCAAAAAAAAGCCTAGCACCAGGGGCTTCTACTCAAATGCATTGTATTAATAAATATCTCTCACAAACCACTTTCTTGAACACGATCTGGGCATCTTTGCCAGAATTCCATGTCCCAGAACCCTTCAGCGTTCTTGCCACTACCATCCTTTCAAACCACCTTGCAGAATTGATTCCACTCACTTACCCATCACAGAAGTTAGACTGTTTAAGAAGGAACTGCAGATGCTGGAAAATCGAAGGTACACAAAAAAGCTGGAGAAACTCAGCGGGTGCAGCAGCATCTATGGAGCGAAGGAAATAGGCAATGTTTCGGGCCGAAACCCTTCTTCAGACTTCAGACAGAAGTTAGACTAACTGGTCTGTTCTTACTTAGTTTATCCTTCTCTCCTTCTTTAAACAGCACAATATCTGTGTGGAGTTTTGCATGTTCTTCTTCCCATGATTGTGTGGGTTCCCTCCAGTTATTCCATTCCTCCCACATCCCAAAGTCATCCTCGTCAGCTGGTAAATGGCAAGGGTATAGAGTGAGTATAAGTTGGCAAGAGTATAAGTCGGTAAGAGTATAGGGTGAGTATTAGAAGGTGGAGGGAATTTCCGTGACAATAATATGAGATTAATGCATGTGGGTGCTTGAGAGTTGGCATGGACTTGAGAGTTGGCATAGTCTCTTGCTGTGCTGTACAATTCCATAATTCCCAATCCTATACATCACACATGTAGCTGGTAGTGACTGAAATTTGATGCTCAGAACCTCTGTAATTTCACCTCTTACATTATATATCCACTTCTTTATTAGAGTTCAGATTTTGACTTTTATTACAACAAAGACCCTTTGCCTCTAGAACTCCAGGAAAAAACAAATGAATGCACAAGCCCTGGGGTCCATCATTCTTGGTCAGTACAGAGATTCACAAGCTCTTCTCAAACACATGCCTTTTCCAGATGTACTGCATTGAGCAAGTGTTCTAGTATTTCTCTCCTCCTGGATTTGGAACCGCCACTGTCTTTCTGAAAATAGACAATCCCTCAGAAGTTCAGTGCTCATCTTGTATATAGAATTACAGGGCAGGATAGGATCACTTCTCTGCCAATTCTCTCATAAATGCATCCAATTCTTACGGCTTCTTTATCAATGGCTTTGTAAAAGGGCGACCCTTCAGTGTTCCTTAACGAAAACTCTGTGAACTTGAATATCTTTGAACTTTCCTTTCTGCAGGATATGAACAACTCCATATTCAAGGTGTACACTTCACTGCCTGGACTGTAGACAGTCTGAGTACTTTATGTCTGTAACCACTAACATCAGATTCCAGGGAAACTACATGAGACGAAGATCCGTCACTTGCAGGGGCTTGTGAACCGTCTGCAATGTGCACGTCTTCCATGTGTATTGATGAACCTGTCAAGCACAAATGTCAGACACGTTTGGGCTTGACAATTCAACCAGTGTGCCTCAGCAGCTATCAGACCTTAACATGTGTACACTCACTGGTTGGCCATTGTGAAAGATTAGCTGCTTCCAGACCTTTTTCTATGGTGTTTGATGCATTAGTTCTTTCCCTCATTGATCCAGTACATACTGCCTCTGCCGTAGCCATCTCTGATTTATTGGGCCCTTGGATGACCATCCAACACCACCCAATCTCATTCCTTCTCAGGCATTGCCCACCTCACCCAAATGGAATAGCAATTTGTTTTAGTAGTTGATAAACCCTGTGAAATGGTGGACTCCACCAATGCCCATCAGACTTGGTATTTCCATCACTGCCTTCATGAGGACTGGTTGCTGTCCCTCTGTGAGATCACATGGCTCACCATGCAAACAGCAGATTGCTCTTCAATTGCATCTCTCCCTGCTTCTGTTCAGGTATATTGCTGGCTGTACACCAGTTTATCTTCTCCAAAGACTGGAACATCAAGCACAATGGTCTTCTCACCAGCAAGTCCTTCACACACCTGACATAGTCTTTACTGAACCTCTGTAGATGGGGTATCAACCTAAACAGACTCCACTGTTCCCAATACCTCCCAAAAGGTGTGCTGAAAGTCATTAGAAACAAACTGATATCATGCCCAACTTACCAATATCCATTTTTCACATCCAGCACAATGAAAGCCTTTGTGCTGCTCAGATCTGACATCTTCGATCGTCTTCAGCGCCATATTCAGATTATGCAACGCCTCATCATGTTGGCTATTTGCATATCTCGAGCTGGACAACATGGGTTATTGGGAATTCCACTGGTGTGGTGATTGCTCCCTCCATCAGTATTCCACATCAGTTCAGTTCCTCTGTGTCATCAGCAAGAACATGTCTTGGAACATTTTCAGTTGTTTACTCTTATCCCAACTCCAATACTCCAATGTTATTTCCTCTCAAGCTTTTCATTTCCTTCATACCTCTGCCAATTAATTCAGCAACGGTTTCTGCACTCTCATCTAGTTCCTGATGTATGGTGATCTCTTCTATTTTCTGGATGGAAGGCTGCTGATGTTTGTCATACAGTTCTACTGAAGCACAACAAACATGGTGTACTTCTTCCCACTTTTTTGAATTTGGCTTTCACCTTGGGGTTAGCCAAGTGGTACGACTGTCATTATTAACACTTGTGTTTTTTAAGCTTCCTTGCAAACTTATGAAGGACAATATATGTTCCACTACTTTTCACCTGGAAATATAACCGTTCTCCTCCCTCTGGATTCATTGTAGCAAAGAACTGTATTAGATTCTTGGCCAAACCTGTGCAGGCGACTTGTTCTGTATTCTCCAAATCTGAATTCAATTTGACTTTGATCTCAAAACTCATATTTGCCATGACTATCGCTTCTTATTTTCATCTTCATAAATGCACCCGACTCCATTTCAGTTTCATCTGCTACAGCGTTTGTTAGCTCCAAGTTATTTCTGATGCCATCCTGGGTTTCTTCCACCCTCTCTCAACTAGAGCTCATTAACATTTTAATCAGCATTTCCACTTGATCAAGTCTTGCTCACCAAGTACTCATATGCTCACCGATTTGAATAACTAATTTAAACCAGTATTCTTACCTGTGAACTATCTACAATCCTCCAATTCTTGTCTCTCATACATCCACCATTTTAAATCACACAGCCAATGGCTACCATATCTCAAGCAGCCTAGCACCAAGTTCTGGAATTCTTTCCCTCAACCACTCCATCATGTTCTCCCTCGTCTCTTTCATAATTGGCACTGACTAAGCTTCCCAGTAAACTTTCTTAGTAACTTTGCAGCTTAGTATCAAATGTTACTGATAACACCTGTGTTAACTGCCTTGGAACAATTCACTTTAGCAATGTAAATTTAAATTATTTATGTAATATATTGTCTACACCTATAAAGTATGACTGGTATGAAAATCTCCCCCAAAAACTAAGATCATATTTTCCTCATGAACTTCCATTGATTCTAAACCATTGTGAGGCTCTGATAGACACAAAATGCTGGAGTAACTCAGCGGGACTGGTAGCGTTTCTGGAGAGAAGGAATGGGTGACGTTTTAGGGTTGAGGGTCTCAACCCAAAACATCACCCATTCCTTCTCTCCAGAGATGCTGCATGTCCCACTGAGTTACTCCAGCATTTTGTGTCTATCTTAGTTTTAAACCAGCATCTGCAGTTCCTTCCGACACATTTTGTGGCTCTTTTCTTTATAACCTTCTCTTCAGTGACAAACCTCTGGCTAGGATCCACGCTGCTTCTTCAAAGGGTAAATGCAAATACTACATTGGATTCAAATGCGTTAACATCAAGCTGAGGATTTGTACCGATTCATTTGTATGTAACTAAAATGCAAACAGTCTGAAAAAGGTTGGCTTTTAAAAACAGGCCTTATTTGGACACAGATTTTCCAGCCTCATTACGTTACTACTGAATATTTTCTGAAATATTTGCCACTGGCAATAACAACAGATGAACTGCACAAGTGGAACAGAATAGCACCTGCATGCCCTGCAGCCTTTTGTTTTGGCAATTAATTTGATTTGCTCTTTTTTTCGCCTTTGTAGAATTTCTTTCAATACTCGGCTTCCTGGTTGTTTCAGTACTGTTTGTTTAGAGCTAACAAGCAGTGGATATCAATATTTGCTGCCATTTGCATGGCTCCTTTCACAGTGAAATACAAATTGAGTGTTCAGTGTGTTGGGAATGAAGTGCAGAAACATATCCAGCTCAAAATGGCACCCATTCTGCGGTAGCAAAGTACCACAGACAGCTTTGAGATTACTGACCAGTTACATCCGAGAGAAATGCAGACATTGATGGGAACAGTGAAAAATGGAATTTCCCATTGCACATCTCCCTAATGTTTTGAGGTTTTGCAGTTTTAAATAAATCATTTTGCAGATATCCACACACATCTCTGAGCATGTGCCTTTGCTTGGGAGGTTGGTGAAGAACCCACTCTACCAGACAAAG
Source organism: Amblyraja radiata (assembly GCF_010909765.2). Taxonomy (NCBI): domain Eukaryota; kingdom Metazoa; phylum Chordata; class Chondrichthyes; order Rajiformes; family Rajidae; genus Amblyraja; species Amblyraja radiata. Next base: position 12,291,409 of record NC_045971.1, on the reverse strand, counting down.
TTAATTCCAGTCTCACAAACCTATTCCTTGGCATTATACCAACTCGCCTTGCATCTGCACAAGATGGTACTTTTTGGAATCTATTCCTGTTTCTTATGAGAGCAGCTTGCATGTGTCCATAGTCTTCATCATGGAGCACAGAAACATGCTTTTTGGCCTACCGAGACCAGACTGACCATCAAGAAACCATTTGCACTGATTCCTGGTGCCATGAATTATATGAGTTTATTATCTACCACAATAGTACATAACATTTATTTAAACGTATACTTCCACTGTTAAGATTCTTTGGCCTAATCTTTGACAGCCTTGAAAATGTCAATCAGACCATTTCATCTCATTTCCTGTTATGTGGCAATTAAGATTTTAATCCCTACCTCCATCTGCAAGATCTGAAGGCCCTGACAACTTCCATATACGAATGGTGAACAATCAACTTTAGATCTATACAGAAATAAATGTAAGCAGTTCCATCACTATTAGTGATTAAACTCTTTCCGACAAACTATGCCGAAACAGCCTTTGTTCTTTTCAGTGCCATCTTCACCAAGTGCATAAATTTGACCTGGGTTAAAAGGTCACAGATTGTCAATAGACTCATGGACATTTAAACATCCATAACTTTGTGAAGAATTCTGGCGCAAATTCAATTCCGTGAGATATGGCTCTAATTTTTAGATGAGTCCCTGCAGTTTTAGATTTCTCAACCTGCAGGAATAGGACAGTCAGACTGAAACTCCATAGCATTGTTTATTTGTGTAATGGCCATTTGGGTAATGGAACGTTATACCCTTATGGAAATTACACATCCCAATTAAAAAAAATTGAGAGATGAAATAAAAATTCACATTTATGGAATTTGGGAGAAATAAAACCCAAAACAAACAAACACAGAAAGCCAAACAAATGTCAATTCTTTTCATGTGTTCGTGTTGAGACAATCACTGTTTGGACGGTTTTCGAGGAACACAACTACTTCATGCGCTAAACTTCAAATCACTTCTTAAGCACTCAAAGTTCAAGAATATAATGGTAGTTTATGTAATCTCACTTTACCTGAGTATTTGAAGTCCAGGTGTCACTTTGGTTTGTCTACACTGTACTTCAAGATTCTTCGTCATGTGCTGCCCTCATATTCTATTTATGAGCTTTTGTTCACAGCTTTGGTGACACTTCAAACAGAAGGTACCCAACAAAATCTGTCATCTGAATCTTTATTGCATCACAGCTGCATTCAACTCTACATTAAACAGCTTTCAATAACAGTACATTTTCACTGTAAAAAGATTTACATCACGGTAGAACAGAATTAATTATAACTTGGGACATTGGATGAGCCATAGATCTATGAGACTATTTAAGCACCATCAAACGATGCCCATGCTTATGCTCATTAATTTACACCAATATTTCACCTCAACACAGAAGCTTTTTTATAACAATTGTTTGTTTTTTTAAATACTTACAGATTGGAAACAGCACAGAAATAAATAGTCATGAAATAAAGTTGCATTTCTCCAAACAAGATGTCAAAACATTTAACAGTAGATATCTGCATTCAAGGTTTTAGTTTGATCACTTCCATTGTATAATTTTCAAACTTGCTAAATGGACAATAACTTCAATTGGTTATCACAGAATGCTGGTAAATGCTAAAAGAAAATGTCTTGGCCCAATCGTTTCTTGTTCACAATGTAATACTGTGACTCACCTATTGGTATAATCTACAATTTGAGTATATTAATTAACCTGTGTAGCATCTGCAGCATTATAAAATGACAGCTCCTAGATTATGGGCTATAGATCAAGGATAAAGTGAGAAGACACTCAGCAACCTAACTATCCTCCAGCAGCCCAGAAGCACACTCACAAATACTGGATCTTGATTTCTCTTCACAGCAACATTTGCATCATATCATCATTGGTGACTGAAAATAATGGTTGCAGAAGGGGCTGAAAGCACTATAACATTCCAAAGTGCTTGGATGCAGATGTACGGATATACCAAGCCTGGCTGGACACTGATTTCCCAGTGCCATCTGATGCATCAGGAAATTTGTTATGATTAGGAGCTGTACCTACTTTTGCACTCAGCCAACCAAGAGAGATGCAGTTAAGCTCTCCATTATTCTTCAAGTTTTCTTTCAAAAAGAGTTTGACACATGAAAGTTTTGCAAAAATATTTCTGGAACCCAAAAAACAAATGTGATGATTACCCAAATCAAACAATGAATCCTCTTTCCAACCTATGGCTCCTGCAGTGCACAGGGAACCAGAAATAGAATACAATTCTAATTAGCTTACTCTATATTTCCATAGTTGCATCAATTATGATATGGCCTGTCCACTTAGACTGCAGCTGTACATGCTGGATAGGTGAGAGAATCTATTCTCGTGATTGAGATCTGCACTGAATCTGATTCACACAAATGCAGGAGTGAGGGGGAAGTGGAGCGACAGAAAAATAAGGGTCAGGTGCATTAAATATTTCACAGATGGCCCCAAATAGCATAGTCACAATTCATGGCAATCACACAAGCAGAACGACAATAACAAAAGCATTTGAATATTTAAGTGTGTCAAAAATAATGCTTCGATTTATATTGTGCATTTAAAAAAAAGAGTAGGCTCCATCAAATTGTGGACAGAAGTTTGAGAAGAAAAATTGAAGTTCGTTAGATTTTAAAACAATATTGCAGACATGTTAAGAACACACAAGGATGAAAGACTGATACCATCTCTGGAATTTTAGCTATAGAAAGTCAAACCTGACCAGCATCAAACAGATGCTGTCTGAAGTAAATTCAGTCTGTGAGAATCAAAGGGAGTTCAGCAATACTACACACAGAAGGATGCACCATTGCAGCCAAGCCATTAGGAATAAAATTGCATGCAAATTCTGGTTGTGAGATTTTCTGCCTCTCAATCCCAATAAAACAATACATTTTTATCATACACGTACAGACCAATCCAACATATTGCAAATTCCAATGCTCATCTTTCCGATAACGTCAATTAGTTTATAAGTGCACAATTTAACAAATTAATGTTCACATTAAAAGGTCTAAGATTTGAATTGCAGTGAAGAGGAATCCCTGATCTGCATCGTAACAAGTGAAAATATCCTTAAAAATGCCTGGTGCATGTCCAATACTAAAATCAATAAAACCAAGAATGCCGATGTCTATGTTGTATATATATATATTTTTTTTGTTTTAATTTAAGACATTTAAGAGGAGTTTCTTTGCAAGGAGCATGCAAAATGCTAAGGGTCTTTAGACTCAAGATTCCTTTCTTCTTAGATGACCAATTGGTGCCTCTTCATTAGATGTGATTCACAGTGATGACCAAATGGTCTTTCCTGTTTTTATTGCCAATGGTCCCGGCGTTGAGGCTCACTGTAAGATATAATATAGAGAAAGTGCACTGAGAAATATTATAGGGAAGCAGTTTCCAGTTATTGGGCAATTCATAAGTTGTTTGTTAACTCCGAATCAATTATTTCAATATTTTCCCAAGCATTTTTACACCCAGTTTCCTCAACACATTTCAGACAATCGAAAAGATTTTTCTGCTCACAATACATAGAAGTTAGTCAAGAAATGGGCGGCAATGTGGTAGGGTGGGGTTACAAAAACAAAAATAAAGAAACCAACCTTCCTTGTTCTTTCAGGAGAGACAGAAACTTGTTAACACGGTATTCAGGTCCCATCTGAAACATAACCAAGATAGATATGATGTTACAGTCAGTAAATAAACAAAGTAGCATAATCTGCGGACATGATCAGCCAATGTGAAGAGCAACAAATGAAAACCTACATTCAGAAAGCCCTGATCAAGCCCTGGTGTTTAAGGAACCAAAATCCAGAACCTGAATTCTGGAGCTAACTCAATGGTGGCTGAGGTAACTTGTGCCAAAGGTGTTGACAACTAATATTTACACAGAAGAGCAAATTGGAACTTTTTAGCGAAGTCTTCTCCCAAATTTTCCCTACTTGCTCCTCTTCTCCTAAAGGCATCAGTTCTAACTAAAAGGCATTCTGACGCCATCAACTGAATTTCAGCTGTCAGAGATGAAGGCATTCTAGACACAAGGCAAACAGACATGACTACAATACTACTTTTTAGTAACCAGTGATAAAAGTAGTAAAGATAAATGTTGAAGTGCAAATCTGAACATTAGTGGGAAACCGACAGATGTAACAGCTTGAAATGTGGAGGAAGGAACTGCAGATGCTGGTTTAAACCGAAGCCAGACACAAAATGCTGAAGTAACTCAGCAGGACAGGCAGCATCACTGGAGAGAAGGAATGGGTGATGTTTCGGGTCTCGACCCAAAACGTCACCCATTCCTTCCCTCCAGAGATGCTGCCTGTCCTGCTGAGTTACTCCAATATTTTGTGTCTATCTTAGATAAAACAGCTTGTCTGAATACATGGGGTGCATGAGAAGGGAATGTTGACAAGATATTGATTGGTCTTATGGTTTTTATGCTAATAACTGGCTATACGGTTATAGCACGAGTATATAATACAAACTTTGTAGCAAGAACCACTAGATAATGTATTGGAGTAAAAATGCCCAATGACTTCCACTGACCATCTGCTCCCCTCTTCTTAACGCAGGGGCTCGACACATTTCAATGGAGTAGCAGAGACCATTACTGACTTGATCAGTTCTCTTGTACCAGATAAAGCACCATCTTAGACTTGAGGGGAACAGGCCATTAATTCCTCTTGCAGGAATCCTGTGCTATTTCAACCATTCATTGACACATCTAAGCTAGACCATCAATTACTGCCAATGGACAATTATTGCAGGTAACTTTTCCTGGGCCCTTTACAATTCTTTGAGAAAGAAAATTAGCTTGAAACTAGAGAGAAAAATTCCACACATTTCAAAGGAGCAAAAAATTATATATTTGAAACTACTAAAAATACTGAATTTACCTTTTATTATTTTTAAACATTCTATTTTACATTTAAGCAACTAATTAATTTTTCTACATTAAATTCAAAGCTAATTATGTAGGAAATTTGCTCAATAATTTCAATCTTAATCAACAAATCCCCCAAAATAATTTGCCTCCAAAATGCAATTTATGTACTTGAATAATTTCTGCTACTGAAATTATCACATTCATGTTTCATCATCAAGGATATGTGATCAAAAGCAAGTGATTCTCAAGGCTAGCAATAGGTACACAGTAAGAGAATGTTATAAAATATTAGGAGTTAAAATGCATGCATAAAATACAAGATAAAAACAGCTGAACAATTTTAAGATGATGTGGACTTCTATGGTTAAGCCAAAAACTGATGAGCACATTGGAATTTACAAAGCTCTCCAGCCAAAACAACAATTAAATGAAGAATGACTCAGGACTCTTGCTTAACAATTCGACTTGGGGGATCTGAATGTGCAGTGTTAGACTTTGTAACTGTCACCAAACATCTAGACTTAAATCCAGCCAAGACTGATCAAGGAGGAGCACTCTCAGTGACTTTTAAGAATTTCACTTGAAATAAGTACAAATAATTTAACATTTACAGATAAATAATCACATATATAAAGGCAACCAAACTTCAACTATTAAAAATATACAAATTAATTTTACTCCATTTAAGGTAGTCACCCTTGTGAATGTGAATCGTGAATTTATAATTGCACAACTAATCGAAGAATATGCAAGAAACATTAAAGGAAGAAGGCTTTTGTTAACAGGGGCAGTATCCAGATGACTTTCTTTTGTTTAACATAATTCTTTTCCACTTAATTGTGCCAATTTTCATTTGAGAAATAATTCCGCTCTTTGGATTTTTCTGACCTGTATATAATCCATATATCTACTAAATTCCTCATGAGGATTACAATGAGGATTACCCAACATTTTGTGCAACTTCCAAATCCAAATCTTCCTGCTGCTCATTGTGAAGTCAGGGATCTTTGACCTCTGAATTGTTCCTCCTTTCCATCAGATATTGCTGATCTGATCCCAGCCTAGATTCCACGTTCTTGCTTTTACTCTCTTTGAACCCAAATATTGGCTTCTATTCTACATGTTCTTCAACATTCGAGGTGGGAATAAGCAAATTAAATGCATTCTTCATTCTATTTATATTGATCCACACCAGCTGGTTAGCTGGTGTGCTAATCTATAAAAAGGAATATATTTCATTACTGCATCCCAACTTCTTGGGGTCATTCATTTACAAGGATATTTGTCATTTGGGGTACACATCCTCATATACATGGGGTGAGAGCTTGCAGTGCAAACACTAATGAGGGTTGTGTACATACTCAATACAAAAACATCTAGTTATCCTACGAGAATCCTAAGAGATTCTATTGGTATATTAAGAGAAAAAGGGTAACTATGGAAATAATAGGTCCCCTGTAGATTCAATGCTATCATATGTGTGTGAAGCCACAGGAGGGGAAGGTGTTAAATGGATATGTCTTATCTGTCTTTACCGTGGAGAACGTCGTGGAAGCTAAGGAATAAAGGGAAATGAAGAGTGATACATTGGGGCATATCCACATTGCAGCAGAGTAGGTGCTGGTGTTCTTGAAGCCTATCAAGGTGGAAAAATCCGTGAAGCTTGATCAAGTGTATTCTGGGACAGCTAAGGAAGATATTGTAGCGGCTCTGGCAGAGATGTTTGCATTACTTTAGCCACAAGGGAGGTACCAGAAGACTGGAGGAGGGTTATATCATGCCTTTATTTAACAAGGGCTGCAAGGACAAGCTCGGGCAATACAGGACGGTGAGCCTGACAATAGTGGTGGGATGGATTCAGAGCAACAGGATCTACCAGAATTTGGAAAGATTAGAACTGATTAGAGGTAATCAGCATGGCTCTGTGCATCGTGCTTCACAAATTACATTCAGGTTTTTGTAGAGATGACGAAGAAGATTGACACGGGTAGGACAGTAGACGTTGTCTGCATAAACCTTAGTAGGGCGTTTAACAATGTCCTGTGTAGTAGGTTATCCTAGAAGGTTAGATCACATGGTGCAATAGTCAAATTGATACAAAATTGACTTTGTGAAATAAGGCAGAGATTGGTAGTGGAGAGTTGTTATTCAGATTGGAGCACTGTGCTTAGTCCACTGTTGTTAATATAGGATGTTTGCAGATGACACCAAAATTGGTGATTTGGTGGACACTGGAGGTGGCTACCTCAGGTTACAATAGTATCTGAATGAGCCTAGTGGGCCAAGGAATGGCAGATGCAATTTAACTCATACAAGTGTGCGGTGTTGCATTTGGTAAGTTAAACCACGGCTGGACTTACACAGTAAATGGTAAGGTTCTGGAGAGTTTTCTGAAACAGAAAGACTTAGGAATAAAGATACATAGTTCCCGAAAATGATGGCGTGGGTGACGACAGGGTGATGAAAATGGCATTTGACGCACTTGCCCATCATTGGTCAGGGCATTAAGTACAGGTGTTGGATATCACGTTGCAACTTTGCAAGTCATTGGTTAATCCAAACTTGGAGTATTGTTCATAGTTCTGATCAGCCAGTTTTAGGAAGGATTTTATTAAGCTGGAGAGGTTGCAAGAAAAATTCACAAATATGTTACTGGACTGGAGGAATTGATTTATAAAAAGGTAAATAGGCTTGGACTACTTTTTCCTGGAGCGTAGGAAGCTGAGGGGTAATCTTATCAAAGTATATAAAATCAGTAGGGCTGTTGTTAAGTAGGATGGTCACATGATATGGAACTACAAATATTAGAAGACGTAAACTTCAGGGCACAGCAAAAGATTTAAAAGAGCATTAAGCCCCAACTTTTCCACTCAGAAAGTGGTGGATATACAGAGCAAACTGCTAGTTGAAGCTGAAGAAATGGGTACAATTACAATGGTTAACATATATTAGTTCAGGTGCATCGATAGAAAAAAATTAAGAGGGATATGGGCCAAAACCAACTAAATGGGACTAGCTTGGATAGATATCTTGGATGTCAAGAATGAATTGGGTCAAAGGGCTTGTTGCTGTGCTTTAAAACAATGACATTTTCCAGTTTGTACTACTCATCTGCACATGAGGCAATTTACAGTGGCCAATTACCAGCCAATCTGTCTTTGGGATGTAGGTCAAAATCAGAAGAGCCAGATGAACCCATGCAATCACGGAGAGAATATGTGAGTTCCAGACCCAAAGCAACCTCTTTAAAACAATCTTCCTCCCTGCTAACACTTCCACTGAACATGGGGAATCAGTGGAATTAAGTTAAACCTGTGCCTCTTTGTTATGCTTCCATCCAAAAGTTCCTGTGCACTCTTCCAATACATCTGGCTATTCGCATTTCTTTCAGATTTCAACCCAATTTGTTGCGATTGGCTCATTAGAAACACACATAGTCCAGCTATTTCAAGATGGGCAGATAGACTAAAGCATTGTGGCTCTTGATAACTGTTTTATGATGCATTAAAACATTAAATACAAAAATATGACATATTTATTAGAGAGGAGCTCACTAATGACAAACTGCAGCCAGCATCTCAAAACAAATGCACAAAGCTGCATTTCTCATTCATCATTTAGTTATTTCATTATTTTCCCAATCACGGTAACACTTAAACAATTCACTTTTCTGTGAGTTGTAACTATTTTGAAAGCACGGACAAAAATACTGATTTGAACCATTGGGAAGATCAACCCTAGATTAACTGGGAAAGTGGATCAGCTCCAGTTCAACTGGAAAATTGGGCTATGGAATTGCAGATGGAATTTCATAAGTTCATAAATTATAGGAGCAGAATTAGGCCACTCGGCCTGTCAGGTTTACTCCAACTTTTAATTATGACTGATCTATCTTAACCCCAAACCTCTCTACACCACTTTCCTGCCTTCTCTCCATAACCCTTGACATCCGTACTAATCTGAATTCTATTCAGATAGTGCATAGTGTTGCATTTTGGGATGTTTACTCAGTGCAGGACATACATATTGAATGGCAGGGCTCTGCAGAGTGTTATAGAACAGAGATACCCAGGGGTACAAGTACATCGTTTCTTGAAAGTGTCGACATAGGTAGACAGGGTGGTGAAGGAGACATTTGGCACACTTGCTTTCAATGATCAGAATACAAGAATATGGATGTTATATTACAGCTGTTGAAACTGCATTTGGAGTACTGTGAAGATCTGGGTGCCTAGCTAGAGGAAGGATGTTATTATTCTAGGAAGAGTGCTGAAAATATTCACAAGGATGGGTGCCAAGAGTAGATAACTACTATTTTACTTTCTCCCATATTCAAGTAACTCCTTAAGAGTAAAAACTCTACGTTATGAAGCCGCACTATCCAGTCAAAACATGAACACTTCTAATTAACTAATGAGCAATGAATCTGGCAGTTTTCTGCTAATTTTTATATTGTTGAGTCATAAAAAGTATATTTTCTGTAGACCAGTACGATATCCACTCTTCATCTTGGCACCTTTGTCTCAACTATTACTCTGATTTTGCTGGTTTCAGCTAATGGAAAAAGAACATTCCAGAGTGACAGTTATAGCCACCAGCAAAACAAAAAAAAACACTTTCTGCCTAATAAACATTAAATCCCAGTCTTGTAACATGACCTAACTGGCAACAGGTTACCTGAAATCATCTTTCGTATATAGAATCAAAATGATACACCACTTGCAGTTGTTAGTACCACTGCTCTGTGTCATGCATGCATCACAGAAAATAATTTTGCTAATTGCCACTGTCACAGTTCACATTTGGGCCTTCCTTTCCTTTCAAACGCACTTGAAAAGGTAATCTTATGCCTTACCTTCACCAAAATACTATCTTGGAAACTTTCCAATCAGGTTTCAGGGCCCACCACAGCACAGAGTCTGCCTTGTTGAAGGTACATAATGACCTACTGCTCACCGGCGACTGTGCACTCCTGCTCCTTCTCAACTTCAGCGCAGCATTTAATACTGTCGACCACACCATCCTAATTGACTAGGGGGTTGGTATTGATGGCACTGCCCTGAGCTGGTTCATCTCCTACCTCAAAGGTAGGAGTTTCTCTACTAACATAGGCAACTCTTTCTCCTCCCCAGCTAGCCTCTGCTGTGGGGTTCCACAAGGTTCCATCCTTGGTCTCACTCTCTTCTCCCTGTATATGCTCCCCTTAGGCCAAGTCATTCAAAGGCACGGCATTTCCTTCCACTGCTGTGCAGACGATACACAACTCTATCTCCCCCTGAAGCCCAAAAACCGATTTAATCTACTTAACCTTTTCCACTGCCTCGAGGATATAAAGTGTTGGATGGACCAGAACTTCCTCCAACTAAACGAGAGTAAGTCTGAGGTCATCCTTCTCGGCCCCTCGGACTCAATCAAAATGATAGCAGGCAGCCTTGGAAGCCTTACCCCATTACTACAACCTCACGTCAAAAACCTTGGCGTGATATTTGACTCAGCATTGAAATTTGACAAACAAGTCAATGCCGTGGTAAAAGCTAGCTTCTTCCAGCTTCAGACGATGGCTAAAATAAAACAATTCCTCCAGTTTGATGACCTCGAAAAGATCATCCACACATTTATCTCCTCCCGCCTAGATTACTGCAACTCCCTTTACACTGGCATCAGCCAATCTTCCCTGTCCCGCCTGCAACTGGTTCAAAACGCCGCAGCGAGACTCCTGACGGGCACCCGAAAAAGTGACCACATCACCCCGATTCTGGCGTCTCTCCACTGGCTCCCTGTGCGGTTCCGAATAAATTTCAAAATCCTCCTTTATGTCTACAAAGCCCTTAACGGGCTTGCCCCCACCTACATCAAAAGTCTGCTTACCCACCACACCACCTCCAGGTCCCTCAGATCGGCAGACTTGGGGTTACTGAACATCCCGTGGTCTAGGCATAAGCTCAGGGGCAACCGCGCCTTTGCGGTTGCAGCTCCTAGACTGTGGAACAGCATCCCTCTTCCCATCAGGATTGCCCCCTCCATCGACTCCTTTAAGACGAGACTTAAAACTCATCTTTACTCTCAAGCCTTTCTTGACGTCCTCTGAGTGAGGGCAATATGTATGTACTTATGTATGTACTTAATCTATGAACCAATGTTGTATAACGTTAGTACCTCCACCAATGTAAAGCACTTTGGCCAACGAGAGTTGTTTTTTAAATGTGCTATAGAAATATAAGTGACTTGACTCTTAACTACTGCTTACATTTTGATTAGTTTCACCATAACTCGAAAGCACAGGAACAAAGAAGATTGCACAGTGCTGAAACTGCCCAGATACACTGTACTGATCTCCCCTCCATCAAAGGGATCTTACAAGAGTCGCTGCCTCAAAGATGCAGCCAACATCATCAGAGACCCACATCACCCTGGCCACGCATTCATTTCAGTCCTGCTATATTGAAGAAGGTAAAGGAGCCTGAAAACTGTAACGTCCAAGCAGCTTCTTTCCTACTGCCATCAGGTTATTAAACACTACAACCTCCAAAGAGGTTCCGAACTACATAGACTTGGGGACATTATTTTTACACTATTATTGTCTATTTATTTGTCTGTTTTAAAAAAATTATATATACTGAACATTTTCTTGTTGTTTATTATGGGTTTTACAGAGTACTATGATTGCATATCTTTTGTGCTGCTGCAAGTAAGAATTTCATTGTTCAGTTTTGGCAAAACACTCTTGACTCTTATGCAACTGAATACGTATCAAGATCATGACCATAATGGTTTGATGTAGTGCAAGTCTTCCAACATATGTTGGTTGCCTGTTCCAGAATCCATTAAAATAAAAAAATCTCATAATGTCCATTATTCCATGGGCTCAATGAAACCTATACTTACCATCTCCAGTTCGGCATATCTGCCTGAGCTCACCAAATTCTCCAACTGACCTGACACTCCTCCATTCTATTGCTTGTAAAGGCATTAGCCACCAAAATCCCACCATTTGCAGTGGCCCCTTGTAAACGTTTATGCCTCTCTTGGCTTCTTTGACTATTTTCATTTATTTCACCAGATTTTTAGCTACTTTTCCATATCTCTTCCTTCCAAGCTCAGTGTCAATTTTCACGTGTGATGATTACAAAAGAAAAACAGAAAATTATAGAAATGTTTCGCAGACTATGGAGATAGAAACCAAGTTTGTGTTTCAGCCTGACGATGATTATTTTATCCGCAAAGATCATTATGAATAGAAAATAATATAAACACCAATATGAAAAAAAAACAAGCCAAGAGCATAATACTTCAAAGTAAATTCAGCACGATGAGCAAGAATAAAAGCAAAATATGCTGGGACCACAGTTTAATAATAAGGGGTAAGCCATTTAGAACGGAGACGAGGAAACATTTTTTCTCACAGAGAGTTGTGAGTCTGTGGAATTCTCTGCCTCAGATGGTGGTGGAGGCCGGTTCTCTGGATAGTTTCAAGAGAGAGCTAGATAGGGCTCTTAAAGATAGTGGAGTGAGGGGATATGGGGAGAAGGCAGGAACAGGGTACGATTGGGGATGATCAGCCATGATCACATTGAATGGTGGTGCTGGCTCGAAGTGCCGAATGGCCTACACCTGCACCTATTGTCTATCACGCAGCATCTACGGAAAGAGAATCAGTTAATGTTTCAAGTCGGAGCCCTGTCAGAGCTGACGAGCATCTTAAAATGGATGAATGCTCCAACTTTGTTATGCACCAACCAAAAAGTATTGCCAGTACTTTGGTTCCAAGTTTCTGATTCACACATCTCATCTTCCAAATGTGCGTGAGAGAAAATTAGCTCTTTAAAAGTTTAGTGAAACATGGTCTGCCCAGTATGGTACTAAACTATAAATATCTGAACAGTTTCAGATTAGAGCTATGACCATTGTTAAATACAATGACGAGACAAGGTGTCCTGGCATTGGTTTTCATCAGTGTTCACTCTCCAACAGCCAACCCGTCAAAATAATCTACATGAAATCCAGGTAAGGCATAATCACTCATTCTACAACATTTGTCTGTCGGCTCTTTTATGTTAAAGACAGGCAAAAATGTTAGTTCTCTTACTTGCAAGAGCCAGACTAGAATTGGTCCCCATGACAGAGAAGTTGCCATTTAACAGAGTACCGAGCAGGGTACTAGGCCATTCAGGGCCATGAAGTTTCGGAAATACAGGCCATGAAGGCAGAATAAAAAGAGGTTCAGATGGAACATAAATGAATCAAATCATATGATTTGTTCCTCTGCTATCGGCTCTATATATTGCGCTGGCGAAAGATATTAATGATACCACATTTTTATCAGCTGGATACAGCTACCCTCCCTCTCCTCCCACTCCACTGTAAGATGGGACATTACTAATTACTAACATATGGGTTAAGTGTTTCTGTAAAATTTAAACTTGCAAAAATAACAAGTATTTAAACAGTTCAGTTCTGTCATGAATTTCCAGACATATTTTATTGGACTGGGCAGGAACCCAGTAGCAGTCAGTACTTGTAGGCCCTTGCCCTGTGAAGTATTTCTTACAATATGCATTAACTCTGCTCCTAGCCCTCAGCTATGGAATTAAAATGAAAAAAAAAAGTAATCTAGATAAATGGCTTTATTCCCTGGGGAGATATCTTGTCACTACAGGTCCTCGTTAGTGTACAAGTTAGAACAAAGATGGAAGAAGCAAACAGGAATCCACATAACCACAATTAATCTTAATACATACCTGAGTCTCGATTAAAGGTGATATAGATAACTACCCTCAAAACCTATGGTTTTTCCTCAATTCCTCAACACTGTACAATCCTACTCTATTAAACAATCCTAACCTATCCCAGTTCCATCACACATTGGTAAAAGCAGGAAGATCTCAGATTAAAGGAGATGGGTTTAATAGAGAGTTTATGGTTGTCATTTTATATGAATTTAGAATGCTCCCATTGAAATCTCCAAAATCCAGAGTAACTTTTATTTTTCATACTCATGATACATAGAAATAGCTGACGACTATTAAAAACTGATGTTATTTACGTCCATCCCTGCCCACCCAAGCTTCACTTCAGCACTGCTATTCAAAAGAGAAAATATATTTGAGACAAGGCACTGCTCTTGCTGGAATGCACCAGTCCCTCACTAAACTAGATACATGTCTAAAGACCCTAAAGTGCCACTATGCGCCCTAAGTCACAAAGATCAAGTATGGCAACCTTCATTGGTTTGACCCAGTAGGCACAGCACGATGGTGTAGCGGTAGAGCTGCTGCCTTACAACACCAGAGACCCGGGTTTGATCCTGACTACAGGTGCTGTCGGTACGGAGTTTGTACATTCTCCCTGCGACCGCGTAGGTTTTCTCCGGGTGCTCCGGTTTCCTCTCACACTCCAAAGACGCACAGGTTTGTAGATTAATTGGCTTTGGTAAAAATTGTAAACTGTCGCTAGTGTGTAGGATAGCGTTAGTGCATGGGGTCGCTGGTTGGCAGGGTCTCCGTGGACCAAAGGACTTGTTTCTGCACTATACTCTAAAGTAAAGGAAAGTATCAAACCAGCAGAACAATATGTCACCCTCTCTCCAAGTCATCAGGCTAGGTGGAATTTTAACAAGAGATCAACCTCGCTTCAAGCACATACAACTGCAGAGAAGGAGGTTGGAGCAGGCTGGTAAAAATCAGAATGCAAAGAATAAGGAAAGCCATGCTTCAAAAAGCAAGCAGCCTGAGTGCACTCATTTGGATCAGGCACATGTGAAAATAGAGCCAGGATTTCATTTAAAACCTTGTTTTATATAATCAATGTATAAGAAATGTATTCTGCTATGATGCAGATAGAGACATAAATATGGGGACTAAGCCTCTTGCCCCTTCAAGCCTGGTATGCTTTTCAACAACGTCATGGCTGATCCGTTCAACACCACATTCCTATCTATTAGCTGTAACCCTTCCCTCCTTTGCCTTAAAAAATATTCAAAGATTCTGCTTTCACTGCCCTTTGAAGAAGAGACTTCAAAAGACTGCAAAAAAAGAATTCCCCTCATCTGTTTGAGGCAGATATGATTTGGGCATTTAAGAGACATTTACATATACACATGAATATGCAGGGAATAGAAGGATATGGATAAGGTAAGAGATGGTCTTGGCATTATGTTCGGCACAGACATTGTGAGCCCTTGCTGCACCGTTCTATGTTCTTCCTTAAATGGACCATCCCTTATTTCTAAATACAGGTGCACAACCTTTTATCCGAAAGCCTTGGGACCAGACACTTTTCGTAATTCAGAATTTGTCGGTCTTCGGAATGGAATTTTTTTAGCGTAGATTTTAATGGCTGGCTCAGTGGTAGAGTGCTCGGCTCATATCCGCAAGGTCGCGAGTTTGCGCCTTGATCCCGGCAGTAAACTCGGTCGCGAGTTTGAGTCTTCAATGTAGTTTTTTCTTGCAGAATAAATGTTTGTATTAAATGTAGTGTAGGAGAGGTGTACTGACTGTGTGGGCAGAACTTTGGAAGTGATTGCCCACCTGTCCCTGGGATAGCAGGGGGCGATCAAACAGCACAATACCCCCCTCCCCCTCCAGAGGAATCCGCTCCCCGATGGGCCGCTACGGCGACAATTGGCAGTTTGCCCACAGCCCGAGCTGCGCCCCCTCATCCGCCACCCCAAGAACAAGACGTACCTTGCACACCATCAGCTTCTGCCCCTACGTGTTCCTCTGGAGTTGGAGCGGGGCTGGGCTGGAGTTGCTGCTGGCTGTAGGTCTCTGGGATCTCCGTGCTTGCAGTGGGCCTGGGGGTCGGTGTCCCGATGAGACCCCCCTGGACTGGAGCTGAGACTGGAAACTGTACCGCCCTTGCCCCCTCCCTCTGCAACAGCAAACAACCCCACTCTCCTGCAAGGGCGGTACAGTTCCCGGAGGATGGCAGGTGGCCGGAGACGTCAGGACCAACAGGAACCCGCTCCCCGATGGGCCCCTACGACGCCCCGAGCTGCGCCCCGTCATCCGCAACCCAGGTTCCTCTGTAGTTGGAGCGGGGCTGGGCTGGGTTGCTGCTGGCTGTGGGTCTCTGGGATCTCCGTGCTTGCAGTGGGCCTGGGGGTCGGTGTCCCGATGAGGGGGCGCAGCTCGGGGAACGGCTTCTGGTGGTCCTGACGTCTCCGGCCAGTTTGCAGTTTTCCTCTGGGGTTGGAACGGGGCTGGGCTGCTGCTGGCTGTGGGTCTCTGGGATCTCCGTGCTTGCAGTGGGCCTGGGGGTCGGTGTCCCGTTGGTCCTGACGTCTCCAGTGACTGCCACGGTCCTGCTGCAATCGCCGACTTGAAGACAGTGCAAAGCCCCCGCGCCGGTGCAGAGGGGAGGGAAGGGGTCACACACATGGCCGGGAAGCAGAGCGGTGTAGGTGGGGTGAAACTGAAGCGAGCGACAATCTGCTGCTGCCTGCCCCGCTGAGTTAAAAAGTTCCCACGCAAGACTCACGAAACACTGTGAATCGTGAGTCTACCGTGGGAACTTTTTAACTCAGCGGGCAGGCAGCAGCATATTGTCAATTATTAACCCTCCCGCACAATATACCCTCACCTTCTCTTTTATGAATGGGGATTTAGTTCCCCTTTCTTCAAGGACCGACCGGAGGTTCCGCTGTCACCTCTGCGGGCCGCCCTCGGTGAACGTTTTCAAGGACCTTTCTTCAAGGACCGAAAAAATGGCCGCTATTCGGAGGTTTTCGTTATTTGGATCTTCGGATAAAAGGTTGTGCACCTGTAGTGATATCCGAGAAAACAGCATTTCCACATTCAACTTGTGAAGACTACTCAGGATCTTATATATTTCAATCAACTCCCTGTTCACTCTTCTAAAGACCATCCAACACAAGCTTAACATGACTAATCGTCCCTCATAAAACAACCTGCCCATTCCAAGTATTAGTCTGGCAGATCTTCTCTGAACGATTTTCTATCCTTAAATAAACAGACGTGCTATTCCTGAATCCCCGATGTAACCGAGGCCTAACCTCTCCCTCCTTTTGCATTCAATTGCTCTTGCAATAAACAACATGTTGCCCAAGGGAGTTCTCTGATCACAAAATATATACTTTACTTTCAGTCATATACTGATAAGTTTGGATGCAGTTTCCTGGGAGGTGGCTTGCAAGGAGATTACGTACAGGATGGAACCAGCTGAATGACTATTTCCTGCTGTGACATTCTATACACAGCTGAAAGTGAAAGAATCCCGAAAAAAAGACAGAGATGCAAGGAACTGCAGATGCAGAAATCATGAGCAGCACACAGTGCTGGAGTAACTCAGTGCGTCATTCAGCATCTGTGGAGGGAATGGAGGATCTTGACCCAAAACACCTATCCATTCCCTCTACAGATGCTGCCTGACCTTCTGAGTTACTTCAGCACTATGTTTAGCCTGAAAGGAAGGATGGGCACTTGTACCTTATGGGCCTGTCCCATTTAGGCAACTTTTTCGGCGTCTGCAGGAGACTATGCAGTCGCCACATGTGCAAGGGTAGTTGCCGGCGAGTCGCCTTCATGGTCGTGAGGAGTTCCCGCATTCTGGGAACTAGTCTCGGCCTCATTATGGTCGCCGTGAATTTTTCAACATGTTGAAAAATTAGCTGCGACTAGAATGCAGCCGCCATGGAGATTAGCGAGAATTCTCGAGCTGGAGGTGGGTCGGCAGGATGTCCTAGTGGGTTGCCAGGTGGTCGAAGGTTCTCAGAGGTTCTCGTAGGTTGGAGCCGGTGGTGACAGGTGAATTTCATTAGCTCATTGGGGGGAAAAAAAGGTTAGTGGTAGTTTTCAGAATTAAGGATAACTGACCGGTAATGTTAAATTCCGCCGAGCTTCACAGCCGTGTATCTCTGGTTTCTTGAAAGTTGTCTCCACTCCTTCTCCCCCCCTCTTTTAAAGGACTTACCGTACATTGTGCTTTAGCCGTCTTTTTACAGCACCAACGATGTACAAGGACACCCAGGTCTCATTGAGCTTCCAATTTTCCTTATCTGCCACCATTCAGATAATAATCTGCCTTCCCGTTCTTGCCACCAAAGTGGATAACCTCACATTTATCCACATTACACTGCATCTGCAATGCATCTGCCCACTCACCCAGCTTATCCAAGTCACCCTGCATCCTCATAGCATCTTCTTCACAGTTCACATTGCCACCCAGCTTTGTGTCATCTGCAAATTTGCTAATGTTACTTTTAATTCCTTCATCTAAATCATTAATATATATTGTAAATAGCTGCTGTCCCAGCACTGAGTCTTGCGCCACCCCACTAGTCACTGCCTGCCATTCTGAAAGGGACCCGTTGATTCCTACTCTTTGTTTCCTGTCTGCCAACCAATTTTCTATCCATGTCAATACCTTACCCCCAAATACCATTAATTTCTGTTCTAATTTTGCCCACTAATCTCCTATGTAGGACCTTATCAAAGGCTTTCTAAAAGTCCAGATACACTGCATCCACTGGCTCTCCCTTATCCATTTTACTTGTTACATCCTCAAAAAAATCCAGAAGATTAGTCAAGCAAGATTTCCCCTTCATAAATCCATGCAAACTTGTACCGATCCTGTCACTGCTATCCAAATGCATCTTTAATAATTTACTCCAGCATCTTCCCCACCACTGATGTCAGGCTAACTGGTCTAATTCCCTGCTTTCTCTCCCCCTTTCTTAAAAAGTGGGATAACATTAGCTACCATCCGATCCACAGGAACTGATCCAGAATCTATAAGAACATTGGAAAATGATTACCAATGTGCCCACGATTGCTAGAGCCACCTCCTTGAGTACTCTGGGATGCAGACTATTAGGCCCTGGGGATTTATCAGCATTCAGTCCCATCAATCTATCCAACACCATTTCCTGACTAATGTGAATTTCTTTCAGTTCCTCCACCACCCTAGATCTGTCCCCTAGTACATCTGGGAGATTGTTTGTGTCTTCCTTAGTGAAGACAGAACCAAATTACCTGTTCAACTCGTTGCCCATTTCCTTGCTCCCCGTAATAAATTCACCTGTTTCTTTCTTCAAGGGACCCACATTTGTCTTAACCAATCTTTTCCTTTTCACATACCCAAAGAAGCTTTTACTATCCTTCTTTATATTCTTGGCTAGCTTACCTTCGTACTTCATCTTTTCTCCCCGTATTGCCTTTTTAGTTACCTGCATAGTATGCTTTACGTAGTTGGTGATGTCAACAATTGTTATTGCGCAGGTCAGTGAAATTGCCAAAAATAAAATGTCACCGAGAAGAAAGTGTCTCCACATCGTAAAACCAAAGAAACAACTGCTGACAAGTGAAGAAATAAAGTAATTTATAGATATTTGTTCGGAAAGTATGTAAAAGCATAATGCTTTTGTGCTGCTATTTTCCCCACTTCCTCATCCACTCCTCACGTGACAGGGAATGCAGAGACAAACCCAAACATGTTGTGGAAGTGGTGCATCAGTAGAGTTGCTGCCTTACAGCGCCAGAGACCCGGGTTTGATCCTGACTATGGGTGCTGTCTGTATGGCATCTGTACGCTTTCCCAATGGGGTTTTCAGTGGAAGCTCCAGTTTCCTCCCACACTTCAAAGATGTGCAGGTTTGTAGGCTAATTGGCTAGGTGAAATTGAAAATTGTCCCAAGTGTGTGTAGGTTAGCATTAGTGTGCGGGGATCACTGGTCGGTGCGGACTTGGTGGGCTGAAGGGACTGTTTCCGTGCTGTAACCGTCAAACTAAAAAAAACAATATCTATTCACTTCATATGTTAATGCCAAATGCTCTTCACAACCCAATGATCATCAATCCCAACATCTAATCACAATTCTAACTTTTACCTAGGCTGACAACTGCAAACTCTGACACCCAACAGCAAACCTGGCACAATGTCTGCCACCCTGATTGACTGCTGCACCTTCCCTCTGCCCATTGCACTCTATGGTTGATGCTCACCTCAATACTTTCCCCCACAAGCACTAAAGATCCTACCCTGATTTACTTTGTGCTGGGCGTGCAAATAAAAAGGCATTCCTCAAGTAAGGCAAGGCAAGGGGTTGACCCTGTCACAGAAGAACTTAAAACGGAAACAGGTATCGACCCCTCAAGCATGTCCCACAATTCAATATTATTATGGCTTACCTACACTGGCCTCAACTCTTCTGTGATCATTCCCCATGGCCTTCAATATCTCAATTTTACAAGTACAGGTGCACAACCTTTTATCCGGAGTTCCGGAAACCGAAAAGCTCCGAAAACCGGACATTTTTTCCAGGATGTCGTCTGCACACCAAAGCTCGCGTTTGGCGCCAAACCTGACCCGAAACGACCCACGGTCAACCCAGGTCTGTACTACTGTAGCGGCTGCCTCCTCCCCGGAGACCGGGGAGACACTTAAACATCTGTAAATCATTGCTTAAATGTTAATCAGTTAGTTTGGAGGGCTTTTATGTGAAGGGGGGGGGGGGGGGGGGGGGGTGAAGGGGGAAACTTTAATTCTTAGTCCCCTACCTGGTCGGAGAGGCGGGGAGCGGGCAATGCCTTACCGGGTCGCCGTGCAGTAAGATCCGGAGCATAGTGGCCGCCGACTCCCAACATCGCGGAGCTGGGGCTGCAGGCGTCCGGCTGAGGGCGGCGCCGGTTGTAGCTCCGACCCCGGCAACTCTACCCCTGGCTGCATGGCGCTCCAAATCCAGCGCCGCCCGCGACTGGACGCCCGCAGCCCCAGCTCCGCGATGTTGGGAGTCGGCGGCCACAGCGCTCCGGAACTTACTGCACGGCGACCCGGTAAGGCATTGCCCGCTCCCCGCTGGTATCCCAGCGCTGTGGCCGCCGACTCCCAACATCGCGGAGCTGGGGCTGCGGGCGTCCGGCCGCGGGCGGCGCAGGATTTGGAGCGCCGCGCAGCCAGGGGTAGAGTTGCCGGGGTCGGAGCTCCAACTGGTGCCGCCCGCGGCCGGACGCCCGCAGCCCCAGCTCCGCGATGTTGGGAGTTGGCGGCCACAGCGCTCCGGAGCTTACTGCACGGCGACCCGGTAAGGCATTGCCCGCTCCCCGCCTCTCCGACCAGGTAGGGTAATAAGAATTAAAGTTTCCCCCTTCACCCCCCCCACCACATAAAATCCCTCCAAACTAACTGACTACCATTTAAGCAATGATTTACAATGATTCCCCGGTCTACGGGGAGGAGGCAGCCGCTCCAGACTTTTCAAGCTGCCTACCTAATCTACGCTAAAAATCTTCCATTCCGAAATCCGAAAAATTCCGAAATCCGAGAAGTGTCTGGTCCCAAGGCTTTTGGATAAAAGGTTGTGCACCTGTATTTATTCATCCCCACTTTCATTACATGTAATGATCTGGTTTCCACCACAATTGGATGGGAGGGAATAAGAATTTCAGATTCACTAACCCTATGGGGAAAATAAATTTCAATGCACTTCAGTCTCCTCCAGAAATGATAGCTATAAATTCTATTTATAAAATTAACATATTGGTAACCAAAGGCATACAGAGCAAAGTTAAGGCACAGGTCGTAACTAAGTGGTAGAGCAGATTCCCCATTTTCAAACAGTATAGAATGCCATTTGACTACTCAATCAATCTAATAAACTTACTCTGAAATGCCTCCAATGCAGCAACATTCCTCCCAAACAAATAGACCAAAGATGTATGCGGAACTCTCAATATTGTTTCACCAATGCCCTATACATTTCAAGCAAGACTTTCCAACTTTTGTATTCAATCCCTGTTTAATAAAGGCCAACATTGCAATTTGCCTTCCCAACTAATCACTGAATCTGTTGGCCAATTTTATGTTTCATGTCCGGAGACACCCAATTTCACAGGATAACCTTCTATACTCTATCTCCATGTAAGAACATAAGAGATAGAAGCAGAAATAGAAGAAAGGGCTATTTGGTGCCTTGTACCTGCTCTGACATTCAATTAAACCAAAGATAATCTTTGACCTCATTTACACTTTACTGTATTTATCCCATTTTCCACAATTTCGTTAAAATAAAAAAAATCTATAAATATGTCGAGTGGCCTGCGATGAAGCCTTCAAGACTCTATTAGGCACAGAATCCCAAAGTTCCTTCTTTTCTGGATGAAGATTTTCCCCCCTCCTCTTGGCCCTGAGAGTTGGTTCATCTTAGTCTGAGAAAATGCATTGACATTAATCAAGCTCCAAGAATATAATATGCTTTCATTCTTCAAAAATCTGGAGACTATAGACAGACGATAAATCATTGTACCATCCTAGAAAAATTCAGCATTATGAATTAGATAAGGCTGTTCAGTCATAAATAAACAATTAACACTATAATCAGGTCTGGTTCAAGGTCACAGTTTCATGTTCTAACAAAGTATTTCATACCTATGGTAAGTATGAATCCCATTTGAACATGTGGTTTAGTTTAAGCATGACTAACAAAAATACTTTCATACAAAAGGGCGTGTTCGTAGCCAAAATGTTGATTAAATTCTATAGAAATTGAAAAGAGCTGGTATTTTCAAAATTTCATACAGATTAGAAAATGTCTTGCACTGGGGGAGCGTAACATCTAAATAACCTGTCCTACTTGTTCTTTCACTTTACTCTCCTGAAGGCCTGGTTGTGATACCTCTGAACATCCGAAAGGTATGCAATCATTCACTGCTTAAACATGTAGCACAGCAATGGACACTTGTATGGAGGTGCCTAATGTACATTGGGTGTGGAGGGGGAGTGCTGCTGTCCATCGACATTTACTCCAACGTTATTATCTGTAAATTTACGCATGGGCAGTAGGACTACCGTTTCTTACATACATAACAACTGACTTATGCAAGGGTCCTCGGCACTTAAGCTATGCAAGTCGGGGAGTGTATGTATATGGAATAATCTTGTCAGAGGAATTTGTAGACAAGGGTGCATTTACAATGTTTAAAAGACATTTGGACAGGTGCATTGACAGAAAAGGTTTAGAGGGATTTGGGCCAAACATAGGCAAATGGGAACAGCATGGATAGACATCTTGGTCAGCATGGACAAGACAGTCCAAAGTGCCTGTTTCTGTGCTCTGTGAGGCCGACAAAAAAGCATAAGTAATAAATAAATACCTAGAGCAGAATGTTCCTTGCAGCCAATTGCAAGATGGCAAGATCATAAACTCCAGTCTGGAATCTCTAGTTTGAGGAGCTGTCTGAAGTTATCCTATTGGAATTGTAACTGCCTTTACATGCTTGTGTTTTAACATGGCTTTCTTAGACCAGTATCTAGCCATTGTTACAACAATATAACCCAGTTAGCCCAACAGCAGATTTTAAAATCAAATAATTTTAATCCTGCTCCGAATTTTGCAGTAGCATAAGTTTACTGAAGAATGACTGATATTTATTGCGTAAATTCTTTTGGATCATAAATCCATGTTCAAGGTTGCAAAGCATCACAGAGCTTTAACACAAAGTTTGATATTGAGTCGTATAAAAATAAATAAGGACAGGTAACCAAAAAGTTGATCAAAAAGTTATATTGCAAGTGTATTAAAGGGCAAGAGTCAGAATTGGTTGACGTAGGAATCTTAAGACTGAAGCTTGCCACTAATGAAGGTGGCCTGAAGTACAATGCAATGACCTTGGAAGGACACAGAGATTTGTTGATTACAGAGAAACGGATGGTTGGGGCAAATGAGGCAGGTTTTAGAAGAAATTTGGAAGCCAGAATGAAAATGTAAACTGAGACTTGGCTGAATGGGGAGCTAATGTAAGATAGTGAGAAGAGGGATTTAATACTCATGAGAATGTAAAAATCAAGAGAGGAAACCAAAATCAAAACATAATGCCTTTGCAAATGAACCATTCTCCGATATTGGAAGGGCATAACCAGATGCCTATTGTTACGTAACTAACGGGTCATGATCCTGAAAAGAGAAGCCTGCCAAATAATTTACTTCAGAAGAAGGAGGAAATGATATAAAAGGTTAGGCATCTCTTTTCTTTGTTCTATCAAAGCCTACATTTGTTCTTGTTGCTATGGCTATGAAAATAAATGTAATGAGGATGATGCTCGTGCTTGTCGTGATACCACAGGTGATCCTTGATGAGACTCATGTTTGCCCACATGAATTAGTTGCATCAACTTAATGGGCATTCAAAATACCACTTTGTAACCATGCAATCATTCCATTAAAGTTCATGCAGATGCTTGTATATCTATTATGCAAGGATGGAGCTTAAAGTATGCAAGATATTTTTCTACTTATTCACAAGGAAATAGGCGTTGCCACCAAAGGGATCTGTTACATTTCCCAAACCATTAGGTTATGGCCAACTATCACAAACGGTCACTGTCTTTAAGAATATATGAAATAGATGAGTACAGGATTCCAAAGATTCAATCTAGAACATCTACCTTGTGACCTACCTTTGAATCATAGTCAATGCAGCGATAGTCCTCAATCATGCTTCAACAATTTTGAAATAAAGATGAACAGGCGATTTGTTTTTCTGATTAGTTGATGCATCTGCAGGCCACTTGTATTGTCACTAACATGAATAGACGTTATGTGGGAAAACAAACCAAGAAGAGGATACAGAGTGGCAGATGGGTTTGATAAACAACCAGGAAATGGCTAATATTGTGCAACGTGAAGCGAAGAAATAGCAGGCAGCATACTTGGAGAATTCTTCCTATTGCCACAATATTTCTTTATGCAGCATGTCTCGTTTCTGGTCATCGATAACCCCCAGGATGTTGATAGCGGGGCACTTTGTGATGATAACATTGAATACCTGGTATCAGCTCCCTCTTAGAAACATAGAAACATAGAAATTAGGTGCAGGAGTAGGCCATTCGGCCCTTCGAGCCTATGATCATGGCTGATCATCCAACTCAGTATCCTGTACCTGCCTTCTCTCCATACCCTCTGATCCCCTTAGCCACAAGGGCCACATCTAACTCCCTGTCGGCTATGGCAATCAACTGGCACTTGCCTCACTCAATGAAACAATCTCAACCAGAAAGGCAGGCTGACTTCACAACCACTAAAATCACTGGCAACTTTCAAACTTACCTGCAGCGACATTTCAATGATCATCATCAGTTTTTTAATGCCGATCCAAACCGGCTTATCCTTCACATGTTGTATGATCCGAACTCGTTCCCGATCATCAAATCTGCCAAGGAGCTGAAAAGATATTAATTTAAAAAAAAAGTAATTAACAATTTTCCTTCAATACCTTTCACAATCTTCCCCCTCCTCCTGAAGATATGGTCACAGCCACAAAAAGCTGTTTCCCCTGGGTGCAGTACTTTACCCAATGAGTGTCAGCACCATATTTATGTTGGTGCATTCTTCCAACTAGTTAGTGTACAGGAGATGCACACCTCAATCACGTTCCCCATCCCATTCAAAGCGTAAAGTCTAAAGTCACTACAATACTCGATGCTGACGAGAGAATTGTCAGTCAATTGGAACCTCCAAGGTATGGATAGGTTAAAAAAAATTGGCATTGAAATAATGAATTGTTTATCTTGTACTAATGTTGTGCCACAACCGTTGTCTTATGCCAGCACATGAAATAAAATATGAATGGGATATCGGGGAATAGTTATATCTACACTGAATTGAAATCAGTCCAGCTGCATTTATACAATATTTAAAATTACTTGCAAATGCAGTTCATTTAAAGTATTTGTATCAACCTATATTATACATATTATTTCAAAGGAATAAATTATTAACATAACTTACAATAATTCCATTTAACTAATTGTGACACATTGTACTGGAACAATTTTTATTAAAAAGATCTCAATATTCATCACATGCTCCAGCTTCTTTTACCAATTACCTTAATTCCGAGTTCCCTAATTATGGACCTCTCTGCAAAGGTAAGTGGGTTCTTCCGATTCATTCCACCTCTCAATTTTAACCTCAATTAAACCTCCCCCAATTTTTTTTGTTGCAAGTGACATAACTGCAGTTATGCAATCTCTTCCCGTAAGCTATAATTTACCAGCCCAACAACATTGTTTCACGTCAGAAGGTAGACAAAAGTGCTGGAGAAACTCAGCGGGTGCAGCAGCATCTATGGAGCGAAGGAAATAGGCAAAGTTTCGGGCCAAAACCCCTCTCTGTCCTGTCCAATATCATCACATCCTTTATATAGGGTGTTGAACAAGTCACAATTTCCAAAGCAACTTGTAGAAAGTCCATGCTCTCTTCCCTTGTGGACTAACCTTCCGCCAGTCAAGTATCGCCAATTAACTTTGTCTTGCCATAGGGAACATGCACATAAAATATCTGCTGCTTCATAGTTCTTAGTATCTTGACATTCTTCATGTGTGCTCTTTCCTTATCTTCCTAAATGTGTGACCTCCCACTTTTCAGATTTAATACCTGTCACCACTTCGTACGTAACTAATCAGTCCATCAATATCGTCCTGGAGGCTACAATTTCCTTACTCACCGTCAATCGTACTAGCAATTTTGGCATGAAATACAAAAGTCCGACATTTAAGTCCACAGATGCACTACCACAACTGTTATTGTGCTTCTTTATGAAATGTAGACCTGATCAGATCTCCTCTAACACTTATCCACCTGGCAGAACTTGTGCTTACTCACAATAATCTCCCCTTTTGATTTCTCTCACTTTCTACAAATCAAATGTGTAGCCAGAGGTGCTCGCAGTCCTTGTTTGAAATCTACTCTGGCACCACACTCCAACTCTTTTAATGCTATGTTGATGACTGCATTGGTGCTGCCTCCCCAACTTCTGTGGAACCTGTCAATTTTATCAACTCTGCTACAAACTTCCACCTTGCCTCAAATTCAATTGGATGATTTCTGATCTCTCTGTTGCTATCTCAAGTGACAAAGTAACCACTGATATTTATCATAAACTCACCGAGGCCCACAGTTACTTAGACCACACCTCCTCTCACACTGTCTTTTAGAAAACATAGAAAAACAAGTGCAGGAGTAGGCCATTCGGCCCTTCGAGCATGATCATGGCTGATCATCTAAAATCAGTATCCCGTTCTTGCTTATTCCACATATCCCTTGATTTATTTAGCCCTAAGAGTTAAATCTAACACCCAGTGAATTGGTCTCCACTGCCTTCTGTGGCAGAGAATTCCAGAGAATTCTGGGTGAAGACATTTTTCCTCATCTCAGTCCTAAATGGCCTACCCCTTATTCTTAAACGGTGAGCCCTGACTCTAGACTTTCCCAACATCGGGAACATTTTTCCTGCATCTAGCCTGTCCAAACCTTTAAGAATTTTACGTTTCTCTAAGATCCTTCTAAATTCCAGTGAAGCCATCACCTTTTCATAGTGTCTCCACCTCCACTACATCTGTTCTCACAGCAAGGCTTTCCATATCTGAAATGACAACCTTTTTCAGGCAACATGACATTCCCTCTACTGTGGTTGATTTTGCCCACACCTGCATCTCCTCCAATTTCCGGACTTCTGCTTCTACCCAGACAGAATGGCAATAGAGTTTCTTTAGTCCTTATCTTTCACCCTATCAGCCCCTGCATCCAGCATGTCATTCTTTATCATTTCCATCAGTTGCTATGAGATGCCACGAACCATATCTTTCGCTCTCCACCCCTTCCTGCAGGAATTACACACTCGGACTCCCTGACTCCCTGGTTCACTCCTCCGTGTACAACCTCTGTCAGTTTTCCCTGCAACCTTTGGAGGTGCAATACCTATTCACCACATCCACTTTCACTTTCACCACATCCAAGACATTAACAACTCTTCCAGGTAAAGCAGGATTCACATGCTCAACCGCCAACTTTGGGTATTGCAGATGGTGCTTGTGATCTAGCCTCATCTACATTCACGAGGCTAGATACAGACTTGGTCACCACTTTGACGAGTATTTGGTCTCTGTCCGCATTGCCATCCTGAACTTCTGGCTGCATGCCATTTCAATTCCCCCTTCCCATACAGAACTGTCAGTCCTCAGCCTTCTCCACTGGAAGCCAAATAGAAACTAGAAGAATAGTACCTCATTTTCCACCTGGCAGTCTACAGCCCAATGGTATAAATATTGCATTTTCTGATTTCAGGTAACCCGTACATCGTGTTCCTTTCTCTCTCTTTCTGATCCACCTAGGTTCTCTCAAGCTCTGCTCTTTTCAACCATCCTTCAGTTCCCTGTTACCCAGTTACTTTCCCCTTTTCTGGTTCCACATTACCTTTCTCACTCAGCAAATTTCAGAATCTGCAGCTTTTTGCTTTCTCTTCTCATCACCTCCCAGCCTCTGTCTCTACCTCCAGCCTCCCCTCCCTTTCACATAGCTGCTGCATCCCCTTCCTCATCTGGTCTCACCTATCACCCGCCAGCCCGATTCACTCGTCCCCCTCACTCTTGTATTGCTTAACACAGTGGACATGCTGACACAGTGAATCAGTAAGTGAATGATGGTCTTGGATCCTTGTTCCACGTACATGAGTTTGAGTCACTGGCTGCAGGGTTTTCTTCAACAGACTAAGAACCATTCTTAACTGCCAGTGCATTGTTTTCAATGTAGTTGAGAATTTTAATGAAACAAGATCACCAGTGCGTCATTGATTGAGAGTGCAGCACTTCTGTTATTTTTTGTATTATTACACAAACAAGAAATGGAATTTAGAAAGTTGAACTGTAACTTCTGAGTAAAATAAGATAGGGGGGATACATTTAAAAAACTCTTCCATCGAATGCTCAAGATGAACAAGCCTACCTCCAGAGCTTCCATCAACTGTTCTCCTGTGCTAATGTTCGGAATATGGACAGTAGTGCTGAAAACATCCATCATCTCCATCTCCTGGAGAACATCTTTACGACTGGTAGTCCCAATGATCAACAACTTGCGGCCCTGTAACCACACATGCAATGCAATATTAACCAGCAGGTAAGTTAGATGCAACACCACAATGATCCCTCAGGTAGCATGACCAACAAATCCTTTTAATCACTATCTGGACAATGATAAAAATCAAGTACTCTTGAGCAAACTGCACCATAGGTAGTTTGCAAACCTCTGGCTTTACAAGACTCTTGGCGACACTCCACTTCAACTTAGTTACAAGGAGTTTCAAATGTTGGAATCTTGTACTGTTCGGCTCCTCCATTTACCAATCCTTCAAGCTTTTTTTATTTTCTGGCATTCTGCTTTCATGAGGCTGTGTGAAGTATAGATGGAGTCGAGTCAATCCGTGGTGGTGGTGGTGGTTGCAAACAACGCGGGGTGGCCTCTTTGCATGACGGACTGAGCTGCAGTTGGCAAACTGAGCAGTTGGTAAACCAAGAAGATGCTTTCTGCGGTGCATCTGTAGAAATTGGTAAGTCATTGTAGAAACGTTCCTTTACCATCTGAGGAAGTAGAGGCTTGGTGTGCTTTCTCGGCCAGAGTCAATGTGGTTGGATGTAGACTAATTGGTGATAATATTCCCAATAGATCCAGTGTCATTTATATGCACATACTTACCTATACAGACATCGGTATCCATTACATAGTGCACACAGTCAAAATACATGGATCAGCATTCACATGTTCAAGCGAGAGCGATACAAATTCACATTCTAGAGACTTGAATACATAATCAATGTTCTCATTACAGCATAATATTGCACTACTAGAAGCGGAAGATATCAATTAAATAACACTCCGTCTCTCATCAGAGGTGAATTTAAAACATCTGGAAGAATTTTATGTATCATTCTGAACTATAATCACCTTACATAAAAAATATACTATTTATCCTGCTTTGTGCAAATTGTAACTGTTCTCACAAAGTGGTCAACGTTTTAAAAATACTAAAATGGCTCTAAAGCTGTTATCAGATGAATAATCAAAAGAGAAGTACACGATAATAAACTTGAAAGGTCATCAAATTAGAAAAGGAGGACTGATGATGCAATACTTTTCAACATAAGAAATGTGCCAAGTAATTAGACTTATTTTGGCCATTCGGACATTCCCTGAAATAATGCAAGTTACTTTTTTTTTAATACAAAGAGATAGAGCACAAATCGGTTTTAATAATAATAAACCTGTTAATTGCCATATGTGCAGGCAAAGGAACAATGAAATTCTGACGCAGCTTAACAGGCCTGAAAATGTAATAAGCAAAGACATTTTCAGAGTTTCTGAAACAGGCTGTGTTGCAACCAGTCAGTGTGATTACTACTGTACACGTGTAGAATTTCAATTTCAAAGCGTATTCATCGATATACTGAATCACCTCAATCTTCTAAGGAAGTAGAGGCATTGATGAGCGTTCCTTGAGATTGCATCAATGTACTGGGGCTAGGACATATCTTCAGAGATATATTTCCCCATGAACTTGAAGCTGTTGACTCTCTCCACCATCGTCCCATCGATGAAGCTAGCTTCGTGGATCCCCAGTTCCTTGCTTTTGCTAACGTTGAGAGAAAGATTATTATTCCGGCACCATTCAAACAGATTTTCAATCTCCCTCTTGAAAACTAACTACTCACTACACATTATTTATCTGATAACGGTGATATTGCCAGTTAATTTGAAAATGGTGCTGGAGCTATGTCCGGCTACACAGTTGTGCGTATAGCGCAATGGAGCAGGAGACTGAACTCACAGCTTTGAGGTGCTCTTGTGCTGATGGCTATTGAAAAGGAAGGGTCTTTGCCAATTCGTACTGATTGTGGTCTGCCAATGAGGCAGCCAAGGATCCAATTACAAATGGATAAACAGAGACCACAGTTCTCTTGTCTAAGGAAGGATCTCAAACCGAAATGTCACCTATTCCTTTTCTCCAGATATGCTTTCTGACCCGCTGAGTTACTCCAGCTTTTTGTGTCTATATACAGTTTGATAAGCTTTGAGGGAAGGGTGGTGTTGGACAACAGGCTACATACGGTGAACAACGACCTGACATACATGTTCTTATTGTCCAAGCAGTCCAGTGTAGAATGGAGAGCCAGTGAGATTGCATCCCTATTGATCTGTGGTGGCAATAGGTGAATTGTGGTGGGTCCAGGCCCTTACAAAAACAGGATATGATATGCGTCATAACCAACCTCAAAAGATTTGATCACCAAGGATGTTAGTGATGCCGGCCTTTAACTGGGATCCTTCCACCAAAGGAGATACTAAATGCAGATGCCAAGTTCTACTTTACCACAGCACCATTAACATATCTATTGAGGACACTCCAGCTCAGGCCAGATATATTAAAAAACACCAAGAAGAACTTTCACAAATAGAGAATGCAAATCATATTGGACGATGCATTTTATGCTCATATGCACAAAATAACAATTACGCCGGTAACAGCTTTTAGGAAAGGATTGTGGATTGCAACACAGGCGGGAGACAAGTCAATCTGGAAAGTCTGTATTCTGATTTCTGGGCTGCTACAGTTAAAATGGAAGAAACAAAAAGCAAAAGACACATCCACTGACATTGGACTTTAAAACCTACATTGAGCAAATTGCAAAAGAGCGTTAAGGCTCTGTTATCCTGTAGTAAACTCTCTATTTTATGGAGCGGATGCAAATAGGAGAGGGTAATTCATATTCACTCCACATTTGCTAAATCCACCCTATTTAATCGACATTGTCCGTCTATTCAAATTCAACTTGGGCCTTGACTCAAGTATGTTAGTCCAGAGAATAAACTGCAAAAAGAGCAGTACTGTATCTGTTTCTCCCCACCCCCAATGCAAACAGTTTGAGATTCTTTTACTGTGGTCTCAACTTCAATTACAGGATTAGCAGTGTTTCTCAATTCTCGCTACCTGTGGTGTGTTAAATACCCTGATGGCTCAGAGAAGCTAACTGATAGGGACTGTAGCACATTTCTTTCACTTTCCTCCTACTCCCCAATTCACCAGGATAACAACAACACTCCCTTTTATTAGAGTTGCTTCTTTAATACGAAACATGCAGATTCCAACAAATCACCATGTCCCGCCCATCCAAACACCCACCATAATTTAGGGGAAGATTCCGCAGGATAGCAGAAATACGTTGCAAGCATACAATTATAAAGTGTTTAAATGTACTTCAATAGAGCAACATCAAATACAGGGAATGTACACAAAAAAGCTGGAGAAACTCAGCGGGTGCAGCAGCATCTATGGAGCGAAGGAAATAGGCAACGTTTCGGGCCGAAACCCAACTTCAGACTGATCGGGGGTGGGGGGCTATAAACTATAAACACTATAAACCCACTGACTCCCATGGCTATCTGGACTACACTTCTTCCCACCCTGCTTCCTGTAAGGACTCCATCCCCTCCTCCCAATTCCTCCGTCTACGCCGCATCTGCTCCACGGATGAGGCGTTCCACACCAGGACATCTGAAATGTCCTCATTATTCAGGGAACGGGGGTTCCCCTCCTCCACCATAGATGAGGCTCGCACCAGGGTCTCTTCCATACCCCGCAACACTGCTCCCTCTCCCCATCCCCCCACTCGCAACAAGGGCAGAGTCCCCCTAGTCCTCACCTTTCACCCCACCAGCCGTCACATACAAAAAGTAATCCTCCGCCATTTCCGCCACCTCCAACGTGATCCCACCACTCGCCACATCTTCCCATCTCCCCCCATATCTGCCTTCCGCAAAGACTGCTCCCTCCATAACTCCTTTGTCAATTCTTCCCTTCCCTCTCGTACCACCCCCACCCCGGGCACTTTCCCTTGCAACCGCAAGAGATGCAACACTTGTCTCTTTACCTCCCCCCTCGACTCCGTTCAAGGACCCAAGCAGTCGTTCCAGGTGCGACAGAGGTTTACCTGCATCTCCTCCAACCTCATCTATTGCATCCGCTGCTCTAGATGTCAGCAGATCTATATCGGTGAGACCAAGCGGAGGTTGGGCGATCGTTTCGCCGAACACCTCCGCTCGGTCCGCAATAACCAAGCTGACCTCCCGGTGGCTCAGCACTTCAACTCCCCCTCCCACTCCGTCTCCGACCTCTCTGTCCTGGGTCTCCTCCATGGCCACAGCGAGCAGCACCGGAAATTGGAGGAACAGCACCTCATATTCCGCTTGGGGAGTCTGCATCCTGGGGGCATGAACATCGAATTCTCCCAATTTTGTTAGTCCTTGCTATCTCCTCCCCTTCCTCAGTCCCCCTGCTGTCTCCTCCCATCCCCCAGCCTTCGGGCTCCTCCTCCTTTTTCCTTTCTTGTCCCCGCCCCCCCCACCCCCGATCAGTCTGAAGAAGGGTTTCGGCCCGAAACGTTGCCTATTTCCTTCGCTCCATAGATGCTGTTGCACCCGCTGAGTTTCTCCAGCTTTTTTGTGTACCTTCGATTTTCCAGCATCTGCAGTTCTTTCTTAAACATCAAATACAGGGAATTAGGTCCATAATTGCTTTGCATTTGTGTGCGTATTAACTGTTGAACACAGGCTGCTAAAATGCTTTGCCTTCCTGTGTCGTGCAATCTACCCTCTTTGCTGTGCTCCCATCCATGCTATCTTGGCTGAGGTTTAAAAACCATGGCCATCTTTATGCAAAGCCTGTAAATTAGCCAGTGGCAACACCGGAACGAATATTTTGTAGTATCTTCTAATCCAGTGCAGGGACTGAATCAAAGCACAGGGTTTCCCCATAGAGGTAAAGAATTATTCAAGTGAGTCAGCAATGCAGTTGGTGTCCATAGTTGGTAAGAAATTAGCCATTGGGGAGATCCTCAAATAACTTCCAGACAACAGTTACTGGCAGCCTGTTGGCCTATGCTTCAATTCCAGATATGTGCACTTTGCAATTAATTGAAAAGTTACAGCTAGTTTAAAGTTGATGGGGGACATGGAGGGGTGGGTAGGAAGTAAAGAGGAAAAAAAAAAGTTGCCGAATGTGACAGTGCAGAATGCAGGCGGACCTTGTAATTCTTTGAACGCACGTGCACGTGTTAGCATGCGTCTGCAAGTTGCCTGGAGAATACAAATGGCGTCAACAGGTATGCAGGCAATTCTGCCTTTGGTTAATATCAAATGACTGTTGCAGTTTACACCAAGTTAACTGTTTGTAAAGAAAAAATAAATGACAAAAGTAAAATACCCAATAACTATAGAATATTTATTTATGAGAGATATTGAGATTTTGGCGGTAATGGTTTCGAACAATTTCCAAGGTCAACGCAGAATTCGACTACTCAAGTAGCTTGATAATCACTCAGGAATCCACAAGGTCCTAAAGCAAGATTCAGGATATTGCGAATGGACAGAGAACCAAGATAGTACCGAATTACCTGATCTCCATAACCACATAATATCACGACTGTTTATATGCATATCAGAACTTTTCCCCCTGAAGTGTGCACTTGGAGAGGACACAAAGGTGCAGAATTTTATGTAACTAATGAAAATCTTTTTTCTTTTTTTAAAAAAGTTTCATAGGATCATACACCACGGAAACAGACCCTTTGACCCTCCAAGTTTGCATTGATGATCAAAACACATATTTACATTAATATTGCACTAAACTCATTTTATTCTCAACAAATTCCCTTCAAATTTCCACAGAATTTATTGCTCACTTAGACATTAGGAACGGTTACAGTGGCAATTCCCGCACCAATCAGCACATCCCTGACATAAAGGAGGAAACAGGGAGAATGTGCAAACTGCACACAATCAGTAAATCTCAGTACAATGTCTGGGTATTTGGAGCTGTGAGGCAGCAGCTCTGCTGGATGTGCCATGGTGCTAAAAAAAAAAGCACTGTGCTAGCCCATGATGCCATTCCATGATCTCTTTAACAGCCAGATGACAGTCAGATAAAGATGCTTTGATCTTTTTAGAAAACTTCTGCTGCTCTTTCGCATAAAAGGTCCCCACCAAAAGCATACACAGCACATAAAAATTCAGGAGAGCTGGAATTAACGTGGAATAAGGAAACCCGTCTTTTAGTCTATTCCACAAAGACACTGATTTAAAAAAAAATCTTGTTTTTGCATGACTTGCTGAGTATTTCCAACACAAGCTTGTTCTCTCTGAGCCATGCCAACATCAGATTGTAATACCCTTTCCCCAAATCCAGAGGGGCTCACATGAAGAATGGCTGCTTAGTAAGAGTATTGCCATTGGTCATGGCGTCCCAGCAGGATCATTGCAGGAGAAGAAATTGGAGGAGAAATAACTAGCACCACCAAAGTTAAGCCAATTGCCAAAGCCTGGGGCAAGGCTGGTGCCGATTTGAATAATGCACTCCTAAGCATTAGCATTTCAATATCTAATATGTAGCTTCCAACAGCTTTCCCCGTTTCTCAGGAAATGTCAGTTTTCTTGTCCATTAAAAAAATGCAAACTAAACTGCTTCCCCCCACCCTCATAGGGTCATGCTATAGGTCACACTGCCTTGCTTATTCTTTTACATTCCTTTGATGTTGTTTTTGCGTCATTTGTCTGAAGGTCTGCCCCTGCCTGTCTTCACCAACACTCCTGACTTCAGCACACACACACAAAATGAAGAGAGGTTGTAACATCACAGACCACCTGTCAGTTAATGCAATCTAACATCTCAGACTCTGAAATGGCCCCGGGTATGTCTTCTGAGTAACACGAGGAAAGACAGAGTTTAGTCAGCTGAAATACAGCTGGTTACATTGAATATTTCCTTTCTACTCAGTTGAAACTTTCTGCCCAGTATTAAAAATCTGTTACGATAATAAAATGTTTTACCCTTGGGATGTTTCATCGAATGCCACGCAGGGTTTGAGTGCCCTGGTCAGGTTTGAAGGACACCCAAAGTTTTGGGTGGATGAATTTCCAAATGGAGAAAAAGGCAATTAGAAGATAAAATGAGCTTTCCATTAATTAGCCAACAGCATCCAGACTAAGTGCAGTGTGTGTAATCCAACTCTGCCATAAAGCAGCTCAAGAAAGGGAACTGACTGGATGGATCCTCAATTTCTCCACAAACAAAGGCTCATCTTACACTGACATTGATGTACCTCAGCATTAAACTCTGCCAATGTAGATGTAGTGCAAGTGATTTGAGTACAATACCTAAAACAAAATCCTGCCTATGTTAACTGTCCAGGTTCACATTAATTTGCATTTTGTCAATAACCTTGTGAATAAGCTGTGCTCTTGGGGCAAATTTCAATGTTTTTGTGAATATTTTTTCAAAGTAAATAATTGAATGTATCTTCTATATTTAGAAGTTTATAGATTCTAACTAGTTTATAAATTCTAACTAACATCCAGTGAGACACAGTCCCAAAGCACAGTGATGACGGCCATTTTGATCATTGGACATTCACTGAAAACATGCTGCTTTTAATCTATGGTGGCTGTGCTCAAGAATTCAGCAGCCCGAAGTTCAAATGAGCCTTGCGCAGTTGTAGGAATAGATTGAGGAAAAAAAAGGGAAAGATAAAATGTACTACTAGCATTATCTGAAGGAGGGGGCGAAAACAGGGATAGGAACAAATACAAATCTTTGACATAGGCCTACCGAGTCTGTGGCAACTAGCGATCACCCCGTACACTAGCACTATCCTACTCACTAGGGGCAACACAGGACGGTTTTCCAATGGGGTGGGTATGAGGAGGGAATGGTGGTGCTGTAATGGAGGGATCCCATCTAGGGATGAAGGCAAGTTATTTACTCATCAAGCAAACATCCAAGTCCTGCATTTTATGATCAAGATGTTCTAGGAGTGCCCAATGATAGGGTGTACACAAAAAAGCTGGAGAAACTCAGCGGGTGCAGCAGCATCTATGGAGCGAAGGAAATAGGCAACGTTTTGGGCCGAAGCCCTTCTTCCAATGATATATCAGCTCAACATGGCTCGATTTTCTTTGCTATCCTCCCAAGGATTGTTTCACGAGGAATTATCTTATCCCACGCAACCATGTTATCTGATATTATCCCATGCAACCCGACAACGGAGATCAGGCTGCAGTCCCAAAGATGACACTCCAGGAACTTCCAGTTTACTTTTAGCAATGATGTGAAATGACCATGAAAAGTGTGAATTTAACTGAATTTCACGGCAGTGCTTTCCCTAGGTCTTTAAAGTACATTATGTCAGCTATACGATGATAACAAATTAAAATACATATTCGCACAAAGCAAGTCCATGAGTCCTGCTGTCATTCACCTGCTCTCAATTGAAAATGATAATTTAACTGCTCTTTAATCCGTGGGACTCGACCAGAATTATTCATACCAACAGTATCATTCATACAGGAGGCCAAATTAATGGAGAATTTTCTACTCAATTTCTTGTCAATCTTATCCTAACCCTTCTATCACATTAAAGACCTGTACTTTCAGTAATCTGCCCATATTTGTAAGGACATTATTTTCCACATGGAAACAGTCAGCAGCGTTTTTTTTTATTTATTCAAAACGTAGCAAGAAAAAAAAGAGGCCTAATGCTTAAGTCCGACAGTTGGCAGATGAAATTTAATAATGAGAAATGTAGAATGTTTCATTTCCTTTGGAAGCACGACAAGAAGCTATATAGGTAAGGGGGCGCAATTTTGAATGGGGTACATGAACAGGAAGATTTGCGGGTATATGCATAGTCTCTTTCAAATGACTGGGCAGGTTGAGAATGTGGTACAGGATCCTGGACTTGATAGGACAATGAAATGGCTGTGAACCTTAAAACATTGGTTCAACCACAAATGGATTAGTGGGCCCAGCTTTGAGTGCCAGACTTTAAAAGAAATGTGAACGTTTCGCAGAGGGGGCTGAAGAGATTTCCAAATGGAAATGGAGGAATGATTTTATTTATGTAAATTTGCAGGGACTGTTCTCCTTGGAAAACAGAAGGTTGAAAGTTCCTTTAGAGATCTAAAATCATGAATGGTTTAGATTAGTCGGAAAGAAACTGCACCAATGGACAGAAGGGGAAGAACTAGTTGACATCAAATGAAGATGATTTGCCAAAGAACCAAAAGTAACACAAGGATATTTCATCCCCAAGATCCAGCCAATGGTTAAGGTCCAGAATGAGTTGACATTGAAGGTGGATATAAACACATCATCCAAAAGGGAGTGGAATAAATATCTGAAAATTAAGAATTTGCAGGGCTGAGGAGGTGGGGAGTAGGACAAGCTGAAATGAGTAAGTACAGAGTCAATGACTCCCGAGTCTCTAGCTTCAATACTCAAAAGCCATTTTATTAATATATGCATGAATATATTTGCTGTAACCATCCTGCAATTTTTCATTCAGGTTGACCTGTAATGAATCCTTATAAACTAATAGCAATGACATCTACAAAATGTTCAGAGGGCTAAATGTCTGCATATTATGTTTATAGGAATAAAATGGTTTTTGAGTATGAAAGCTAGAGTCTCACATGCAAAGATCCTTCAGATTTTGCTAATAGCCCAGGAAACTTACATCTTAGTTTAAACTGCCTTTGTTTCCCTGTTGGAGCTGTCATTTATCAAAAATTCCAAAAGTTATCCATTTGTTCATTGTGATTTTCATCCATGCCTAACCATCAAAAAAGGAGGAGCATTTTTAAAGTGTGCTAAATTCCTCCCGAGAAGATAATCTGTAGAATCCCTCCACATTGTGATCCCATTGTTTCCAATGAGAGAGAATGTAACCCAGCTTTAACAAGAGCAGTACTCAGAATGTGACAGCACATTTCAAAACCTCTAATTGACATCTAGCTGGATAAGGTTTCAGGAGACTATGCATTGGACTTCACATGCTCTCAACTGGATAGTAAAACATATTAGCTGACGGTAAGGGTACAAGCAGCCTGCCAGCTGTGTCTGTAGGCCTTATGCTCTTAAAGGTCCTGGACAAAAAGACCCAAAACAATGCTTTCATCCTGAAAAGTGAGGACACATTCGTCACCAGTATAATTTTCCAGACACAAAAGAAATATAGATCACCCAAATCAATCTTATATGTCACAAAACATGCCCCTGAAGGCATTGGAAAGTTGATACAATTTTTAATGTGTATGTTGTAACAGGAGGAGAAGCTGAATATTTAAGATATATATAGGAAAGAAATGCAGATACTGGTTTAAATCGAAGGCAGACACAAAATGCTGGAGTAACTCAGCGGGACAGGCAGCATCTCTGGAGAGAAGGAATGGGTGACGTTTTGGATCGAGACCCATCTCCAACATTTTATATATATGTGTGTGTGTGTGTGTGTGTGTGTGTGTGTGTGTGTGTGTGTGTGTGTGTGTGTGTGTGTGTGTGTGGAGAGCACATAATGAAACATGAAGAGCTGCTAGAACATGTATAATTTGTTTATTCAATTCTCTGCGAATGAATGTGCTCATGATTTCACATTTGCCATGTTTGCATGCACTGCTTGCCTTTTTCTGAAAGGAATGAGTCATATAGGCACATTAGTAAACTTCAGCCAATTCACAAGTTTGAGTTGAGCTGATCGTTGAGTCTTTCAAAATCGTGACATCCGAACAGACAGCAAAATGTTAGTGTACAAGGCAGTGGCGATTCCAACGCTCCTGAATGCATCAGAAACCTGGACAACATACCGACGCCATCTGAAAACACTTGAAAAGTTCCATCAACGATGTCTTCGAAGCAGCTTAAATATCACTTGGGAAGACAGAAGAACCGACAACAGCGTGCTGAATGAAGCGAAAACATCTAGCATCGAAGCCTTCGTCATCAAGAACCAACTAAGATTGGTTGGTCATGTTGTTCGGATGGAAGCGTCTACCAAAGCAAACCTTCTACTCCCAGCTTAAAGAAGGCAAACGTAAAAGAGGCAGACAAAAGAAGAGATTCAAAGACGACTTAAAAGCCAGCATGAAGAAATGTGAAATCGACATCGGCAATTGGGAAGCCAATGCCAAGGACAGGAAACTCTGGCGAACCATCATCCAAGAAGGAACAGTGACCTTCGAAGCCAAGAGGTGCGCAGAATTAGAAGAAAAGAGAAGAAAACGGAAAGAGAGGCAACAACAACCAAAGCCTGATCTGCCATCTGGAATTACCTGTCCTGAATGTTGAAGAACTTTCAAAGACAGGAATGGACTCTTAAGCCACCTGAGAGTCCATAAACACAACAGAACGTAGACCATCATCCCCGACCTCGAGGGATAGCCACGACGACGAAAGTGACACTTCCTAATTCAACAGAATCTTGTGTCATTTCTTCCATCTCAACTAGATCAAATTCTGGATCCAATGTAATTTTCTGATTGCATAACATTGATACTTTATTTTATTCCTTTTAGCTGGAATTTAAATGGTTTATGTACACACAAAAAAGTTTCTCTCTTTTCTTCCAGTTGTCGCTTTCTGCTCCATGTCACCCGTATGCATATTGCTATATTTCACCAATTTCTTACTGCATGATTTGCTTGGCTGTGTCAATTGATGAACTTTTATAATTTAAATTATTTCCCTCCGAAACCAGAGATATAATTTCATTTTATATCGACTGCCTTATTCCTCTTCCCCTTAAGGTTCACCTGAACTTCTCCCCTCACTGAGAGAATGTAACCAGTAGAGGAATGTGACATTACCCTTTCATAAGCAAATGTCTTGCTAAACTAATCTCTTGTCAAATTGAAATATAACACCCTTATCTTCAGTGCTATTTTGATAACTGTCAGCCATATAAGTTGATGCTAGACTACCTGGGTGAAATAAGATGCACAGTTAATTCAATTTTATTTCATAAAAAACTAAATAGAAAAAAGACGAACTTGAGGACTTATCAGAGACCAGTTCTTAGAAACATAGAAAAGAGGTGCAGGAGTAGGCCATTCGCCCCTTCGAGCCTGCACCACCATTCAATATGATCATGGCTGATCATCCAACTCAGTATCCTGTACCTGTCTTCTCTCCATACCCACTGATCCCTTTAGCCACAAGGGCCACATCTAACTCCCTCTTAAATATAGCCAATGAACTGGCCTCAACTACCTTCTGTGGCAGAGAATTCCACATTCACCATTCTCTGTGTGAAAAATGTTTTTCTCATCTCTGTCCTAAAAGATTTTCCCCTTATCCTTAAACGGTAAACCCTTGTTCTGGATTTCCCTAACATCGGGAACAATCTTCCTGCATCTAGCCTGTCCAACCCCTTAAGAATTTTGCAAGTTTCTATAAGATCCCCCCTCAATCTTCTAAATTCTAGCGAGTACAAGCCGAATCTATCCAGTCTTTCTTCAAATGAAAGTCCTGCCATCCCATCAGGACTCAGTCTGGTGAACCTTCTCTGTACTCCCTCTATGGCAAGAATGTCTTTCCTCAGATTAGGAGACCAAAACTGTACACAATACTCCAGGTGTGGTCTCACCAAGGCCCTGTACAACTGCAGTAGAACCTCCTATACTCAAATCCAAATTCTTCTGCAGGTTCTTCTAGTGTGCTGCTTTGTTACGCAGGAACCAATATACGTTTCCCCTTGACCCATTTCACCTTGAACCCTGATAGATTATCTGAAAGCCTAGGTAGAGTAGATGTGAAGAGGATGTTTCCAATAGTGGGAGAGCAGACCGTTCTGATGCAGGGTTTTGGA
This sequence comes from Amblyraja radiata, assembly GCF_010909765.2. Taxonomy (NCBI): domain Eukaryota; kingdom Metazoa; phylum Chordata; class Chondrichthyes; order Rajiformes; family Rajidae; genus Amblyraja; species Amblyraja radiata. Next base: position 12,249,996 of record NC_045971.1, on the reverse strand, counting down.
CCTGAAACATCAACACATATTTTTCTTTCCACAGATAGGGCAGAGCGTCTCAAGTATTTTATGTTTTTGTTTCAGATTTTCAACATCTGTAGTTTTTGTTTAGACTTGTTTACGATTGGTGTTGCTGGATTACTCTGGCTTGTCTTCACTAGCATTCCATTTCATTCTAATTTATCTAATTCTTCCATTGTTTTTCCAATGCATTTCAAACAGGTCAACGCTTGCAGTATTCTGGTTTTGCACCTGGCTTGAAACAGATTTGAGTATGATAAATACATATGTAGATATCTTTGAACACTTGTACATACTTTCCCAATGTATGACTAAGCATAAATTTGAAACATCTGTATTTAACGTCCCTTACCAGTTTAGCCTCAGTTTTGAGCCAGTCTTTGCACATCAATATGTAGGAAGGAACTGCAGATGCCAGTTTATACAGAAGATAGACACAAAATGCTGGAGTAACTCAACGGGTCAGACAACATCTCTGGAGATAAGGGGTGACGTTTCAGGTTGGAACCCTTCTTCAGACACTTCTTCGCTTCTCCATTTATTGTCCATTAATATGGGCCAATTAGAATCACAGCTGCAAACATCTGTACAAGAAGGAACTGCAGATGCTGGAAAATCGAAGGTACACAAAAATGCTGGAGAAACTCAGCGGGTGCAGCAGCATCTATGGAGCGAAGGAAATAGGTAACGTTTCGGGCCGAAACCCTTCTTCAGACTGATAGGGGGTGGCGGGGAGAAGGAAGGAAAAAGGAGGAGGAGGAGCCCGAGGGCTGGGAGGAGACAGCTCGAGGGCTAAGGAAGGGGAGGAGACAGCGAGGGCTAACAAAATTGGTAGAATTCAATGTTCATGCCCTCAGGATGCAGGCTCCCCAAGCGGAATATGAGGTGCTGTTCCTCCAATTTCCGGTGTTGCTCACTCTGGCAATGGAGGAGACCCAGGACAGAGAGGTCGGATTGGGAATGGGAGGGGGAGTTGAAGTGCTGAGCCACCGGGAGGTCAGGTAGGTTCTTGCGGACCGAGCGGAGGTGTTCGGCGAAACAATCGCCCAAGATGTCAGCTGATCTACATCGGTGAGACTAAGTGGAGGTTGGGCGATCGTTTCGCCGAACACCTCCGCTCGGTCCGCAAGAACATACCTGACTCAGCACTTCAACTCCCCCTCCCATTCCCAATCCGACCTCTCTGTCATGGGTCTCCTCCATTGCCAGAGTGAGTAACACCGGAAATTGAAGGAACAGCACCTCATATTCCGCTTGGGGAGCCTGCATCCGGAGGGCATGAACATTGAATTCTCCCAATTTTGTTAGCCCTCGCTGTCTCCTCCCCTTCCTTAGCCCTCGAGCTGTCTCCTCCCATCCCCCAGCCCTCGAGCTCCTCCTCCTCCTTTTTCCTTCCTTCTCCCCGCTACCCCCTATCAGTCTGAAGAAGGGTTTCGGCCCGAAACGTTACCTATTTCCTTCGCTCCATAGATGCTGCTGCACCCGCTGAGTTTCTCCAGCATTTTTGTGTACCTGCAAACATCTGTAGTTTGATTTGTTGACTGCTGTGAACTCTAAACATTTCAACCATCCTTCAGTACTTCACCTGAATATATTTTCAGGTTCACCTTACCCTTCTTTCCAGTGCTTGGCTGAACATGCTTGGAAATCTTATTCTTGTCCACATAAAAAACAATCGGCTGCTGTTTCAATGATCATATCAAACATAACAAACGACCATTTAGCTGGAGTTTTGGCTTGAAGATATGGTTGTCTAGCATTATTGCTATTCTGTAAATGTTGCGCGAGCTGAATGTCCCATCACTCACTTTGACTTTTATAATGTGCAGATTTCCCCTTGGTGGCTTCGTGAAAGCTGTGAAAGCATCCCCTGTGTAATCACATTACTACAAGTGCTTTGATTTTCTACCAAGGCTTTTGACTTGGACACTAGGAATAAGTGCCTCTTTTCATCTAGTTAAAACATTCTGCCTTTTAAAATTCAAATAAAGTGCTGTATATTTTTCAATCCATTTTTAACAGCAACTCACACCAGTCACTCCAGCCTTCCCTCTCACTCTACGATGACATATTTGTCATTTCAATGCCCCTCCAAGAATATATCAATTTTGCATGGTATAACAAATGTGAAAATGTGTTTATTAACTTTGATTTAATTTGATTTAACTCCAGCCTCGCGGACAGCCTTGATTCACTGCTGTTTGCCAACTATTACAACAAGTCCAAGGCAGACCCCATCTCGCTGGCCCTACACTCATTTCTAGAGCATTTAGATAGCACCTATGCCCGACTCCTATTTATTGACTACAATTGTACCTCTAACACCATAATCCCAACCAATCTCATCTCCGAACATCTGGACCAAGTAGTCAGCAAACCTCTCTGCCACTGGGTCCTTGACTCCCTGACCACAATCAGCAAGGATGTGTGACAAATCATCCTGCGCGATAATTCTCAACAGCAGCAATCCACAAGGATGGATGCTCAGCCCCTCACTATGCTCCCTATACACTCATTCCCCAATTTGTAAGATGTGCCGGTGTTCCCTACTTTGCTACAGAACAATGCAAAGAGAGCTGCCACAACATGTGCAGCTGGTTTATTCAACCACACCTCACATTCGCTTCCATCATGACATAATGCTATAATTTGTGATTAAGATTTATATTTGAAGATAGATTAAAACAAAAAGTAAACCCCCTACATTAATCTATTCATTGCTACAATGAATCATGCTTCTGCATGACCAAAGGTAGCATTTGTAAATCCAAATAATTAACCATCTCATCACCCTGGAGGATTACTCGAACTTGTCAAGTGTGAATCTCTAAAACAAAATCAAGCACGAATCGGAGAAGAATAATTTTATAATCTTTAATAAATTTGTCAATAGAGAAGTTCACAAAATGTTTCCTTTAAATTTAAAATACAATCTATCCCTAAGAAAAATCCTTGATCAGCAGCAGGGGTTATTTTCTACAAGATGCTGTTTTTGAGAGGAAATATTACCTTTCCACTTGGATTTTCATCCCTAAAGAAACTGGACATAATCTCAGGCAGGGGCGGAAATCCCAGGGGAGCCAGGGGACACACGTCTTCTAATTACCGTCCATAGGGCCCACGGCTGAACCCGCCGAAGCCTCGGGTGTGTGAGTGTGAGTGTGTGCGAGTGTGCATGTAAAGCGCATGCGCGTGCGTCCACCAAGAAATTGTGCCCCCCTGTCCCCTCCATGTTTTGATAGCGATTTCCGTGTCTGATTATCAGGACATTCCGAAGTGCTTGAAAGCTAAAATGTTTTTAGCTTGTCTGAACTGTTATAAGATATCAAACATAACAACCACATTTTACTCAAATGCCCTGCAAACAATGAAGAAATTATGACCAGTCATCAGTGACATTAGTCAAACTTAAAATGCATTTAATACTGTTTTAGTTGCAAGGTCTTCACATACTTCTACATTGAACTGTATCTGTATTTTATCTCCAAGGTTGCTACACCTTCAGGTACACACAACATTATTTACCAAGAAAGAGGCAGTTGAGTTAATTATGGGTTTTCTGTAAGAACTTCTCATTAACCAGCCACTCCAAGGCATGTGCAAGGCTACCATTTATGGCTCTTTCTCCTTCAAAAGTTATCCTTTGGTTCTCGTGGGAAAGCTGTTTCAACTCTGTGGTGGTCCCCAAGATGAATCAGGTGTTTCAATCAGAATGTAGCTTTCAGTAATATGGCTGATTTGAACCTGAATGGACCTGCCAGGCACCTTGGTCCTGTTCCCATCTCTCTTTTCCAGCTTTCTCCTCCCAACGACTATCCGTTAGAGGAAGGGCCCTGACCCTAAACATTGCCTGTCCATTTCATCCACAGGATTTACCTGACCCACTGAGTTCATCCGGCACTTTGTTTTTTGCTCCTGATTACAAGACTTAGTCGGACTTATTACACGTTTGGCCTCAATTTGCCAAATATTTTCAACAATTTAAAGTATAAATAGTGCAATCAGAAGCTCATAGCAATGTTCTAAAGATTGAAAACTATGCCAACTCTCAATATTCTGTGTTTAAGACTGTACATTAATAACTCACAGGTCTTTATACACATGGCATCAGAACGCCATGCAGGCATTTTTCACCACAGCACCAGCATTGTGAAAGAGAAGTCTAATTAGTTCTACTCATCTGATCTTCATCCAAATATATTTCTATGCATTCCTTTTTTAAATTAATTCATCATCCTTTTCATAGCATATTCCAACACTTGTTATTGACTTTTCTCCCAGTGAATAAAATATTCTTCGAGCATGACAATCACAAATTTTATATATAATAAGAGGTTGAAACTATCCAATTTGAATGGAGGAAACATTATAAGGTGGGATGGCACAGTGGTGCAGCGGTAGAGCTGCTGCCTTACAGCGGCAGACACTTGGGCTGGATCCTGATTATGCGTGCTGTCTATATGGAGATTGTATGTTCTCCCTGTCACCGTGTGGGTTTTCTCTTCCCACACTGCAATGACTTCAGGTTTGTAGGTTAATTGGCTTTGATAAAATTGTAAATTGTCCCTAGTGTACAGGACAGTGCTAGTGCATGTGCTGATCACTGGTTGGCATGGTGGTCGCTGGTCAGTGGGCCGAAGGGCCTTGTTTCCGTGCTGTATCTCTAAATTCTAAAGATGGGAACACTTGTTGAAGTAGAAATATTCTGACCATTGGACAATGGTTGCACTAAATGTTGCGCCCTTTATCCTTTGCCTTGATTGTATTCATGTATAGCCTTTTCAAGTCTAGAGCGTTTTATAGTCATATGACTGAAGCAGAATACTCTGGTATTGTAGGGAAAAAGTTGCTCATGAACATTACAGTTTACAGGCCCCTATACCTTCTTTCCTATGGCAGGAGTAAAATTACACTAGCACGCAAACAAAAGCTTTTCACTGTACTTCTGTACACGTGACACTAATAAACTAAACTTAAGCTAAAACTAAAAAGTCATGTCATCAGGTTCCTGCAATTTTCAGAAATGCATCACAGCAAAGTTCCTGGCACTTCATTAGCAATTTTAGAAAAACTCTTGCAAATACTTCCTCATTGGTGACATATTACAGCACACTAGTTAGATAAAATGTACAGACTATTAGTAGGTCTTTCGCTTAATAGAGAAGGTTGATTTTCAATTCATTAAGTGAAGACATGGCTAAAACACAATATAACATTACATGGTGTTAAACAGAGATTGTGACCGACCTCTCAGGAGGATAAAAGAAGACATGATGGTGATGGATCAGCCTGGCAAAAACATATCCCTTAGTTAACCATGCTGGAACATCTTCTCTCGTCATTTTCATACTGTTACTCATATTTGTAACAGATAGCTGCTACTTTATGTACATTATGGAAAAATCACTGCTTAGTTAAAAGAGTTTGGAAATCCAGAGGTCCCAATAGATGTAAACCTTATAATTATTTATTTTAGAGACAAAATAGATTCTAAAGTTACCTCAACAATATGTTATACCTCCCTAGACACCAACAACAAGCAAGGGATTAACTAAACTACCCAAACAACATTACCTCAGGCAACCAACAACAAAAAAAAGTTTTTTTTCTCACCTATACAAATCCTTTGTGTTCTCTTAGACAAGCCACATTTGGCAACGCATTTAATAATGGAACAGCTAAGGAAAACTAATAAAGCTCTAATTGGGGTGTCCATATCCTATGGGAAGGTCAAGGAATGGGTGCCCTTTCATGGGTGTACTCTGTGTAATGGAATCAAAGCTTCAAGGAACAAATATGACATGTAGCCACTTCTAAGAAAAGGGGCCATATGCATTAATTTAAAAAATAATAATAATTGACTATGCACTTGTGAGTTTTATTGCACTGTTAGAGGTCAGCACCTACAAGGTCACTTCCAGTCAGGAAGAGGACAGTTAATAGCACAGGTTGGTCACACTTCCTAAACAGGAAACCAGAATGGTTCATGTGCATAAATACTTTCAGAAACTAAATAAAAGTAGAAACAGTGAAAGTTAAATTGTGCTAATCTTACAGTAATTTTAATGCTTCCTACCACATTCCACATCTGAGAGGTGGTATAATTAAATGACCTATGCAAGTTGTGGCTTATTAGCTCAACCCACGACTCTTCAAAGAACTAAACAGCTTGAATAATTCATTAGTCACCTGTTAGAGGTTACACCAAAAAGACCAGCACATGCCTGAACCTCAATAAATTAACACCCACCAAAACCCCACAGCAGAATTCTCTCTCCACAAGACAGCTATTAGGTTAACTGAAATTTTAAGAGATTGATGAGACATGTTGGATAATGGCAAGAGAGCAAATGGAGTAAATTTGGGTAAATGGAAGTTTAAAAAAAAATTGGTCAAATTACTAAAGCAAAGTACCAAAGATGCTAAAATGTAAAACAAGCTGGAAATACTTGAGGTCCAGCAGAATCTACATGGAGACAAAACAAAATAAAACATGGAGATAGAGAAAATGATTTCCTGTCAGTAGCTAGCAGGTCACTTCTGATCAACTTACTAAAGGAGTCTCTCGGGGGTTTAAGGATGATTTGCTTCAACTTCAGTTCTATGCGTTCTGATAGAGCCAGAGGCCAAATGTAGTACCCCAATACATCAAATACATACAGGGCAAGAGGTGCCTGGGCAGTTTAACAGATGGTGCACCCCTTCTGCCATTTATTAACTGGGTTTCTTTGGATTCCTATTACTTCTCAATGTCGTACTGAATTTGGGCGGCAGTGGTAGAGTTATTGCCTTACAGCGCCAAAGACACCGCTTCGATCCTGACCACTGGTGCTGTCTGTAAGGAGTTGGTATGCACTCCCAGTGACCGCGTGGATTTACTTTGGGTGCTCCAGTTTCATCCCACACTCCGAAAAGACGTACAGGTTTATAGGTTAATTGGCGTCGGTAAAATTGTCCCTTCTGTGTAGGATAGTGTTAGTGTACGGGGTGATCGATGGTTGGCACTGGATGTCTAAAGAATGCTCCTTCTCCATTATAATCAATCATGGTCCGAAACTCCCACATATTGGTGAAGATGTCATACTTCCAGGAGGCTTTCAAAAATTCCTTGAGAAACATCTGCCTACCTGGCAATCTTTTACCATAATAGAGCTTAGAATAGAGTATCAAATTCAGGAGACCCCCCTCCCACCGCAATCAACTGAGTTTAGTCAGGATATAAATGCTGGGGATACTGAACCAGGAGACTAAACTGATATTGGGCTTCACGTATCTTGCAGAGAATTTGGAGAGTTTTGCAAACGCTGCATTGATCAGACTTCTCCAGTGCTTTGAAGTCCATGCAGTAGGATGATCGTGTTTCCTAAAAAACATTTTGGTGATTTGGGCATCATTGGAAAGGCCAGCGTTTCTGTCCAGGAGATGCAGATGAGCGGTCTCCTTGAGCTGCCGTAATCTTTCATGGTACCACAGTGCTGTTGGGCAGGGAGTTCCACAATCTTTCCAAATCAGGATAGTGCATAACTTGAAGAGGAGCCTGCAGGTGGTGATGTCCCAAGCAGATGCAGCCCATATCCTTGGTTGTCGAGATTGTGGTTTATGGAGGTGTTGTTCAAGTAGTCTGGTTAAATAAATCCAGCACATTTTGCAAATGATACATACTGTAACCATTGTGCATTGAGATGAATGTTCAGCGTGGTTAATAGGATGCCCAACAAGCAGACTGCTTTGGATAGAATCAAACTTCTTGAAGGATGTCGATGTTGCAGTCATTCAGGCAAGTGGAGTAATCCATCACACTCATGATTTGTGGATGGTGGAAAAGTCCTTAGTGTGACAGGAAGGGAGTCATTCAGACCAGGGTATTCAGCTCTGACTCAGTTTCAGAGCTATGGTGTTTATATGGTTCGTCCAGATGAGTCACTGGTCAGTGGTATTGATGGTGAGAACTTGGCCATAGCAATACCACTGAATGTCAAGGGTGTATGAAATGGTCTCTATTTCTGGAGATTGTCACAGTCTGGCACTTTGTGGTGCAAATACTACTCGTCATTTATCAGCCTAGACCTAAATGTTGTCTGGATCTTCATGCATGCTGACAGAGATTACTTCCATTTGCCACGTTAAACAGAACCGAACATTATGCTGAAGAGATGATAGAAGATTATTTTGGCAATGACGTTGCCTGTGAAGACTACTGGAATTAATCCATACAGGGAAGACCACTCCATAGTTACAGCAATTGGATTTGACCCTTTAAAATGATACGAGATTCCCAGGCATATCCTCCCTTTCTCAGATGTGGGAGATAAAATGTAGTTGTGAATGAAGCACCTCTCTCTCTGCCATGTGTTAGACCTTCAATAGGCATACTGTCCAGTCCCTATGCGTTATTTTTCAGTTGGCCCACAGCAGTTAGGCTTTTGGTGAAGGGTGGCAGTGAGGCTGGACTGGATGGCTTGTTGTAGGGATATGGGAGGAAACTGAAGAACCAAGTGTAAAGCCATGCAGTCACAGAGAAAACGTGCAAACACCAACAGATGGCACCCACGGTCACAACTAAACCTGGGTATCTGCTGTGGTGAAGCAGAAGCTGCATAATCTGTGCCACCATATCTTTGGCTCTCTTCACAAATGCCACCTTAGCGGTGTTTGGTTTTTTATTTCAGACATGAACTAACTAGATGATGAAATAAGCTCAATGCACTGAACATCCATGGCCTTGAGGCTGAGAATGTCAAAGATTTACAACGGTCTAATGAAAATTCTTCTCATTTTAAAAGTATTGGGCCAACCATTTATCTTGCGACCTGGTCCCATGGTTCTGGACTCTACAGTTAAAAGAAAATATATTTTTGCTGTCTACTTATTGGCAAGATTAGGGATTGACTAGACTAAGTGGGACACGTTTTGTCCCAGTCACACAGGAAGCCTGGCCCTCCCAACGCAACCCATTCCCCAACGCAATCTTCCACCACTCAACTGTTCCCCCAACGCAACCAGTTCCCCCAAAGCAATGTTCCACCACTCTGAGGAGGGGGTGGGGGGTGTGTGGGGGAGGTGTGGGGGAGGGAGGGCTGTGGGGGAGGAGGGGGGGCTGTGGGGGGTGAACCTTAAAAACCTTCATAACATTTGTGCTATTTCACTGATTGGAACAGAACATATTTGACCTGCGGCAGAGGAGAATGGTGAATAAGGTGGCAAAAAATCATAGCGTTATGAGGGGGTCGTTTTTGCACAAATTTAATTACAAAGCAGACAGGAAGTGGTCAAGATGAGAGTTTTAGTACTATATATAGATAGATAATTTAAAACTGGGATGGGGTTGAGAGGGAAAAGTAGATCAGCCATTTTCGAACGGCAGAGCAGACTCAATGGGCCGAATAGCCTAATTCTACTCCAATGTCTTAAGGTCTTAGGAGGTTTCAGTCCTATGCATTACGTGCAAAAGTCAAATATACATGTACAGCAGTCACACATTGCTGGAATGGAATTGAAAAGTAGGAAGGTCACACTTGAGATATATAGGCAAAAGTGAGACCAGATCTGGAATATCTGTAGATAGTACTCCAGATCTTTGTTTTGAAAAGTAAGGATGTTAAAGCATCTGATCTTTTTTTTAAAAAAGGATGTTACCGCATTGGAAGCAGTAACGAGGAAAGGATGGACATCCTGGGCTGATATCAACTGCGGTATAGAAGATGACCTGCTTAAAACAAAATATCCAGAGGGATCCTGATAGGGTGAATAACGTATTGATCTTTCTGGAAAAAGGGATCATCAAATTTAAGATAATGATAAGGCGTTTTTTTCCACCAATTTCTGAGCGTCATAAGTCCCTGAAAAAGTTTAAGAAAGAAGTAGAAAGATCCTTGAAGAACAAGGAATCAAAGTTTCATGAGTTGTGATGGGAACATGGAATTGAAGTTACATTCATATGCCCCCTTCAAAAGATAATTGCAAAATGTAATTAAGCACAAAACAATGCTGTGAAAAATATATGCCGATTATATAGCGATTGTCGCATCCAATTATTTTATCGTCACTTTTGTTTATTGGACAAACTCAAGTTGCCAATTTGAGTGGAGAAAGGCCTAACTGGACTAATTATCATTTGGTGGTATTGTTAAGAAAACAACTGTTTACCAAGCACCAGGAAACACCTTTTGGTCTTTCAATAATACCACATAATCGTTTGTATTCCCAAAGTGACAGAACGGAGCCTTGATTTAATATCCAAGCCAAATGACTTGATGGGCCAATGTTCCCTCAGTATTATAATGAGGTGTTCGAGATGATGTGTCGTGTCTCCACCTTGTTGTGAAGAACAAGTCTACAGAAGCTGGGATTTTGCACTTGGTCAGCCTTGCTCAGAATACAGTGAAAAATTCTGTCACCATGTTTTTCCCAAAAGGAATATTTCTCATTACTTCACCACTGCAAGCTGGTCTCAATATTGCTTGTAGACACAAAATGCTGGAGTTACTCAGCGGGACAGGCAGCATCTCTGGAGAGAAGGAATGGGAGATGTTTCGGGTCGAGACCCTTCTTCAGATTAGCAGTGTAGCATCCAAAAGGAAGTTTCTAATTTTACAGAACAGATAATACTGATTTCCCCAAATTTCAAGCATTATAGAAATGTATTTAAAACATTTTGAGGAGTTTCTGGATGCAACCATCTTGTCTCACTTCAAGTTGGTGTTAGCAGATCCAACTGTGATTTTTAAATTAAACAAAACATCCCGAGGTGGGAGAATGAGGAATGGGAGTGAGGAATGGGAATTACATGAAAAAGCTTCCTGCTTGTGTCCTCATCGTGAAGTGCTGAAGGGGGCTTTTGTCTCTGCCGAAGGTTGAAGGAGGTTGCAGGAGAAGGCAGAGAGGTGCAGCTATGAGAACCACTGCCTTAGATTGGGAAAACAATGCCACCCAAGACCGTAAGAAATTGCAGCGAATTGTGGATGCAGCCCAGACCATGACCCAAAATGATCTCTTTCCTATTGTCTCCATTTATACCTCACGCTACCTCGGCAAGGCCAGCAGCAAAATCTAGGTTGCACCCTGCCGTTCCCTTTTCTCCTCTCTCTCATCAGGCAAAAGGTATAGAAGTGTGAAAATGGACACTTCCAGATTGAGGGACAGTTTCTTCCCAGCTGTTATCAGGCAACTGATATCCCCTCTTCTCTCTCTCCCTCATCCTACCACAATCAGTGCTGAACTACTATCTACCTCTGGTGACCCTCGGACTATCCTTGATTGGACTTTGCTGGCTTTACCTTGCACTAAACGTTATTCCCTTATTATGTATCTGTACACTGTAAATGGCTCGATTGTAATCATGTGTCGTCTTTCTGCTGACAGGATAGCACACAACAAAAGCTTTTCACTGTACCTTGGTACACATGACAATAATAATAATATTAAATCAAACTAAAATTAAAAATCAACCCTGACCTTGATTGTTCCCTGTGGAGTATGCCGTTGTCCCAGTGACCATGCGGGTTTCCTCCAGGTAGTCCAATTCCTTCCCACATCCGAAGTGCGGATTGGTAAGTTAATTGGGCATTGCAAACTGCTCCTGGTATGTAGATGAATGACAGTATGTGAGGGAGATGATGGAATGTAGGGAGAATGGGATTGATACAGTATTAACGTAAAAGGGTGGTTGATGGTCTACACAAAGTCAGTGGGCTGAGGAATTGCATCTATGACCATGAGAGGAGTAAGAGACAGAAAAGGCAGTCTGCAAGGCAGTTGCCACAATGAAGTTAGTTTTGAGAACCTGCTGCAATATTGGTAACTTGTCTTTGAAAATGAGCAAATATTTTCTGGTTGAACAAGCAAAGAACTGAAATAATTCCTTTTGCTTTGAGAGTTCTACGTGAATACAGAGGACGTGCTTTACTATGTTCAGAAGCAGTTAAAACTTCCAAGAACTGGAAAGTTCAGTTTGCCCGACAGGGATTCACATCAAGTTTTACAACAGCCTGGCCTGGATTGAGTGAAGTTATAGGTCAATCACAGTAGCACCCAGGAAGGGCCACAACAGCCACGACATTTTGGCATCAAATTATTGATATAAGTTGTTTCAAGGGCATTTCTTGCTTCTTTATAATACAGAGCAGATCATCGGTGAAGCCCGAGTAATTAATAACTAACATTTTCAATGTCAGGATACATGTTCCGCATTCTTCTAAACTCATAGTATATAAATAAATCACTGACTACTGAGACAGTTCTTCAAAAATCTCCATTAGTTTTTTGCCCTGCAGCAGAGCTGCTGTCTGCAGGAACTCATCCCAACTTCAGAAACATGCCAAAGCAGAGGCTGTAAAACTGCTGTCCAGATTTCACAAACCAAATTAAACTTTTACATACTCTGCATTGCTTTTGACCAATGCCCTCACCTATATCTTTGCGTGGTTTTTTTTCCAGAGCCACCTGGGTGGCACAGCATTGCTGACGTAGCAGAATAGACAGGGCAGGTTAGTAACTGAAGGCGTAGCCAGTTTCTCTTCATTCCCTGCTGAACTGCCGAGCTAATCCATTACCACTTTTAAATATAAAAAAAACCTGTATCAACCTGTTACTGAAATCCGAGACCAACTCAATCCTAACAGCACCTTGTGCAGTACAGGGAGCTCAATGACTCTCATGTACCTATAATTTAGATTGCTTTATTGTTGATATCTATTGTTTGTATACAGCAGGGTGACTGAAATACTTACAATGGAGCCATTTTCAGGGATTTGTTGATAAACATTTAGACAGAAAGAGTTTACTTGACATCTCCCTTAGACATGAGAATTATACAGATTACATTCCCCTATAATGACGTGTAGCTGTAATGACGTGTATCTGTCCCATATGTTCCACTGCACTATAATTTCAGGTCTATAAACCATTTCCCAAACAAAGATACAGGACTAACAATCCAGGAGGAGCTCCGGATCTCCAGTCTCAATGGAGTAATCTGAAGATAGCAGGGCAAAGATCCCATAACTGGTCGATCTTGTTAGTTTCTGCTGCAAATTTTAAAAGATGCAGGAAGAGGTATCCTGATCATTGATAGACACAAAAAGTTGGAGAAACTCAGTGGCATCCTCTCTGGAGAGAAGGAATGGATGACGTTTCAGGTCGAGACCCTTCTTCAGACCATTGACCAGCTACATTGTGCTGTAAACAACATCTGCAAAGTGACAGCAATAATGTTTATCCAACATAAATCATATTAAGGAAGGAAATTTAAAAACAATGTAAAATTAATGTTGAATAAATAGTTCAGGTCAATATATTCTGCTTGTTTCATCTCAGATTGCTACAAGGATCATCTTCATTGCATCTACGTATCTACTCCGTATTATCTTTTTCCACTAATTTCCAATATCATGGCATAAGTTCCATACTTGGTGCTGAACTCTGGTGCTGCAAACATGCACTTAGCTCAGTTATTACCATGCTTTACTTCCAATTAAGTATTTTTGGGTCTCTTGCAAGTCTAATTGATTGCCGAGGCCATTCTGCTGGCTTCAGGCAGTGCCATTTTTGACTACATAACTGCATTGCTAAAAGTGCCAATGATTCACACAATTCTCAGCTAGAATTGTGAAATGTGTCATCTGTGTGGAAATCGACAGGACAAGGATAGCAGGAGCAGACATGGTTTGTGAAATCCAGGTGTTGAGTTGCGAAAGGAGATAGAGGTCCTGATGGATTGAGATATGCAGGCTGTAGCCAGTCACGCATATTAGATTAGATTAGATTAAACTTTATTAATCCCCTTATTCAGGGGAAATTCTGATGTCCTTGCAGCACACTAATAAAATACAACATAGCATTCAAAAAGAAGTTCAACACAAAAACATCCCCCCACAGTGATTCCCACTGTGGGGGAAGGCACAAAGTCCAGTCCCCATCCTCTTGTCCACCCAAAGTCGGGCCTATTGAGGCCTCCACAGTCGCCGCCACGGCGCCCGATGTTCTCGCCGGGTGATGGTGCTCCGGCGTCGGGAGAACCCCCAGCGGCTTGGGGTGCCAGGAACGGCCGCCTTCCCACCGGAGACCGCGGCTTCCAAGCCAACAGACCGCGCCGAACGGAGCTCCACACACTGGCGATCTCGGCAAGAGATCCCAGGCTCTGGGATGTAAAGTTCAGCGCCGCAGCTGGCCGCTCCACAGAACCGCGGCTCCACGATGTTCTCATCTGCGGTCCCAGCATACTGGAGTTCCAGCGCGGCGACCCAGGAAAGGCATCGCCCACTCCGCAATAGCGCTCCAGCGCTGCGCTGCCGCCAAAGCCGATGTTCTGCGCCGCCGCCAACGCCGACGTTATGCGCCGCTGCCAAAGCCGATGTTCTGGCCAGGTCCCCTCAGGGAAACGTCGCTCCAGGACCCGCTGGTAGGCCGCAAGGACAGGTTGAAGTCGCTGCTCGGAGGAAGGCAACCCCTCCGACCAGGTAGGGACTCGAAAAGCAGTTTCCCCCTTCCCCCCCACCACCCCCCACACATAAAAAGATTAGGCCCCCTGACTGTACACTCAATGTACTAAAAATAATAAAAAAGAAGGGAAAACAAACGGACAGCTGCAGGACAGGCAGCCGTTCAGCACAGCGCCTCCTCTGATGTGTCACAGCATCGCAACAGACATGACAAGGGGTGATGCTCGACAGCACCAAGAGCTTCTGAGTTATGACTCAAATTTCAAGATTGCCCACAAGGAAAATGAGCTGCATGCCAACAGCGAGTCACTGAACAAACCAGAGCACAGTTTAACCAGTGTGGCACGAGTGCAAGGATGATGATTGATGGCATTATTGCGACACAATCAGAGGCAGGTTCTCACAGCTTGAAAGTTAGACTAATTCTCATCCTTCACCACAACATTGCAGTTGAAGGGAACCCTGGAGAAGTTGAAAGTATTGGGTCAATTCTTTGAAGAATAACCTGTTCTATATGTTTGTACGCTATAACAAGTAATGGTGCTTCAGTTCAT
This sequence comes from Amblyraja radiata, assembly GCF_010909765.2. Classification (NCBI taxonomy): domain Eukaryota; kingdom Metazoa; phylum Chordata; class Chondrichthyes; order Rajiformes; family Rajidae; genus Amblyraja; species Amblyraja radiata. The sequence goes on along the minus strand of NC_045971.1, from coordinate 12,234,992 downwards.
TGGTTCCCAGTGATGACCATTCTTCATTCAGAGGGTGGTGAACCTGCATAATTCACTTCCACAATGGGTTAGAGTCATACAGCATGGAAACGGGCCCTTTCAGCCCAACCTACAAAGGCTGACCAAGATGCCCCATCTACACTTGTTCCACCTGGCCGCATTTGGCCCTTATCCCTCTAAACATTTTCTATCCATGTACCTGTCCGAATGTCTTCTAAATATTGTTATTGTACCTGACTCAGCTATCTCCTCTTGCAGCTTGTTCCATATAACCTCCCCCCAGCCCCTCCTCCCGTGTGGAAAAGTTGTTCTTAGGGTTCCTAAAAAATCTTTACCCTCTCATCTTAAACCTATGTCCTCTGGTGCTTGAAGAGACTATGTGCATTTACCCTATCTATTCCCCCCCCATGATCTTATACACCTCTACTAGAAAATCAGCATACTGCACTCTTAGCCTTCCCTACCTCTCCCTATAAAAACCTTGTAACTCTTCTCAGCACTTTCCAGCTTAACAACATGCTTTCCATAGCAGGGTGGCCAAAACTGAACACAACACTCCAAATGTGACCACACCAATGTTGTATAAATGTAATATAACATCCTCAAACGACCCACCCACCTGCCCGATCTGTGGAAGAGCCTGCGGTTTGCACAGTGGCCTCATTAGCAACCTCAGAATCCACAATACCGAAATGGTAGCCTGAGGGACCAAGCAAGAAAGAAGAAATAAAATTCTGAATGCAAAAGTAATCAAGGTTTTGCGTACCTGATAGGTAATCAGCATCTTGGTGAATCTCCTCTGCATCCTCTCCAAATAGGCCCCAACCACGGGGTGAACAAGAGGATGAGGACTGGACTCTGTTGCCTTCCCTCACAGTGGGAACCGTTGTGGGGGGATGTTTTTACGTTTTAGGTTAAATTCCTCTTTAATGTGGTGTCTTACTTTTTTGGTGTGCTGCAAATGGCAACTCAAATTTCACTACACCAGAAATGGTGTATGTGACAATAAATGTCCTTTGTCCCTTGTCCAGAGAAAGCACATTCTTTCAACACTGTACACCAAAATTGCACACAAAATTCCAGATGTGGCCTCACCAAAGATTTATAAATCCATACCATAACTTCAAGTCATAGCTATATGGCATGGAGACAGATTCTTATTCATGCCGACCAACGTGATATTCTGGGTTAGTCACATATGCCTACATTTGGCTCGTATCCCTCTAAACCCTGACCATCCATATTTCTGTTCAAATGTCTTTTGAAAGTATAATTGTATCTGCTTTTATAGCTTCCTCTGGAGGCTTGATCCAGATACAGACTACCCTGTGAGTGAAAATGTTACCCATCAGTTCATTCTTAGATATCTCCCCTCATACATTAAATCTATGCCTTCCAGGTTTCTAGGTTTAGAAATCTACTCTGGGAAAAAGACTGTGTTCACTTAATCATGGTTTTCAAGAAGGTCACCCCCTCAGCTTCCTGCACTCCAAAGAAAAAAGTTCCAGCTTATTCAACCTCTTCCAATAACTCAAGTCCGGATAACATCCTGGTGAATCCATTTTGCACTCTTTCCAACTTAATGACATCCTTCCTATCGCTGGTTTCCAGAACTGCACACAGTACTCCAAGTGTGGTCTTACCAATGAGGTGTAGAGCTGCATCACATTGTCACAACTTTTGTACTCAATACCCTTCCCATTGCTAAACACATTATTCACCATCCTATCCACCTGAATCACCACTTTCAGGGAACCGTGTTCCTGGGTCCCAGATCTCGCTGTTCCACAACACTCTCCAGTGCTTTGTCATTTACTATGCTGGTACGATGTACCAAAGTGCAACACATCACACCTATCAGAGTTAAATTCCAATCTCCCTCCCCAAAATCTCGAGCTTTGTCTTTCTTCTTTGTGAATACAGCAGAGAAACATTCATTTCTGTATTTACAAATCTTCGTGCTGAGATTTGTGTCACTGAAGATATATTTAGAATAGTGCACATGAGTTGAAAACTATTTGGAAATTGGAGTTCTACAAATCAAGGCAAAACCATTCAACCCGACCTGCTAAATGTCCCTCTGTTTTTGTGGTTTAGATATCGGGTGCTATAGACACAATAGCAATGCAAGTATTTGTTTTGTTTTTTACACTTTTCTACACTTGGTACATTCGTGGAGAAATGTACATCATTCAGCTACACAAAAACAAACCAGTATAAAATGCACCACTGCTGCTTAAAAATAAATTAAGATCCATTTCTGCAGAACAAACTCCATGGTGGGTCTATAGCCCACAGTGTAAGAGGAGGAGATTCATTCACTCTCTGTAGAAGGGGATCATACAAAAGGTTGAAATGGAGTCTATAGAAACCTCGAGGGTCTTTATGGCTTTCCCCAGAGGTGGCTTTTTTTAATTTCAGGGGCAATACCTACTGCTGATTTCGGAAGATACTTCGTTATAGAAAAACATGTTGCTGTGCTGTAAGCTGCAAATGAATCTCAGCGCGTAAAAATAAAAGACTAATAACATTTTCTAGTTATTTCTCCTCGTCGCGCTGTGCTCTGTGTGACCGTGCATGCAGATTAGCAGCCCACACAGGCACTGAGAACGGGCACTGCTCATTTCAACCAAGGTCCTTTTCTCTCTCCTTCGACTCCCCGTTGTGACCGCCTTTTCAATCTCACTCCCAGCCCTTCCACATCGTACAAAATAGTCACAAACACAGAGCACAGCAATTGTCTCCGCATATACACCCAACTGAGTGTGCTGTTTTTAAAAAATGAATCTATCCCATTAAATCACAATGATCCTGATCGACACAATTGCTGTTATTTTACATATATAAGACATCTTGTGCTAAACATTTCCATCCTGGACTGCTGGGACGGATTATGCACTGCTGTCTATATACAATTAACCTCTGAGTGCAACATTGAAGCAACCAAGACCAAAATACAGATTATAACAAGACTTTAGTTTATTCCAAGAATGCAGTGAATAAAGATGTTCTATGTCTCTAAATTTCCCTAATTCTGCCTTTATGATACAGGGTACAGAGGGGAATAACTGACGGAGGCTGAATGAATGGCAATCGTCCGAAACAACTATTCTGGAAAGCAACGTTTGTGAAAATAAGCCACGTTTTAACTATTCCAAACAGTCTTGCATTCAACTTCAAGTGATGCAAACTGCCCAAGTATCAGAAAGAGCGAAATATCAGAAATTAAACTTAAGCAGTGGAGATGTGAAGGGAGCTCCAGAGATAGCTGCTGTTCACATGTTTAAGGGAAATTCAAAACAACTATAAAAGACTAGCATCCAAGCAAGATCAGTACACCACAAAGAGATGACTCCTGTTCAATAATAAATATTCTCTGATCATTGTACGTCATCGTTACAGCCACTCTTAATTGTAGCCAAAACACAGATGGCTTGCTCGCTAATTTAAAAGCGAAGCTAGAAAAAATCATCAACAAACAGATAGAAGGATGTATTGCTGAGAAAACAGAACAAGTAAAACTAGTTTATTTCATGTAAATAACCACGTTGTATTGGGTTCCATTTACTCAGTGTAATGGTGGGGTGGGAGATTGCAACCTTTACGTGGTCCACCCTGTTTCGACTAATGCAATCAACCCGACGTGCACAAACAAGATCAAATAGAACAAGTTGACCTACAACTTTAGGCTGTGTATGCCGTACGCAAGAAGAGAAGAAGTGTAATGGTCAGCAGTACGCAATATTTCCTGATCAGAGAATAAGCTTATTCAGTCTGGAGATGGATCTCGAGCCGAAACGTCACCCATTCCTTCTTTCCAGAGATGCTGCCGGTCCTGCTGAGTTACTCCAGCATTGTGTGTGTATCTTCAATTTAAACCAGCATCTGCAGTTCCTTCCTACACAATAAGCTTATTTCCCTGATTTAAAGCCATTTCTTTATTTCCACAGATTAGTGGCATCTTGACTTTAGAGATACAGCACGGAAACAGGCCCTTGGGCCCACCGAATCTGTGCCGAACAGCCCGTACGCTAACACTATCCTACACGCCAATGACAATTTACAATTTTTACCAAAGCCATTAACCTACAAACCTGCACGTTTTTGGAGTGTGGGAGGAAACTGGAGCATCCGGAGAAAGCCCAGCGAGAATGTAGAAACTCCATACAGACGGCACCCATAGTCAGGATTGAACCCTGGTCTCTGGCGCTATAAGGAAACAACTCTACCGCTGTGCCATGACTACGATGGGGAAGGCGTTGGAGTATGGTCAAGGTACACTATAAAATGGAGCCAATATAAAAAACTGGAACATGTAAAATTGTGGCATACCCAGGGGACATGGATTTCAATGCTCACAAATATCAGAGCATCTAATTTGCACCAAAAAAGGACAGGGCTTGATTTGACAAAAACATTCACGGCATCTAATGGGAGTGGTCTAAATATAAGAACTGGACCATCCAGGAGTGTGTGGAGCAATTCCACACACAAGGCGAAAAAAAAATTTGAACTTTTTCCACAGTCAATTGCAGGTAATAAAATTGTTAATTTAAATTGGAAGCAGACATAAAGTCATAGCCAAGATAGGATCAAGCATCAATTCCACTGATATTATAGGGCCACCAGCATCTGCATGTATTCGGTATTGACATATTATTTGCTTTTTTAAATCAAATATCAATCAGAATGATAATTGCAACTTTTAACTATGCCATTGAGCAGCTCTCCTCTTGCTTTTCCATGACCTTTATACCATCCACAATGCAAGAGGGCCACTGTTGAAAGTGTCACTGTTGAGGCGCCATCAAAGTCTATACAAAAAAAATTGCTGTTTAAAATGTTTTAAATAATGCTGATACATATTCTAAACCTCTATTTGTTTTCTTTCGATAGCAAACCCACAATGACATGCTAATTAACATAGTCTGGCTAGTCGTTTCCCCAGGATGGGAATTTATATGCAGACCTAAAATTACCAAGAACCAGGCAAAACAGAGACATCAGTAATCCGACTTTGTGCCTTATTCTTAACAAGCATTCTAAAATCCAGCGGAAACATGGCCTTCCTCTTTAATCTATTATCAGATCATATACATAACAACTTTTCCAATTGTGCCTTACCATTGTAAATAACGTGCTTCATTTGTTACTGCACTTCTAAAGTTGCAGTGCACAGAGTCTGCACTGACTGACCATCAATCACTTGTCAACAACTAATTTTATTTTGCCCAAATTCTCATCAACAACCTCCAGATTCCACCACTTGCCTATTCGCTAACAATATTTTAGAGGCTAATAATTTACAGTGGAATATCCTCACCAAGTGAGGTGAAGACATGATCTACACAGTTCTTGATGGTATTTGGCTTGTGAGTGGATATTTCAGCAAGTGAATGGGGAAACATTCAGTCCCAACCTTTCCTTAAAAAAATATGATCAGAAGCAGTGGAGTTGGGCTTGAACTGGAGATCAACCATGTTAACAGCAATTTGGTTTGCTCACAAATGGAAGCACTTCTTTCACATCAACTCTAAGATAAAGTGCCTTAGTTTTAAAAGGCCTCTATGATGTCAATCCTAATTAAGTCACTTTTTGTGCACTCCCTCTTCACAATTTTTGCACTTCCAAAACAAAATATTATTAAAGTACCCCAAGTGTGGTCTAGCCAGTATATAATCTACGCATCTTGCAATGTTAATCGATAGTGTTAATATTGTTCATGACATCCAAATTCCTAATTTTTTTCTTAAGATGGCAAATGATCTTTTACAGAAACCAATATACATGATGTTATCCTAAATAACACTGCACTTCTTCAGTGCTGATATAACTAATATTTCCCCCCCCCGTTTTCCCACAGTTTACAAACACAAGACAACAGAGTAGTACTGCATGTTATATTTAATCTGGTTGTAAATAACTCGTTCCACAAATAACTTTTTTTGGCTTTTATTAGTATAACAAAATCTATTTAATTTTAGAACATAGAAATGTACAGCACAGGAACAGGCCCTTTGGCCCACAATGTCTGTGATGATGTTTTATCCAGAGTAGGGGAATCAAATGGTGCCATGATAACCTAATCTCATCTCTCACATGATTCCTATTGAATCTTTCCCCTCTCACTTTAACCCCGTGTCCTCTGGTTCTTGATTCCCCTTCTCTGGATAAAAGACCCTGTGCGTCTACCCTATCTATTCCCTTCGTGATCTTATACATCTCAATAAGGTCACCCCTCATCCTCCTGCGCTCCAAGGAATAGAGTCATAGCTTGCCTGACCTCTCCCTATAGCTCAGGTCCCCAAGTCCTAGTCACAGCCTCATAATATTCTCTGCACTCTTTCAAGCTTAACACCATTTTTCCTATGGAAGGGTGATCAAAAGTGAAGACAATACTTCAAATGTGGCCTCACCAACATCTTATACACCAGTAAGTTGACATCACAACCTCTGTATTCAATACTTTAACTGATGAACACCAATGTGCCGAAAACATTCTGAATCACCCTATCTACCTGTGACAACACTTTCAAGCAACTATGTTCCTGTTCTCCGAGATCCCTCTGCTTTAACAAAACTCCCCAGAGCTCTGCCTTTCACTGTGAAGGTCCTGCCCTGGTTTGACTTTCCTCATCCACTTTTGATTAAAAATAAATTAATTAATTGGGACTTCAAATAGTTAGCAGTAAGCACAAACAAACAAAAATTAACAGCTAAAATCCTAGTGATAGTTTAAAGAGCCACAGGTTTAAAGAGTTCAGTCACCCAGCGAAAGGATCATTGGTTTCAATAATGCTCTTTACGAGCTACTCCATTATTTTCTTTCCTGCTGTTGCTTCTTATTTAGTTTTGCATCGATAAAACCTGTGTGTATAATCCCATCCACTGACCTATAATTAACTGCACTTTGCCAGACGCCTGATTTTACTTGTAAGATTAAACCTTTCATTAAATCCTAAAAACAGACTTTCAAGTTTCAGTACTTCACAAGAGGTAAACCTTTTATTTATTTAAAAAGCAACTTGAACAGTGCAATTTGTTTTGATATAGTTACTTTTAGAGTTGCTAAAAATAATTTATTTAAAAAACTACTGAAAACCTAACTTAAGTTCAAAGTCTCCCTAAATTGCTTAACAGTAAGTGAGGTCAAGAGAGGGCTGAAATGACCTTGTAACTGTACCAGCAGTACTTCTGTGTCATGTCAGTAAATTGTTTGGAGGCTAGCAGAACATCCCAGGGTTCACATCTGTTCTGGGTGGAGTGTAGAGATCCATAACTACCCTCAAAACCCTCACTGTGTTTTCAATCGCTTAAACTAAATGCACCTGTACATATGCCAAAGGAGATCAGAGCGACTTCTGACCACACCAACCCTTCTGTGGAAGAACCATTAGAGTGTCAGCTGATGCCCATACAACAGCATTTAAAACAAGAGAAAAGAAACTGCAGATGTTGGAAACTAATTCAAAAACAGAACGCCGGAACAACTCAGCGGGGCGAGCAGCGTCTGTGGAGGCAAAAGATATGCTGATGTATCCAGCCTTCAGCATTTAAATACTAAGCTAGCTTTGGAAATAAGAGAGGGGTAGAAAAGGACAAGAGGGCAAAGAGCTGTAAGAATGCTGCTGTGGACAGAATGACACACAGGGAAAGAAAGGCTCTGAAATTTATTGCCAAATGCAACTCAAATACTGACTTCTTTGATTGCCTTTTCATTAAAAAAAACTGTTAAACAGTTTATAGTTACAAATATATATATATATACCATGTATTGTGATTATAGTTAATTTACAGTTCAGAGAAATAATGGAAAATATGTTTCCATTAGATTGGACATCCACACTTCCCACTTTGGCAATTCAATCTCCTCTGTTCCCTGAGGTCTTGTGCTGAAGCAGATTGTAAACATGGCATTTCCATTTGACATTAAGCTGAGCGTTTCCTTCCAGCTCCCGGGCTGCCCATCACTGCCCCTTTTAGCTGAAACCCTCACCATGCCTTTACAACCTCCTTTGTGGACTATTTCAATGGTCTCCCAGCTGACTTCCATGTTCTAAATCTGTTATTTCCAAAATCTATCCTGAGCAATAAACCTAGATCATCCACTTACTAATGAACATGGACTTTCTGGCCCAATAAAACATAACATTTTAAATTCTTATTCCAGTATTCATCCTTCATTCCTTGATGGTATTTATGCTTTAACGTGTCTGCAATCAAAGTACTGGAATTCCATCCAAGATTTTTAAAGTTTTCATTTTCCTCTTTATGACATACGAGGTGGCCAATTGGATCACCAAATCCATGCTGGCTCTTTGCACAATCCCATCAATCTCCCTCTAACACTTTAGCAATGTTCATTAACTCCCCTCATTCCAGCCCCTTTCCCTTATTGCCCATCTACACCAGGGGCGATTCATTGTATAGTGGCCAATTAATCCACCAACCTCTCCAACTTGTGCTGTTTAATTGAGGCTTTCCTTAAAACCCAACCTTATGGCCAAATTTCTCCAGGCTCTCGAACATATCCCTCCTTCATCTCACGATCCATTTTTGTTGTTTGCCTGACCCTCTCTGTGCATTGGTATGGTTTGGCAAGTTAAAATATACTACAAAACAATAAGTGGTTATGATGATGCCGCAACACAACGTAACAATGAGATGAACACAAGATTTTAACCTCAGGCTACTGTGCGACAGGCATATAGACATATAGAGCTCGTCCAGTGATAAGGAATCTAACTTGTATGTATTACCCTGTGACGATTTACGCTAGGGACCAACTTGCTGCCTGAAGCAGCAAACACTTTTGAAGGTAAGAGAGTAGTCATTAAACCCCCATTGACTTGTTCACTCTGAACGGCCAAATGAGTAATGCTTGATTCATCAGCTGAAGCTAGCTTTGGTAAAGGTTAGCTTCATCCCAGCTTGCCTCAGGTTTCAATGTAAACATGATTTTCAGAAGCAGCTGTAGTAATTACAGAAGTTGAAATGTAGAAAGTCAAGACAGGAACCTCCAACCACAGGATCTTGAGAACAGACTTCAAAGGGAGGCAACTTGAGAGCAAAATATAATCTCCAAATACTACCTCTCTGTCTGGCATAGGGCCCATGAAGTGATGTTCTCATGAGATGCTCCTTGGAATCAGATTGGTCTTGACAGAACGATTCAGAAGAGGTCCACTTTAATCTATGAAGATACCCTTTCTCTGATTCCTCAATGCCTGGCTATTCATCAGACACAGACAACAAATTACATGTGTGAAATGATAGTAGTTCCTCACACAGAAAGCACAATAATTCCTGATCAATTTCCAGAATGACAAGAGTTTAAGATTAATCGAGTTTGAGCAATTTCCTTCTTAAAAAAGTAGACTTGTATCAAGCCTTAAAGATGCCATTTGAAGAATTCAACTTTCAAAACACGAGTGCCTGCAGGGAAGTAATTGTTTTGCATGAGGTAATGTGCTACACTTGGGTTTTCTTTGACTGAAAAACATACTGTATAAGATTCAAGAATCATCTACCAAGTCACACAAAAAAGTTCTATTAATTACAGAAGCCTAAATAGTAGTTGAGATTGAGATTAAAAGATTGGTGATGTTTCCATTTGCAAATGCACATTTGAAACACCACTGAGAAATGGTCCAAAATATTTCCAGGTTACATCCCAAATTTAACAATATTGTTCACAACACTATAGCATGGAATCTAGTGTACATATCATACTTGTAGTAGGTAGCTTTAGTTCTAGATTTAAGCGTTTTAATTTAAATATCCCGCATGTTGTTGTAATTCAAACTCATAGCTCTGTGTTTGTGTCCAGTAACATAACTCCTGCCACTAATAGACCCGTTTGAAACTTGCATAATTATCTGTAGTTTGAGGATATCAGCAAAGTCGGCAAGTATCCTAGGCTTCATTTGTCAAGGTAGTGAGAGCAGAGGAGTTGTCATCTTCAAGGAATTAGAAAATTGTTAGCTATCATCTTCAAGGAGTTCAAAAATTGGAGGCAACAAATCACATCAAAGGGCTGCCATTAGTGTGTACAAAGAAAAGGCAAGACAATCATAAATTAATATGAATTTCACATGGATTTACATTAAAATCCCATGACCATTTTGGAGAACAGCAGTTGCTGAAATAGCAGTTTGAGACCAGGCGAATTACACCAACTCTAAAATTATTCTGTACCCAAGAACTTGGTTCAAGGTCACATACTATTTAAGGTTCTCACAACATTCACATATCCGTTTCACCCAACGAATAAACTAATTACATTGTATAAGGGTGATAGATAATATTCAGAGATGCTCAAATTCCCTTCAATATCTAAAATAATGGATTCATAAAATGATACCCATAATTCAATCATCAGCATTGTTGCAACTTACATGAGGAGATGGCTTTTTCAACAGGACCAGCAGAGCTTGAAGTACTAGGTTTGAGAAGCGTGGGCCAATAGGGACGTAATCTGAAATTAAACAGTAATAGTTTTATTCTACTGTATAATTGTATGATCAGCATCTAACTCATTGCTGTGTTTTGATGCAACAAAAATACTGAATTCCTTGTACGAGGGTAATAATATTAAAAAGACAAATGTGTAGCTAAACCAGATTGGGTATTATGTTTACTCAAGAGAATAACTGGAGCTGTAGTGGTGTGTTCATTTTTGAGTGCCACACTTTACAGTCAGGAGTAGATTTTATTGTCATATGTACCGAAAGGGAACATTGACATTCTTACCTGCCGCAACGCAACAGGTTTGTAATAGATAATATACTAAAGATTTTTTAAATGTAATAAATAAAAAGCACAATATTCTACAAAAAACAAACTTCAAGTCTGAAGTTTAGTTCACCGTTTGGAGTTTAGTTGAAGTTCGTAGTGCTCAATAGTCTGACGGTCATTGGAAAGAAGCAGTTCCTGAACCTGGATGTTAACAGTTTTCAGCCTCCTGTACCTTCTCTCTGATGGCAGAAGTGAAATGAGAGCATGGGCATGGTGGTGGGGGTGCGTGATTCTGGTTGTCTTTTTGACACAGATCCTATAGTGTGTGTCAGAGGGTAAGAAACGGAGATTTACCAACATTGTACCAGGAATGAGGGACTTCAATTGGAGGTGAAGCTGGGCTTGATCCTCTGACAAAAGAATAATGTTAAGATTTCAGAGAAGTGTTCAAAATCATGAACCATAAATTATTTCCAGTTGGAGAGTGTCAGCTACCAAGGAACAGAACTTTAAGCCGAATGGTAAAAACAAAACAGAGGCAGTACAAGGAAAACATTTCCTAAAAATATTAATTGTGTTCGAATTCATTAAGAAATGGTGCTAGAAGTAGATTTAATATTAATATGCTGAAAAGAAGTGGATAAATGTTATCAGGCTACTTAATGGTCCTTCCATAAGCTAGAGTACAGTTCCATGCACCTCTACCCGATTGAGGACATTGGACTTTGTCTATGGAACTCATGTGCTACAATGCTGAGAACGCATTCTGCACCTTCCCCATTGCTTTATTGTGCTCGAGTTTCAATTGATTGCACGATGCAAGGTATATCTGATTTGAATTAAATGCAAAACAAAGCTTTTCAGTGTACCTCAGTACACGTGGCAAAAATAAACCTAAACTTTGAAGGAAACATATTTACAGGGAAACGGAGAAGGAGCAAGATGGTGGAATTGGAAAGTTTTGACCAGAGAGCCTGCATAGTGATGTCAGATCAAATGCCTACCTCTTGTGCTGTATCATTCTATTTCTATGTTGCACAAAATTCTATGTTACCCAGGCAGAACATTTGCTAATTTATATAGACTGCGGATATCATAACCTAAATCGGATCCGAGATTAGGCTTGCATTGTAAATGCCCTTTGCAGTTTGTTGACATAGCCAAATCTCGGATCATAGAAACGCTGTTATAGCTATCTCAAAAACTACACTCTGACCATTGTTGGTAGAATAAGGAAGGAAGGAAGGGATCTGCAGGGTTGAAGATTTTTTTTTTAACCAATCACTGTTCATTTCCAAGTAGCTAGTTACTTGGAAATGAACAGAGATTGGTTAAAAATAATCTTCAACCCTGCAATGGTCAGAGTGTAGTAAGTATCCTGGAACCAGAACATGGACTTGTTTCCTACTCCATCACTGCCCAGAGGATCTGAAAGTTGTCATGCAATCCAGAATTATTTCAGTAGTGAACTTGGATACTGATACTGGCATGTTGTCTGACCAGAAGGAGCACCAAATCTGAAGAGAATACATAATCACTGAATATAATGCCAGAGATCACTGCGATTGATTGCCTGAAATGTCTTTCAGCTTATTTTGCCCATGACATCTCCTTGTAAACTAGTCCCAAACCAATGACTAGAGAAAATACAAAGATCTTGAAGATCCCAGCAATCTCCTCTCTTGCTTCTCTCAATAATTTGGGATACATTTCGTGGTAATCAACCTTAATGCTTTTCAGGAGACCCATCACCACGACCTTCCAGATCTCAAAAAGCCCAAGCATATAAGTATACCCCACATTTATCTCACTATTCTTCATGTCGCTCCGAAAGATGTCGCCTCCTATTTAGCATGGTTTATATTGGTGACTGCGCAATTCACATGGCAACGAAACACGTTGATTTATAGAGCCATTTAACCTGACCTGACTGATACACAGGAAGTCAAAGTTGTTCTGGGGTTTTATGGTTGAATAAAGGTACAAAATAATAATTTGATAAAAAATCAGTGCTGGAAATGTTATATCATTAGAATTCTGTGCTTTATATTATGCTCAACTCACGGCGTACAGATAAGTAGTTAAAGCAAGATTCTGCACTCCGACAAGTAGTTCTGTGACACTGTGTTCAAATTAGTCTAATTGCTCTGTCGTTGCCAATGAAGGCTTTGATTTCAATAATTCACCATATGGGATGGGACTCCTACT